>NW_012116377.1:2995598-3055263 GCF_000951035.1 Colobus angolensis palliatus
AGAGCAGGTAGGAGGCCCGGCGACCTCCGGCGCCGAGGCACGAGCGCGAGGGACCCTGGCTGGGCGCTCCAAGTTGGAGCTGCCGGGGCGCCCGGGGCAAGCTGCCCGAAATCCCCTGACCTTCCCGTGCCGCTTGGCCTCGGCCAAAGCGTGCGCGGCTCCGGGGTCCCCTCGCCGAGAAGGCTGAGAATCGGGGGCCCCCGTCCGAAGCGCCCTGCCTCAGGGACCTTCTCAGCCTTGGCGAGGCCGCGCCCTTGCCGTGCGCGCCACTACCCCACTCCCATGGCGGTCCCCGGAGTGAGGGTCCCTTCCGCAACAGAGAAAGACGGCCCTTTCGCAAAAGCGACTTGGTCGGGCTCCAAAACCTTTGCCCTCCATTCCCCACCATCCCGGACAGGTCCTTGCTCATCTATCAGGGGCAACACCTGACCCACGGGACCCGTCCGGAGCTCTCCCCGACTCCGGGACCAGTTCCCAGTCCTTCAGTACTTGGCACACAGGAACGAGGATTCCTGCTCCCTTCGCTCCCCATAGACCCCGAGGCTTGGAGCTCACTCTCCAGATGAGACTATAAAGCCTTAAATTAATCCCCCTATAGCGCCCCCCTCCCTCGCAGCGCCCTGGCCGGGGGCGTCCATCTTGCCTTTCCTGGGGGACCCAACTCCAAGGGGACGCTCCTGGCCCCCGCGCTGAGCCTCTCCAGGTTCCCCCACCCCCAGTCCGTCGTGTTCCTGCTCTGTGAATTTGACTCCCTCAGCTCATCCCTGCAGTTCAGAGATTCCGTGAAATCAAAATGTGTTTGAAATCGCAGGGATCCTTCCAGAGTAGTGCCATTTAACGGATTTAGAACGTGAGACTCGGAGATGGGTGGTGCCTGAAACCCAGTCCTCGGGATTCCCAACTCCATCTACGGGGAGCGCAGAAAGTTCCCTTAAGATGAGAGTTTGCAAGGGAACAGTCCCCGCTAACTTCATCTGCCTGCCAAGGAGCAATCTCCACTCTATTTTCTTTTTCTCACAGAATTTAGTAGAAGGCAGCCCGCTCCCCGACCAACACCCTTGTCCAAAGCCATACTCCAAAACACACATCCCTAAAGAAACAGGAAGCCACCATTTTGGCTGTCTTGGAACCATATCCTGCTGGTGTGTGTGTGTGTATGTGTGTGTGTGTGTGTGTGTAGGATTTTTTCTTCTGAAAATCTTTTTAATGAAAAAAAAGTCATTGTTTTAGCAGTTAGGTGCAGGCTGCGCGTTCAGACAGTCTGGAAGTGTGGCAGTACCTCCCGTGTCCAGGCCCTGTTATTGCTGGGCATACAGGCACCTGGACAGTTAGTGAGGGTGGGTCACAGAATTGGGGAGCAGGATCGGGTATGCTACTTTTCGGGAATGGAAGAGGTGGCAACAGAGCCCCAGAGCCCAGCCAGCCACTGCTTGGAAAGGGGGTTGCCTCCTGCCTGTGCTGGCATGGCCTGAACAGAGCCAGGCTAGCTTTTTCCTACACTTCTAATAAAACTTGCGTTGTAACAATGGTGAGAGCGACTCCAGTTTTCCCACGTTTTCCTGCATGAGGCTTGGGCAGACCCTCCCTTCTCTGAGAATCTGGGGGATGGAGTGAGTTGGAATAAACTTAGAGGCCGGTTTGGTCCCAGGAAATCTTAGTCGTTGTCACTCTTGGGTTCAGCCTTCCTGTAATTTGTCTTCAGTGTAAACCTGGTTCCTTTTTCAATGTGATGATAATGATACCAGCCTCACATTCAGACCATGCACCATGGTCTGAATTTCCTGATCACGTGGCATGGTGGTTCACAGACTCCATAGGGCTGAATCTCAGAACCATCATATGCTTAGTTATGTGACCTTAAGCAGATTATTTAACCTCTCTACACCTCAGTTTCTTTATCTGAAAAATGGGGTTGTTAAGATTAAATAGACTAAAACATGTAAGGTGCCTAGAAAAAACGGTATCTGTCGCATAGCAACCAGTAAATACCAGCTAATATTTATTGGGTACTTACTATGACTTGGTATTGCTTTTAGGTGTTTTACTTCTGTCAGTTTATTTAGTTTTCACAGTTACCTTATGAGGTGAGTACCATTGCCATCCCCATTTTATAGATGGTAAAATTGAGGTGCAGAGATTTTATGGTCACTGGCTTATTGAAGGGCTGAGACAAGATTGAAACAGACTGTCCAGCCTGAGAGCCTGCTTTTTTTATCCAGTGCCTGACACGTAGTAGGGGTGTAGGAAATGTTTGCCAGTCGACTTTATTAGACATCATGTCTGTTATTTTCCTGAACTTCTCAACAGCCCTATGAAAAAACGGGGTATTTCATCATTTTACCAAAAAGGAAACTGAGGCTCAGAGAGGCAAAATGATGTGCCCAAGATCACAGAGCTGATGTGTAACAGAGCTGGCATGGAAGTGCAGCCTTCCTGAGCCTCTTCCCATGCTGTCCTGTGCTGTCTTGCTGGTAGTGCCCTGTCGTGGATCACTGGACCAGCCTAATAACAGCCTAATTAGAAATCATCAGGCTTGGCTTGGACATTCCAGCAGGCACCCAGGAATGAAAGTTACATTAAGATGTAATTGGAAGGTGATATTGGAAGATAATTACTCTTGCAACATATGGTTATGAGACTTCCAGGGGGAGTATAGTGAACTACAGCTGAAATAGACTTTGTAACTGAAGATGGGATGTCAGAGGATGTCTTAAGAAGAGCCAGGAGTTTAGAAGGCTGTGGTCGGCCAGAGCAAACCAGACTGACTGTTTGGTCCAGTCCCCTCACTCTACAGATGGGGAAACTGAGGCCTGGAAAGGGGAAGGGACTTGCCCAAGATCACACCTCCAGTTAAGGCAGAGCCAGGTGTGAAGATCAGGGCTCCTGGCTCCCCATCCAGTGCTCCTCCCAATACCCCTGCTAATTGAACTTCTACATAGCCGACAAGGGAGAAGCAAGCACAAACATGTGAGTGACAGATATTTAATTAAAATAGAGAGAGAAAATATAAACTGGTACCAGGGGGCTGGCTGGGGATTATTTCTATCACTAGAAGCTGTTAAAAATCTCTTCCTCCTGTCAGTGTGATTCCCCCACCCCCTAGTTAACTCCTGGCATCTTGGCTCAAAGGGTGTTTGGAGTTTGAGTCATCCTCAGGCATAGCAAATTGCCAGGAGGCCCTGGGCATTAGTAACTCAGGGTGAGGCGGGACCGACCCCCAGGCTCCGTGATACAAGGAGAGGGAAGGTTCACACCATAGCCTTCTCCAGAGGAACTCAGGAGAGCCCAGAAGGTCCATCAGCTACATCCATGCTGGGTTCTGGACAGCAAATCCAGAGGAGGAAACTGCGGCTCTGATTTAGCCTATAGTTTCGCCCTACCATACTCTAAAGCTCAGCATACCTTAAAGTTCCCTGGAATGCTATATCCAGGTGGAGCCTGTTTTTTAATTGTGAATATCCTCCTGTCCTTCAACCTATACTCAGTGCTCTCGCTTTTCTGAGCCTTCTGTAGGCAGAATTGCGCTTAGACCCAGATAACATGATGCTGAGGTCAGGAGCTCCATCTGGCTCCCTTTTGTGAGGCAGGTGAGTAGGAGGGGGCAGAGCTGGGTGCTTTCATATTCTTGATCTGTTTGCACCCTCATTTCTGCTGGCTGGGGCCCCCAGAGCTCCCTCCTTGTCCCTGCCCTCTTCTCTGTCCTCTGGTTATCTCACCGGGCTCCTGCCTTAACTTCCATCTCTATGATGGTGACCTTCTAGTCAGACCTATCTTCAGAAGCCAGAGCCTGCTTGACATCTCCAGCTGCTTGACATCTCCACCAGGGTGTATAATAGGTGACTGTGACTGGAGTTTGACCCGTGCAAACTGAAGTTCTGGGTTACCCTCCCCAGCACCTACAGTCTTTCCTGCTCCAGTTGGCACAAACTTCACCTTCATAGTTGCTCACACTCAAAACCTTGGTGTCGTTCTTGACTTTTCTGTTTCTTTTACACCCCACATTCATATGGTCAGCAGATCCCCTCAGCTCTCCCTTCCTGTTCAGAATCTGACCTCTTTTCACCTCAGCCTGGTCCAAGCCTCCATCATCTCTTGCTTGGATAATTGCCGGAGTCTCCTCACTGGTCTCCCTGCTTCCTTCCTCACCATTTCAGTTTATTTCAACATATTAGGCAGAATGTGCATGTCCATCTGCCCAAAATCCTGCAGTGGCTTCCCACATCACTCTGGGTCAAAGCCCGAGTCCTGCCATGGTCTACAAGGCCCTGCATAATCTGCACCCTCCTATGATTCCTCTAGCCTCATCTGCTTCTCCCGTTTGATCACTCGCTCCGCTCCGGCCATGCTGGCCTCTTCGCTGTTTCTTGGATGCCAGGTGAGTCCTAGCTTTCCTCACCACTTGCGTGTCTTTGCTCACATGTCCTCTCAGTGAAGCCTATGCTGGTCACTCTATCTAAAATTGCAAAAAAGAAAATACTCCTAATCATTTTCCATAGACTTTATCATCATCTAGCATATGATATGTAACGTACTTACCCTTCCTCTTGCATATCTCCCACCATCTCTTAATACAAGGTCCCTGAGTCTGGAGGCTTTGTTACACTTATATTGATGCATCCAAAGAATCTAGATGAGGGCCTGGCACATAGTTGGCACTCGATCAATATGTATTTAATGGAATTAGACTAAGAGAAATTGAATGGTAGCAAATTAAAGCTAGTTGTTCACTTTCTGGCCAGTTGGTAGTTCTGAGCCCTGGACCCAGCCTTACATACTTCTTTTTTTTTTTTTGAGACGGAGTCTCGCTCTGTCGCCCAGGCTGGAGTGCAGTGGCCACATCTCGGCTCACTGCAAGCTCCGCCTCCCGGGTTCATGCCATTCTCCTGCCTCAGCCTCCCGAGTAGCTGGGACTACAGGTGCCTGCCACCATGCCCGGCTAATTTTTTGTATTTTTAGTAGAGACAGGGTTTCACCGTGTTAGCCAGGATGATCTCGATCTCCTGACCTCGTGATCTGCCCGCTTTGGCCTCCCAAAGTGCTGGGATTACAGACGTGAGCCACTGCGCCCGGCTTACATACATTTTTTAACTGCCCAGCTGTTTCTGGTCACCCTGGACTTAGTTTCCCTGCATTTTATCCTTCTCTGCCTCACTAGAGGCAGAGACCCCTGAGTCTCCATCATAGAGGAAACACTCTGTGGCAAAAAGGGGATAGCAGAGGGTCAAGTGACAACACCAGGAAGCAGGAAACGCAGGTTCTACCACAGCCCTGATGTGGAGTTGCCGGGTAGCCCCACACCAGTCACTCACTCTCTCTGTGCCTCAGTTTCCTCATCCTTCATTGAGGGTCAGATGAAGCCTTTCTGGTTTTGGCTTGCCTTGATCTCAGAGAGGGTGTGGCTGAAGCACTCTGTGCCCGGGGCTGGGAGCACAGGACAGGCACTGAGTGTTTGCCATTCCCAGAGGCTCCTGTGGGGAAGGCGTTTTCTTGCAGGATCATGCCTCAGACACCCACCATAACCTTTGCCTAGGAGACAGTGCCTGTAGATCAATAGCTTGATTGGATGAAGGACTGGGTGGGAGGGGGGTGATGTAGCCAAGGTGATGGTCATTTTTCATGGCCCACCTGTCCCTTTATCATGTCTCATGGCACCCATGTGAAATGCCCACCTGTTAAAGATGAGAAATGAGAGTCCCATCCCCAAAGAATAATTTTGCGCCAATGCCTGCCACTCAATGTTGACAGTGTGAAGCTCATATTACGTGGTGTATCGGTGTAGAGCAAGACTTCATCCAAGGGAAGATCTGGGGTAGGCAAAGATGGACTTTATCTGAACAACAGCTATTATTTATTGAGTATTTCTATGTGAAGGTCTGCTGTTGAGCCTTTTTGATATATTATGTAGCCTTTAATTTTTAAAACAACCCATTGAGGGTAGGTGCTGTGTGACACCCATTTTACAGATGAAGAAACTGAGGCTGAGTTTCATAGCTGATAAGTAGCAAAGTCAGGATTTGACCCAGATCAGCCAGGTTCCAAAGGCTCCCTCTGTTACCCTACCCTGACAGGTAGCTGAAGCGTATCATTTTAAGCTCCAATTTTTTGTGTTTCACTAATTTGGATAGATATTTTTCTAAACTAGGACACACTTGACTGTGTACAGAAACAAGGAGTTTGATAGTCACTATTTCTAGAAGATTCTGGGTCATTGTATGGATGTCGGTGGTTGGCCTGGGCATTGATGTGGATGAAATGGTGTGGATTATGGGTTTGGTGCAGTGGCTATTTTAACCTTTAAATCCATTGGCACTGATACCAACTTTGGCTTCAGAAATACTGAAATTGAGGTGCCAGTGGTACAGTCCCATGAAGAAGTCTAAACCAGTTAGAGCTATGCTGCACAGTACAGTAGCCACCAGCCACATGTGGCTAGTGAGCACGTAAAATGTAGCTAGTCTGAATTGAGATGTGCTGCAAATGTGAAATGCATATTTGGTTTGGAACACTTAGTAATAAAAGAATGCCAAACACCTCATTAATACATTTTATATATTGATTACATATTGAAATAATATTTGGATATTTTGAGTCCAATAAAATATATTGTTAAAATTACTTTTACCTTTTTTTTTTTTTTTTTGAGACGGAGTTTTGCTCTTGTCACCCAGGCTGGAGTGCAATGGCTCAATCTCGGCTCATTGCAACCTCTGCCTCCCAGGTTCAAGTGATTCCCCTGCCTCAGCCTCCTGAGTAGCTGAGACTACAGGCGTGTGCCACCACACCTGGCTAATTTTTGTGTTCTTAGTAGAGACGGGGTTTCACCATGTTGACCAGGCTGGTCTCGAACTCCTGACCTCAAGTGATCTGCCCGCCTTGGCTTCCGAAAGTGCTGGGATCACATGTATGAGTTACCACACCCAGCCTTGCCCATTTATTTTTAACGTGCCTATAAGATAATTTAAAATTACCTATGTAGTGATATATGTGGCTCACATACCAGGGACAGCCCTGGATTAGAGATTAGTGGTGTTAGGTGCTTCAAGGACAAAAGTGGGCCTAACATGCATGGGAAGAGAAGAGTTTACTGGCAGAGACCTCCTCCTGGCAGTCTGCTTCATCTTCCCTCCTGTTAGGAGCCCGGCTGCTATTTTGAGGCCACTTGTGTCATACCCAAGCCTTAGTGGAAATGGAGCTGGGAGATTAGACCATGCTGAAGGGGAAACGTGGGAGTCCTAATCCATGGGTGGTGGGGATCCAGGCAGTACTTTTGAAGCAGAGATGTTGGGATGGAGATGGATTCTATGCCCGCAGTATGCAAGGGAGCTTAGGGGGCCAGGCAGGTGACAGGGAAGCCAGGGAGGAGGCATGGGCAGTCTTGTGGCAGAGAGATGCTGAGCTCAAAAGTTGGCAACCACTCATTTGACCGTTCTCCTTCTCTAGATCCTTCCTATCCTGCAAATCTTAGCTAAAATGTCACCTTCTTCAAGAGGTCTTCCCTGGCCACAGCAGCCCGTGCTTCTCTAATTCCTGTTGCATTGTAGTCTGTACCACATCTTTTATTCTGCCATGGTCAGTAGGTCCTCAGCATCCACAGGGAAGAGACCTTTTGCAGATATCCATGTTGGCAAGTACTATATAATTGCTCCCATGAAATTTGGGTGTAGGCCTGGCTGGACACAGTCCTGAAGCATGCAGATTCCAGACGTGACCCCCAGCAGAAGCACACATCACTGTTTCAAACCTTTGGAGTGTCATTCATGAAGGGATGAGATGGCAGCTCTTCAGTCATAATCCAAGGGTCCCTGGCTCTACCCTCCAGTTATTCTAACTCAACAGTGAGTTCTCAGCAGAGTCTGTCTTCTCTTGACCCTAGGAGACCCTGCCATCTGCAGTGCTATATGTGTAGCTAGTGGGTACCCAATGGAGTAGCTGTAGAAGGGGGGAATGTAAGCTCCATGAGGGCAGCAGGGAGGGTGACGGCAAGTTCAGCCTTTTCTCGTGGTCTCTGGCTCATAGGAAGTGTTTATCAGTAGCTGCTGGATGAATGAATGCACTGACCCGGACACTTCATTTGAGGAGCGCAGGATTTCATTTGGTTGATTTCGTTAGTTGGGCTGTGTGTAGAAGAAAGGTCTGTTCACTTTGTAGAATGAATCTTTAGTGGAAAATCAAGGGGTTTTAAAGATTCTGGTTGGGGGCATAAGCCTAACACAAAGCACGGGAGATGGGCTTCACATGGGCGGACGGAACCATCTGCAACGTCCCCTGCAAGTGGTGTGTAGGAGACTCTGAATGGAAACAAAGTTAATCGTACTTTTTCTCCTTTTCTCTATTTTTGTCCTCTAGATTCGCCAAAACCACCTGTTGCTCCCAAGCCAAAGACTACCAGTCCACTGACGCCAGTGACTGTGCCCAAATTCCCTTCCTCACCCGGGCCTGATAGTCTTCATAGTCCGAACTCCATGTTCAGGGGTCCGAAGCCCCCCATTGCCCCCAAGCCCAGGCTGACTGCCCCAAACGAGTGGAGAGCCAGTGTGTACCTGAATGACAGCTTGAACAAATGCAGCAATGGGCGGCTGCTCTGTGTAGACAGGGGGCTTGATGAAGGGCCCCGGTCCATCCGGAAGTGCTCTGAGTCAGAGACTGATGAGGATTACATCGTAGTCCCCAGGGCTCCGCTGAAGGAGGATGAACCCAAGGATGGGGGCAGTGCGGGAAATGCAGCCCTGCTGTCTCCGGAGGCCTCTGGGGAAGAGGAAGAGGAGAGTGAGGAGGGAGGCGAGGCATGTGGCCTGAAGGGGACGGGAGCTGGTGAGGATTCGGTGGCCCCTGCTGCTCCAGGGGCAGGAGTGCTGAGCAGGGAGGGTGAGGAAGGCACAGACCTGGCTCCTGAGGATGAAGGGGAGGGCCACGCTGATGAACCAGGGACACTGGAGCAGGTGTCCGGATGTGAGGAGGAAGAGAAGCTGGTGCAGCCACACAGGGAGAGCAGCCTGGAGGACGGTGATTCTTGGGCTGGAGAGGCAGTCTTCCAGAGCGACCTCCTGCTGCCTCACATCCATGGAGAGGAGCACGAGCCCCCCGACACCCCCGGGGAGGCAGAGGAGGATGATGAGGAAGGCTGTGCCAGCACAGACCCAGCAGGGGCAGATGAGGATCTGGGTTCTGGCAGGCCCACGGAGGACATGGGACAGGATGCTGAGGAAGCCAGCGAGGAGCCCTCTGAGAAGGAGGAGCCGGCCACGGGGGTCCAGGAGGCAGAGACGGCCACAGACAGCCCTGAGGTTCTTGAGGAGGGATGTGAAGAGGCCACAGGTGTCACAGGTGGGGAACAGGTCGACCTCGGTGAACCACCTGACCACGAGGAGGAAACCAACCAAGAAGTGGCAGCCGCCACCCAGGAGGACCACGCACAGGATGAGCCCACCGAGGAGAGCTGCCAGATCGTCCCTTTTGAGAATGACTGCACAGAGGACTTTGTGACTTCCCTCACAGGAAGCCCCTATGAGTTCTTCCCAACCGAGAGCACCTCTTTTTGCAGCGAGAGCTGTTCTCCTCTTTCTGAATCAGCGAAAGGTTTAGAATCAGAGCAGGCACCAAAGTCGGGGCTGTGTGCGGAGGAGAACCCTGTGGTGGGGCCTTCATGTGGCTCTGTGCAGGGTAGAGCGGCAGAGGGTCCCACAGCCCCTGATGTGGTGGTCGTACTGGAGGAGGAGACCTTGGATGATGCATTGGCCAACCCCTATGTGATGGGAGTGGGCCTGCCGGGTCAGGCGGCCCCTGGAGAAGGAGGGCAGGCTGCATTGGACACCCTGGGTGGTTATGGCTCGAAAGAAGAAATGAACTGTGAGTCAGAGGGTGGCCTGGTCTCTGCGGACAGGAAGAACACCAGCACGAGGACCCGGCCCCACTCTGGGAAGGTGGCTGGCTATGTCCCAGAAACCGTCCCTGAAGAAACCGGACCTGAGGCAGGCTTGTCAGTCCCTGGCATTGGAGGTGCTGCAGAGGAAGTGGGAAAGACGCTTTTGTCATTGGAGGGGAAGCCCCTGGAAGCCAGCAGGGCCTTGCCAGCAAAGCCCAGGGCCTTTACTTTATACCCTCGGTCGTTCTCTGTGGAAGGCCGAGAGATTCCGGTCTCCGTGTACCAGGAGCCTGAGGGGTCGGGGTTGGATGACCATAGGATAAAGAGGAAAGAGGACAATCTCTCTCTGTCGTGTGTGATCGGCTCCTCTGGGAGTTTCTCCCAGAGAAACCACCTTCCGTCCAGCGGCACCTCCACGCCTTCTTCCATGGTCGACATCCCACCTCCTTTTGACCTGGCCTGCATCACCAAGAAGCCCATCACAAAGAGCTCTCCCTCGCTCCTGATCGAGAGCGACTCCCCAGACAAGTGCAAGAAGAAGAAGTCATCCTTTAAGCGGTTCCTGGCGCTGACTTTTAAGAAGAAGACCGAGAACAAATTGCACGTGGATGTGAACGTGTCTTCCTCTAGGTCCTCTTCAGAATCCAGCTACCACGGGCCTTCCAGGATTCTGGAAGTTGACCGGAGAAGCCTCAGTAACTCCCCTCAGCTTAAGTCTCGGACTGGGAAGCTCCGGGCTTCTGAATCCCCCTCCTCCCTCATCTTTTATAGAGATGGCAAGAGGAAAGGTGTCCCCTTCAGCAGGACCGTGTCCAGAGTGGAGTCCTTCGAAGACCGCTCCCGGCCGCCCTTCCTGCCCTTGCCACTGACCAAGCCACGGTCCATCTCCTTCCCCAGCGCTGACACTTCAGACTATGAGAACATTCCAGCCATGAACTCGGACTATGAGAATATCCAGATTCCACCCCGGAGACCTGCCAGGGCTGGCGCGTTCACGAAGCTGTTTGAAGATCAGAGCAGAGCCCTGTCCACAGCAAACGAAAATGATGGCTACGTGGACATGAGCAGCTTCAACGCCTTTGAAAGCAAACAGCAGAGCGCAGACCAGGACATGGAAAGGTACCTGACGTTCTTTTTCCTTTCTTGGTTCGGCAGCTGTAACTATCCAAGAGGCAGCATGGGTGTGGGGGACAGATGGACTTGCTTTCCAGCCTCAGGCTCTGTTTCTTACTAGCTGTGTTGACTTGGGGTGAGTGGCTTTATATCTCTGAACCTCAGTTACTTCATCCATGAAATGGGACTCATGCTACCTCACGGTAGGGGGTTTAAGAAAATCAGAGTAAGGCCGGGTGCCATGGCTCACGCCTGTAATCCCAGCACTTTGTGAGGCTGAGGCGGGCGGATCATAAGGTCAATAGATCATCCTGGTCAACATGGTAAAACCCCGTCTCTACTAAAAATACAAAAATTAGCTGGGCATGGTGACGTGCGCCTGTAGTCCCAGCTGCTTGGGAGGCTGAGGCAGAATAATCACTTGAACCTGGGAGGCGGAGGTTGCAGTGAGCCGAGATCATGCCACTGCACTCCAGCCTGGTGATAGAGCGAGACTCTGTCTCAAAACAAAAGAAAATCAGAGTAGATATTCTGTGTGGAAGCAGTGTATAAAATGCCAAATATGGTACATGTAAGAGCATTTTTGTTTACATTATTTGGGAGACAGTTCTCATTATCTCCTAGGTAGATGGCTTTGGTACTCCTCTCTGAGACAGTCACCAAGAGAGAAGGTCCTGGAATCTTGCCAAACTAAATATCTTTCACATCAGGAAAAGACCCTAAATTCGGATTGATACCTTTTTGTTGAATAAATATACACTATATGCAACAGGGAACTAGAAAAGACTATTTAAATGGTTTAAAGAGCTGATGGTGCCCTGAGCTACATTTCTGAATGGAAGTCTTGAAGAGCTACATCCAAGCTTGTTTTTTTTTTTTTTTTTTAAATTGATTCACTTTGGAAGTGAGAGTGAGACACCGAAGTTATTGAACAACAGTGGGGGTGTTCTGACCCCACCTTCCCAAGACTGACTGAATGCCCCTCGTTGATCATCCCGAGTGGATAAGTGCCAAATCTTGCCATTCCTCATGGAATTGTGGACACAATTTAAATGGGATGCAGTTTGCCCTAAACTAGCTGCACTGTTTGGTGCCACCTGATCTGAATTAACGAAAAACCAAATGGTTGTGATTTTAAAAGAAACCCTGTGATTCTTTTCCCTCATGTGCAGACGCTTGAACCAGTCCTACACAGCTGCTGCTGCTGGGAATTCCTAGGGGACCCGCCGTCTTGCCTAGATAAGGATGATTTGCAATTAGCATTAGCTGTTGTTGGAGTAGAGCTGCTAGAAGTGTTTGTATGGATAATTCTCATGAGTATTTTGCATGGTTTCGCATCCTAGCTCCATCTTCTCCCTACCCCGAGTCTGGGTAAGGCGATTTATTTATTAGTTCTTTCTAGGATGAAAAGATTTGTTTGTCAGAGCAAAGGTAAACACCTGCACAGCCCGAGGGACTGAGTTTAATTTGGAAAATGTGGACTCGTGCGAGCTGCAAGAGGGGTAGAGAGGCAGAGCCAACAGTTCATTGCATTAATAACAATCGGCGTGAGTGGACAAGACCCGTCCCCAGCCGAGTGCCTCCTAGCACTGAGGAAAGCAGAACCAAGCTTTGCAACAATAAACTCTGTGCTGAAAGAGTCTGCTCACCTCTAACAGGTGCTTGAAATCCTCCAGCCACAGGGAACCCATCACTCCCAGTGCTGCCTCATCGGGTGCTGGGTCCTCTGATCATGAAGAAGAGTTTCTTTCTGACTGAGGCATATACTGTTCCCCTCTAATATCCCTCCCCAACTCATGGTTCTTCTCTCTCAAGCCAGGTGAGGGAGCTGATTTCATCTTTTGTGTGACAGCCCTTCAAAAATTGAAATCTGCCTCTGTAGAATCACAGAATTTTATAGCTGGAGGAAACTTCAGACACAAGTCCTGTTCCTGAAGAGGAAACTGTGACACAGAGAGGAAAAGTCACTTGCGTAAGGTCTCTCAGTAAGTTACTGGAGAAATCAGTGTCCAAACCCAGACTTCTTGACTTCTGGATCAGGAATCTGTAGTGAATTATGTGAGGGGATACCAGGTCGGGTTGTGCAGGCTGTGCATTGTACAATCCCAAGGGTAACTTCTTCACCTTTTGGTCTAGGTGTGGTGCCACCTGGGGTGTGCAGTGCACAGGCTGCTTGGCTATATGTGAAAGACCTGTTGCCTTGATCTGTACTTTGTGCAAAAAACAAAACAAAAAGGCCTTTTCATCCAGACAGTTATGACAATAGGGAGTAAAATATCTAAGACAACGCTAAAGCTCCTGGATCGTGACTGTTTACTGTGTGCCAAGCACTGTGCTAGGTGCTTTCTTTGCATTAGCTCACATTTGATGCTACAGCCTAGGGCCTTGGTTGAGTGTCTTGAACTGTTAGACTCTGAATTTCAAAAGCACGTTTGCACTACTCTGCTGCTGTTTCGCCAAAGGCCAGACTGACTGGGATAAATCTCCCATGCAGGAACCACATCCTGTTGTACATCAATCAGTGAGCAAAGCTTTCTTCCGCTTTCCTGCATGAAACAGATGAAAGCAAAGGGGGAGAAAAATCCCCACTTTGGGCTGGAGCAGGTCTGGGCAAGGGAGGTTTGAGACGCATATTGCCGAGAGGCATGAGTGACTGCCGAGGGGCTGGGGGACCCTGCTTGTTTGCCTGAATGGGGGCTTTGAGTACAGAGTGGAGGGAGTGCTGCTGATCTGAGACCTATGCCCAGGGGTACTTGGAGTTGGATGGGATGAGAGGGTGAGGAGGCAGTTCCTTCCTCCTTCTGCTACTTGTCCTGCCCCATACCTTGCTTTAGTGTGAGGATTAGAGGCAGAAGCCAAAATAAATACCCATAGCTCTGACTGAAGGCAGGTCAGTGCACCAGACATGGATTCAAAGCCTAAGGTCCCCGCACTTGTTATGGGACCTTGGAAGAGGCTGAGCCACAATTTGCCCATCTATAAAATGGTGAGGTTGGAGCAGTTGTGTATTTCTCAACCTTTCACCTTTCCTGGACTGCATTTACCATTTCCATTATACTACCTATACTTTGACTTGCTGTTTTTCTTTAAATCAGCACATCTTTTTTATTTTTTTTATTTAGAAAAATGTAACGGCAACTTTTTGTCACTATTGGGAAATGGAGCAACAGTATCAGTTGCCATAAATAGAAGGCAATTGTAACAATAAGATAGAACAGTGAAACAACATGGGTAAAGACTAGCTTGAGGTGATTCCTTGCCAAGGCTGGGAACTGGAAGGCTGGTCTCTTTGTTAAACAGGGAGAGGTGTTAAAGACATGTTTACGCCACATGGAGACTTTCTACCTGGCAAAACCAGAAGAATCCAAAAGGACTAAGAACGGAGTAACTCTCTCGTGGTGTGATTCACTGTTACTTAAATCCAAGCCCTTTTTCTACTAAAAGTATCTCCCTTCAAGAAACGGCATATAATAGAATTCAGAGAGCCCTTAGTGACCCTGAAACTGAGTGAGCAGCAGCTCAGGGTCTAATGGATGATTGTAAAGTTTCTTCTGTGTAGTTACTTTCTTTGAGATTTGCATAGATAGTAGCATGTTAGTAGCTATAGTAATATTGTTACCAGTCTTTTATAAAACAAATTTATTACCTGTGTCCATTTTTTCAATGGTATACAAAAGAAGGTTTTATCATTCTTTAGTTTAAAATGTATACCTGGGCTGAGTGCAGTAGCTTATGCCTGTAATCCCAATACTTTGGGAGGCCAAGGCAGGAGGATCATTTGAAGCCAGAAGTTTGAGACCAGCCTAGATAACATAATGAGACTCCCATCTCTACATATATGTGTTTGTGTGTGTGCATACATATATATGTATATATATATGTATGCACACACACACATACATAAATAGCCGGGCACGGTGGTACGCACCTGTAGTCCCAACTGCTCAGGAGGCTGAGGCAGGAGGATCACTTGAGCCAGGAATTTCAGGCTACATTGAGCTGTCATCACGCCACTGCACTCCAGCCTCGGTGACAAAGCAGACCTGATTGAAAAGAAAAATTAAATGAAATGTGCCCCTGAAGCATTCTTTTTTCCCTGAATTGACTCTCACTTAAAAAAAAAAAAAGTTTTCAGCAGAGGTCTAGTCCAACATCCTTAGTT
Source organism: Colobus angolensis palliatus (assembly GCF_000951035.1). Lineage (NCBI taxonomy): Eukaryota > Metazoa > Chordata > Mammalia > Primates > Cercopithecidae > Colobus > Colobus angolensis. The sequence continues at coordinate 3,010,736 of NW_012116377.1, forward strand.
TCCAGATAGGCTGTCTTATGTCCCAAGTCACTGACCAGTAGTCTTGGCTAGGGGAACCCAGTCTTCACTTCTGAATATCTAATAACACCCTGATATGTTGGTTATACACTAGAAGCTTAATAAATGTATACTGATGAGTTGGTGATTTTGAGCTTCACAAGGGGAAAGAAATATCATTTATTAAATACCTGCTTTTAGCAACACAGTGCCGGGTGCTTTGTATATAGTCATTACATACCTGTTTTACGCAAAACACGACACAAACTCACTTGTCCTAAATGTCTCATTTAAATCTTCATCATCATATGTTTGTGTGTTACATGATAGCAGTCAGCATTATACATCAGCACAGATCCCTGAGGCCACTTTTCCCCAACATTTTGTTATGAAAATGTTCACACTTGTTGAGAAGTTAAGAGTTTTAGTGTGAACGCCCATGTGCCCATCACCCAGATTATACCATGCACATGTTGCTACACTGGCTTTTTCTCCTTTCTCTCTCTCTCTCCCCCTCTCTTCGGCTCTGTCCTTCTCTCCCTCTCTCCCTCTCCTCTTCTTCCCCTCTTCCCCTTTGCCCCTTTCCCCACTGCCCTGGTCTATTAGTGCATATTGTTCTTGACACATTTATGGTAGCTTTTTCTGTTTACAGATGAGGACACTGTGGCCCGAGGAGAGCCTGTGAAAGCACCACGGCTAAGCACATAGGCTTTGGAGCCAAGCTGCCTGGGTATTGGTCTACACTTACTGTCTTTGTGACCTAGAACAAGTTTCTGACCTCTCTGTACCTCAGTGTCCTTATCTGTAAACGGAGATGATCATTGTACCTGCCTTGGAATGTCATTAAGACTACAGGAGTTAATACAGCACATGGTAAAATGATCAGTAAGCATTAGCTGTTATTAAGTGACATGACCGAGGTCACACAGTGGTGGATGCAGGATTTGAGTTTGATTCCTGAGGTATGGAATCTGGGAGGAGAATCTGGTTCCTCTTGCTGTGTATTTCTCTCTGTCTGTCTGTCTCTATCTCTGTCTCATACACACCCAACAACTGTTCTGCATGTGTTTGACTTAACGTTTAGGGCTTTACATCACATCGGTAAAACCAGGACCGTGAATTTGCAAGCTTTTGCCATGGGATGTGGCAGGAACTGTACCTCTGACTTCTCATGAGATGGGTTCAGGGCTGCCGGCAACATCTGCGCAGTATTGATTTGGAGTCATTAGCTGCCTCATACACCAAAGACAGCAAGGCTAGGGGTTTTATGATTCCATAATCATAATAAAACTCCCTGTCTCTATTATTATGACTGCAGTTGTTATTTCACTTACAACTTACAGTTAGTTAGGTAGGAATTTCCAGTTCCCATTTTCCAGATGAGAAAACAGGCTTGGTGACATGACATGAACTATCGTGGCCAAACCAAGGTGAGAAGCCAAGTCTGTCTGACTTTCAATCCAATGCTGTTTCCACTACTGCCTGTTTCCTGTGGTCAAAAATTGCCACATTTTCTGGTATTCTTAATCCAAACCTGTTGAGTGTCCTGCTTGCAAGAGACGGGGTGGCACAGCCACCCCCAAAGTGTTAACATTGCTTATTGGTTCAAGAGAGTCAAGGAAAAGTGAAAGGACACCTTTCTTTTCTGCTGGCTGGTGGGTTTGTCGCTCTATTGGCAACTCATCAATAGGCGAGCTTTCCTGGGACTTGCTAATGAGGTACTCAGATGTCTTTCCCTCCTGCAGGCCACTGTGGGGACCCCTGCCCTTGTGTGGACAGCTGTGCCTGAGGAGCACCCAGGAGTTCTCAGTTTGGAGCATGCCATCTGTTTGGGATGAAATGCTCATTAAGAGAACCTCAGAAGATCCCACCCACCCAGGGCAGCAGCTCATGTGTGCTTGTGCATTGCAGACAGAGCAGTTCAGGATTCTGCTCCGCCAGCCCGGGGTTGTTACAGCTTATGATTGAAATGTAGCTCGAATTCCATGCCCAGGAGTTTGTGTTTGGGCCATGTTATGCAGCATGCATATGAGGAGAGGGAGCAGGAAGACCCAGGAGGTGAATGTGTTGGCTCACTGGTGATGGCTATTTGTGAAATGACTCATTTTGGGCAAGGATTGCATGGAGTGATGTGTGGAAGGAGAGAGAGGGGGACCAGGTACCACTGCTGGCCTCAGTAGACTGAGAGTCTTGGGGTGGGAAGAGGACTGAGACCCAAGTCACTGAAATGCAAGGTAGAAAAGGCTCAGGACCCTAAGAGTAGGAGCCCGGAGGCGGGCAGGATGGCTTCGTGGACAAAGTGACACTTTAGTAGACACTGCAGGGAAAGTAGGCTTTTGACATGGAGGCAGGAGAAAGAGGAGAGAACGTACAAGAAATAGGACTCCAATGAAAATGTCTTCCTTCATTCAGAAGGTACCTCGATACCTTTATTCTGGAAAATAGGTCACATCATCTGCAGACAGGGAAGATGATTCTGTGGAGGAGATAGAGTTGAAAGGCTTAAGGACTAAACACAAACACCATCTCTCTCTCTCATTTCTGAGTGTAACAGTAGAACATTGTGAGTGAGCCCAGCCAGCTCCCTCACTCAGTCTGCTAGCATTCCCTGAGTATCTGCTGATTGTCTGCACTGTTCTAGGTAGTAGAGGTACTCAGATCTCTGCCCTCCGGAGTTTTTAGGCTGGCTGAGGAGAAAGATGGATAGAGAGGCAGTTAGAGCCTAGGGTGATAAAGTGATAAAGCTTGGTTAGTGGTATGTCCAGTTGGCTATAGAGTGGGCAGTAGGGGAGCCTTCAGTATCTGTAGGATATTTGAGGTGGGTCTTTTTTTTTTTTTTTAATTTGAGATGGAGCCTCACTCTGTTGCCTAGGCTGGAGTACAATGGCACGATCTTGGCTCATTGCAACCTCTGCCTCCCAGGTTCAAGTAGGGGATTACAGGCTCCCACCACCTTGCCTGGATGATTTTTGTATCTTTAGTAGGGATAGAATTTCACCATGTTGGCCAGACTGGTCTTGAGCTCCTGACCTCAGGTGATCCACCTGCCTCGGCCTCCCAAAATACTGGGATTACAGGTGTGAGCCACCACGCCCAGCTGAGGTGGGTCTTGATGGGGAGCAGGAGTTCATGATGGAGACAGTCCAGGAAGAGGAAAAGCCTGCGTGTGAGTCTGGAGGGTCGAAAGGACCTTGAAGTGTTCAGCTGGAGCTCAGGTGCATGGAGTTGGGAAGGCAGGGCAGGCCCAGCTGAGAATGCCTTGTGTATCGGTGTGACAAGTGTGTACGCCATCCCCTGGGCAGGGGGGAGTCCATAGCGATTTTCAGCAGGGGAGCGCCGTTGTGTGGATGATGCATTGCATGGATACTTTGCTGGCAGGGTGGAGAATGGAGGGGATGGAGGGATGGGAAGCTGGGAGATTTGTGAAGAGATGGTTGTAGTGGTCCCCTCAAGAGAGAATGACCAACCTGGGGCTGTGGCTGCAGCCAGGGGAGGAACGGCGTTCTGCCACCAGGATGTCTACAGCAACCATAGTTCTCCAACGCTGATGAACTCCAGAGCTAGATTGCATCTGCCTTTGCATTTCTCTTTTCATTCTTTTGTCTCTTACAGTCTGGTCCAAATAAAAGATTTGAGTTGGTTTCCAGTAAAGGACACAGCAAGAAATAATAGGAATTCAGTCTTTAAGAGTAAAGGAGACAAGCCAAGCAATAAAGTTGTGGGGAGGTCATTGTATGGGCCATCCAGACCTAGAATAGTGACTGCAATTGCAGTTCTGGAATCTAGCACAAAATCTAGCATAAGCATCCCCTCCTTCCTCCTCCCCACCTGTCAGTGCACCCCCAGAATCCTTAGAATGCATAAATATTTTGTGAGGTGATTCTCTAAGAGAGTGAAACCTGACTTTTATATATTTTTTACTACCATAGACAGCGCTGCAGCAACAAATAACACATCATTGTAAAACCGAGGTGATTTACAGCCTCAGCTATCAATCCTCGGTGGGAATGTGACAGAGTTGCAGCTAAGCCTCCTGCTGACTGGTTCCATTGGTGCTGAGAGCTGCGTGGCTGGATTTTTGGCATATCCTAGCTGTGGTATTCATTGGTATCTTTATATCTGCCTGTAAGCCAGGAGCCTTCTTATTATTCTGTTTTTGACAAATGAACTCATGCAGAGCTTTCATTAAGTTTCACTGAAAGGACCTAGAAATGCCATGAAAATTATTATAATCTCAAAACCATCACATCCTAATGCATGTGGCTGTGCTTCTTGTTGCAATTGACTGATGAGAATACTCAGTTTTTAATTTTCTGACTTAAAATAAGACCATCTGCAGCTGTTTCTTTTAGCAATAATTTTTAATTAAATGCAATAAAATTTACATGGAAGGACCCTAATAAGAAAATCGTGTCAGGAACACACTCATTGTAACATTACTAGCATGATATTAAGACCCCCCAACTATTTTTTTTACCTTGCAGAGCTGTAACGTAGATAAGATTCTGATTAAGTGTTAATCACAATGTGGTTTTACCTTCATAAAATCAGGGTTTCTCCCTGTAGGAGGTGTGAATATAATTCTCGCTAATAGAAGAGAGTCTTATCGTCGGAGTTCTTCGGTGAAATGTCAGCAGCAGGTTTCCTTGACCAGCTGAGCCCCAGAAGAGGAGTGAAGTCTTTGTTCCAGCTTGAGTCTGGATTTCCTTGAGGTATTTGGGCCTCACTTTCCCCAGCTTTTCAAATGGGGATGAGGCTGTCAGGCATAGGATACAGCCAAAGAGGAAAGCTGTGTTGGTAGTCCACGCATTCCATGAGTACAGGTGTGTATCAGGTACCTATTCTGAGCTGGGTGCTGCTCTCTGAGCTCCACATGCAGCAGTGAACAGACTCCTTGTGCTGGGGAGAGGCAGACAGTAAACAGACTAATAAGTGAACACCATAATTATAGTTTATGGAAAAGAAGAATAAAAAAATCAATGTGATACAAAATGACTGGTGGAAGACGCACTTCAGACAGGGTGATTAGGGAAGGCTTCTCTGAGGAGGTGAACTTGACTGAAATGTGAAGGATGACCAGACATCCCAAGGGGAAGGGCATTCAAGGCAGAGGGAACAGCGGGGGCAAAAGCCCTTCGTGCTGAGGCTGGAGGCCTTTGTGGGGTTGGTAGAGAGGTAAGGAAGCCATTGTGAGTGGGGTGCAGAAGGCGATGGGAAGTCGGGTAGGCAGGGGCCTTGTGAAAGATGTGGATTTTACTTGAAAGATACGCCATTGGAGAGAAGTGTCACGATCCAAGGATACTTGAATTATCTAAGCACTTGAGATCATTTCTCTGGACTTGTATGTTTAGGGTAAGATCAGCAAGTAGTTCAAAACTGTAGCTAAGAGTATTTGCCCTTCCAAGTGGTTCTCAGGGTGTAGAGACGCAGGTCTTCATTGAGCTGTGTGGGTTTTAAGCAGCTAGGTCTCAGGCTGTTCTCCCACCTATGACTGCTCTGGAGTGGTTTGGAACCAGTGGCGCTGAGGTCTCCCATCCAAGTGCTCTTCCCAGAAGAACATGCTAGTCCAGGGAGCCAAGAGGAGACTGGCCCAGCCACACCAGAGGGATGGTAGGAGGGAATAAGGCTGGAAAGCCTCTTGAAAAGGAGTGCATTTAATTTGGATTTGTACCTCCAGGTGAACTGATTTGATCTGTAAACAGTAGGGAGCTAGGGAGAGTTTTAGAGCAAGCGGGGGTGGGAGGTACCAAGATCAGCTAGTACTCTAGTACGATTATTGTCAGCTGTGTGGGGTGACGAAGCCGCCACAGAAAGGTGCCTAAACATCAAGGGGTCAAGGCATGACAACAGGCTTAGCTGCTTCTTCGCCTGTGTAGTGTGGTGGCCTTCCAGCTGTGGCTATAGCATGGTGGCTCAGTGCAGAATAAACCAGAGGTCTGGCTAGTCTGGAACTTCCCAGTGTCAGGGTTCTCAGAGTGGTCAATGGCATTTGGTGGGTGCAGATGGCAGAACCAGAGAGGCAGCATGGCACAGCAAGAAGAGAGAATGACCTCAAGTCCACCTCCACCCTGACCCTGCCCTCTGATCTGAGCCCCGGTTTTCTCACCTGTACAAGTGGTGGCGACGGTCTCTTCATCACTGAGCACCGTGAGGAGTCTGAGAGATAATGCAGACACCAGGGCTGAGTCAGGTTTTCAAAAAGAATATTGTCAATCTTGTACTTTGTGCTGGGGGCTGAGGCAAACAGACACTGCTACATAAGAGGCTTCATAGAGCTCCCTGTGTACCAGGTGCTGTCATAGACCCTTTGTATGTGTTAACTCAGTTCGTCTGAAAAATCACCCTGAGACATAGATGCTGTTTTTTTTGTCTGTACTCAGCAGATCAGGAAACTAGGGTACAAAGAGGTTAAGGTAAGGACTTAAGGTCACACAGCTGGTCTGCAACAGAGCAAGAATTTTAACCCAGGCAGTTTCCAGCACCCAGGCTCTCAGCTCTGCTGTGCGGTGCCTTCTTTATGTGCCTCATTGCATGCAATTTGCTGAATGTCCCTTTGGGCATAGTTATCCAGTTTTATTTTGTTAATAGAAGAGAAAACAGGTTCAGAGTGGCGACATGACTGTTAAGCCAGTAAGAATGATGGAGCTAGGACCAGAGGGAGGATGTCTATAGGAATGGTTCTTGCCTCTTTCTAGTTCATCCCTTTGAGAGCTTCCTGACTCTCCAGCTGTCAAATAAGGATACACAGTGGAGTATAAATCTTCAGGATGGAAATGTTCTTAATGCAGGTGCTCAGAACTGGACAACCTACAGAGACTGTCCGTTTGCCTGGGTCCACATGGCCAGGGAATGATGAAAAACTGTAGAGAGAAGGAACGGCACACACTATTGCAGTAACAAAGGGACAATCTCATGCAGAAGGTTTACACTTCCTTAGATTGCCTGGCTATGCTCAGGAATGGCCCTTGGAGAATTTATTATCCATGCTTATAATACTCAGGGTCAGCAGGACAATAAACTCATAATAATTTCTGAGCAACGAATTGTTAATGTGTTTCATCTGGTTCCCTGAGAATGCCCCAAGACTGTCCAGCCTTCTAGAGATGAAGGCGGCCACTGAGCCATGTGTCGGGGAATTCTGAGCTTGCATCTAAGAATTGTGGTGCTTCCCTGTGTTGGAGAGGCCTGATCTTTGGTTGTTTTCTGGCACAGTGAGTGTCTCCGAGTTGAGGTTGTTTTTCAGGATGATGTGACTGGTCTCTATGTAAACAGACCCATTCTCTGCATGCACAGGGTTGGGTTAGAGCCCTGGATAGGGCCCAAAATCTCCAGGTCAAGGCATAAGCCAAGAACTTGACATTTGAGGCTTTCTTGTAAGATTTTAATTAAGAAAAGACACACACACACACACACACACATATTAAACAATTCTATCTTACAGAATCTGCTCAGGAACCTTAGGTTCTGCTGTCCTCTCTTACAGTGAGACTTTCTCACACTGAGAGATGCGTCCAGCAGGGTTGTCTTGTAAGGTAGTGAGCCTCCCCATCATGCTCAGTAATTAAGCACAAGTGGAAAGGACACCAGAATCTTTCACGAGGCTTGCATAGGCCAGGAAGTTTGAGCTCTTGGGGTCATTTTTGGCTGGCAGATAGCATCCTGAGAAAGCAGGTGGTCCACTATAGATACCGCCTCCATGGTCCCTGAAAGGTTTCCGGACCCAAAGGCCGGAGAGGCCCGAGGTGACCAGAGGAAGATCCAGTACTAGCTCTGAGGCCAGTTCCAAAAGGCCTCTCCTGGCACAGTGCAGCAGGGTTTTCATGAAGGATGCCCACTTCATCCAGATCCTCTGAAATGCTGGAAGGCACACCTGCCGACAAGGCAGCCTCAGAAGGCAGCAGCCCCTGGGTGCTGGTGTGTGAAGTCTGCCTGGGTGTGAAGTCCTGCCCGAGTCAAGGGCCTGGCCAGGTTGAAGGGGTGGGAAGGGTGGTTATGCGGTCATCCTTGGGGTTCCCTCCCATACTTAATCTTGGTGGTCTTCTCAGTTTCTGTCACAATGGGCTCCTTTTTCAAATGAAATCTTACTTGGAACCCCAACATAGAAAACAAGGGTCTGTTATTATAATTCTCTTTCATAAGTTCAAGTTTTTAACAATAAATAGGATGTCAATTAATGAGATAGTCATGGTGAACAGAAGTCTTGAAAATTGGGAGTTATGGATTGCAGTGCTGCTCGAAGAGCCTGCTGAGGGGCGATGATTTTGTGAAGTAGCATATTATGGGAGAATGCATTCTCTAGAGTCAGATGGGTGAGTTCAAATCCCAGCTCTGCCACTTACTAGCTGTGTGTCCTTGGGCAAATTACCTAACCTCTCTGTGCCTCAATCGCTTCATCTGTTAGAAGAGGGGAAATGACACTAGATAGCTACCTCAAGGAGTTACTGTGAGGATTGACTGAGTTAATGCTTGTGAAGAATTTAGCAAAAGCCTCGTAGTTTGCAAGTGTGTTCACTGCTCTGGAGCTGTTATTACTAACACCATAGCACTGTCTGTATCCATGAGATTCAAACTAGACATTTGTGAGTCCTCACTTACAGGAGCCTAGGGTTTCTGAGGAATGCAGTTTGAACACCCTATGTCATCTCATATAGTCTGGGCTTTTAATAAGAGCTATCTGTCGGGTATACCTATTTATAAGTCTTTTTTTTTAACCAATAATTTAATCAGACGTTTGCAGAACCCTGTGCCACACACAGTAGGGGAGGTGGAAAATGGCTCCTGTTCATTTTTTGTTCTGTTGAGGGAGAGAAGCCACAGGCAGGGCATGTAAAAAGCAGTTTAAGGGGTAAATCGCTTTTGGATCATAAATTCCTGGGTTGTATTTTGTCCCTTGCCTTCTATTTTACAAGAGTGGAAATGAAGTTAACAGTGTAAATGGTGAAAGAAGCAACCTTCAGCAGACCCCGTGATCTGCCACTGCTTTATATGTGATATCAATCCTCCCAACCGCCGTGCAAGACCAGGATCATCAGCCCCATTTTACAGGCAGGAAAACTGAGGCTCTGAGACATCACATGGCAGAGGAGGCAAACAGACAGTCTGAGATCCCAGAGCACAGAGTAGGTCTCACAAGGCACATGCAAGGACCAAGGGGTGCTTTCTCTCGGCAAGTGTTGCCCCGCCTTAGGAGATGGCGAGCCACTCTCATGGTGGGTGTGCACAGAGGCTGGGTGAGCAGGGAGGCCGTCCTTCTGTGGGTCAGAAAGCTGGACTACATGTAGGGTGAGGTGGCTCACACGTGTAATCCCGGTACTTTGGGAGGCTGAGGCGGACAGATCCCCTGAAGTCAGGAGTTCGAGACCAGCCTGGCCAACATGGTGAAACCCCATCTGTGCTAAAAATACAAAATAATTAGCCTCGCGTGGTGGTGCATGCCTGTAGTTCCAGCTGCTTCGAAGGCTGAGGCACAAAAATTGCTTGAACCTGGGAGGCAGAAGTTGCAGTGAGCCGAGATCACGCCACTGCACTCCAGCCTAGATGACAGAGTGAGACTCTGTCTAAAAAAAAAAAAGAGAGAAAAGGGAAAAAAAAGAGAGAAAAGGGAAAAAAAAGAAAGCTGCAGTACGAAACCCAGAAAGCTCGGGAGGTTATGAAACCTTAATGTAGCAGCCACATACTTGTGCACTGCACTTTACAGCTTACAAAGCTTTTTTATACATGTTAGCTCCATTGATTCTCCCAGCGAGCACCCTTTGGAAAAGGGAAGAGACCAATTACAAGCAAAATTTAAGCAAAGACTTGAAGAAGAGCAGGGAGAATTCGGGCAGTTACTTTCCTTGCAAGGCCATGGGTGAGCCGTTTTCTAGAATGCCTCTGAGTTCCTTGACTATAAAATGGAACTAACAGGTGGTGGCAAGTGTGCAGTGGCTAAGAACCCATCCAGTTGCTTGCTGCAGGGTCTGGCCTGCAGAAGGTCCTCAGCAAAGGTTCTTAGTAATTGTTATTTTGATTGTACCTGATATGAAGAAGGGATCAGAGGAGGTCAGGAAAAGGGGCCTCTGAAAGACTGAGGGTCTGCGAAATACCAGGGAAGGGGCAGAGATGAAGAGCAGAAAGGAACTCGAGGCTCCAGAGTGCTGTCCAGGATCACACAGCTGGCAAGTGGCAGAGTCAGACTTATAACCCAGGGGCATGTGCTGTGAAGCCTCCATGCCATGTGTTCCACAGGGAGCCATGGTGAGAGCACAAAGACCCTGGGGCTGACCTGGGTCAGGGTGTGGCAGGCCATGACCCCAGCCCTGCTCTGAGGGATAACGAGAGAAGGGTGACGTCATGCTGCAAGAGATTGTTCTGGGCCACGCTCCCCGCCCGGGAAGCTCCTTGTTAGATGCTGCATCTGGTTTCCAGGGAGGTCCCTGGTCCAAGCCCAAGTTTGCTTGCCGGCCGGAGGCCAGAGGTTAAGGCTGGGTTCAGAGCTGCAGAATGAGTCAATGGCTTAGCGGCATGGGAGAGCTTAGGCAGCTGCTCAGCCTCTGGGGTGAGGAGACCTGCCTGGTCCTCAAACCCAAATGGTCTCCAGACTCCAGGAGGCCCTGAAGTCTCCATTCAGCAGCACCGTGAGTGAGGAGAGTTCATGCTTTGCCAGCCTTTGCCCGACTTTTGAATTTTCTTTGGCTCTCCTGTGTTCCCCAGCCTTGAGGGTGGGAGGTTCAAGATTCCACCCAACCTGTCTGAACCCCCTCGTTTACAGAGGAGAAACGTGGGGCCGAGGGGGAAAGAGAGAAGTGCTGGGACTTGGTTCCTTGCATAGCCAAGTGGCCACCCTCAGAAAGGCCCAGGGGAGAGAGAGAGGCAGACCCCGATTGCTGATGAGATGTGATTAAAATAAATATGATAGGAAAGTGAGCAATATTCTAGCAGCACAGAAGGAGTAGCCACATGCTTTGAAGAAAAGGCCTCCCTGAGGCACTCGCAGTGTTAACATGGACATTTGAGCAGGGCTCAAAGGGCGAGTAAGAATTTGCAAACTGAAGAAGAGAAGAAAGGACATTCCAAATGGAAGGGACGGTGGGGACCACATGCACAGAAGCACCTGGGCATAAGGGACTTAGGGTGCACCAAGACCAAGGACACACGCACAGCGGTCAGACTGTTTGCAGCAGGGAGGGACAGAAAGAAGGTGAGAGTTCAAGCCCCAAGCTTGCGCGTCTGAAGTGCAGAGAGTCAAAACAGAGGCTGAGAGTGTTCCGTCAGCGGCTCAGCGGTGGGGCCAAGACTCCCAGCCTGGGGCCCTGCGTGCCCTTGCCATCTTTATCAGCCTGCCCCTGACTTTTTCAGCCTTCATTGAAAGTATTTGAGGCTAAATAGGAGACTCCTGTCCCCATGGCTGGAGAAAGGGAAGGTGTGAGTGTAACAGGGTCTTTTGAGGCTGGGGTCTGTCTTGCCTGTAAGCCCAGGAAGGGGTGATGGCTCAGTTCACGGAGCAGTCATTCATTCTCCAGTTGCTTCTAATCCACCATTCCTTGTTGACAGGCAGAAATTAGTTACCTTCGAACCCGCTAATTAGAGCTAACAGCTGCGGGGGGATGTATTTGGATGGCATTGGCTGGAGGACTAGCCTTCTCTAGGTTTTGTGGCTTTTCAGAATCCTGCATCGGTCCTCACTCTTTGGCCTGAGGACCACCTGGTTTTTTAAATAAAGCCCAGCTCTGTGTGAATCCTGCTTCTCCCACAGAGAGGGGGATAGGCTGGGAAGTATTTGCAGGCTTTCTGAGTCAGCAGTGATTGATTATGCTCATGCACAAAAGTGCTCGCGGTGTTCCGCAGTTGGGTTTTGGGCTTAGAGCCCTGGGTCTCTAAGAATGGACACTGCCCCAGAAAAGGTTCTTTGCTCTCTGCCTCTTGCTGTGTGGCCTTTTTTCTTGTGTTTCTCTTTCAGGGCCTCAGTTTCCCCAGAAATGAAGCGATGAGCTAAGTAATTTCATATGGCTGTTCTGAGTCTGACATGACATGCTCTTTTTCCGTTGCTGCCATGGCAACTTGCCATAAATTTAGTAGCTTACGACAACATCCGTTTTTCATCTCCCAGTTCTATGGGTCAGCAGTCCAGTGGGCTCAGCTGGGTCCTCTACTGAGGGTCTCAGGAAGCCAAAGTCAGGGTGTGGGCTGGCCTGGGCCCTCATCTAGAGATTGTGGGGAGATTCCAGGCCATGCCCATTCAGGTCACTAGCTGACGTCCACTCCTGTGGGACTGAGGGCCCTTCCCTGCTGGCCGTGACGGGGCTGGTCTTTGCCCTGGCTGCAGCCTGCACTCCTTCCCCTGTTTTCTGCATGGACTTCTCCAGCAATGGTGGGTTGTGAGTTGACTCTTTCTTGCGCTCTGAATCTGACTCCAGGCAGCACAAGTTCTCTGCTTCTAAGGACCTGTGTGATTAGATTGGGCCCACCCAGATAACCAAGGGTAATCTCCCCGTCATAACCTTCACAACCTCAAGTATGTCGGCAAAGCCCCTTTTGCTAAGTGATGCAGAATATTCTCAGGTTCCAGGATTGGGGGTGGACACTTTGAGGGCTGTGATTCTGCCTATTACAGGCTGCCGTCTGACCCCCAAGTGATTCAGGTCTATCCCAAATGCAAAATGCATTCATTCCATCCCAAGGTCCCCAGAGGTCCCATCCTGTGACAACATTAGCTCAACAAATCTTGTTTGAATCTTGTCAGCTCAGAAGTCCTAAGTCCCATTATTTAAATCCAGTATTGGGTGAGCTTCTGGGTATGACCCATTCTGGCGTAATTCCTCTCCATCTGTGACCCTGGGGAAACTAAAGAAGTAAGTTATCTGCTCTCAAAATACAATGGGACCAGTTATAGACTTCCAGTCCAAACAGGGAGAAAATGGAAGGTAAAACAAAGTCAGATGACATTGCTGGGGCCTCACATCCCTCTCTCCCAAAACTATAGGGAGAAAATGCAATAGAACCAGCAGTTTCCTACCCGCTCTGCCCACTCCTTACCTCTGTGGGCATTCACTGGCTACAAGTCCACCTGTTATATTCTGGCCCTGTCTTTGGGGTCTTAGGAATACAGAGTTGCACAGCTTTGTACCAGTGGGTTAGAAACAACAGGAAGTTGAAATGCAGCAGAAAGGATCTAGGTTAAAAGGGTAGGTAGTGTTTGATTTGAAAAGGGTTTGTTAGCACCAAGAAAGGAAAAGCACATGCTTCTAGCACCTCCTCTCCGTTTCTCAACACCAGGAAGTGGGAAATGCACAGGCTTCCGGGGACATTTGACCTGTCATTTCCGAGCTGGGTGGAATTGGGGAATTCATTTTACCTTCCTGAGCCTCAGTCTTCTTGGCTGTAACATGGAGATGCTGCTGGTTGCCTCATAGAGCTGTCATGAAGGTCATGTTACGTGAAGGGTGTTTTGTAGACCGCAGCCAGTGTACAAATAGTGGCTCTATTTGTGATCTGGGACCTGCTGTGCTAGCTGGTGAGGGTAGGGGGCGTCTCAGAAGGTTTGGCTTGCCTTCCTCCTTTGGAATGATTCTCACCTGCCCAAGATAATCTGATTAACTAGTGAGTGTTTAGAGGACCAGAGGGGAGGATCCTGCCCTGGGGGTACAGCACAGGGGCACAGAAGTCTCTACAATGCAGAGCTCTGCCACAGAGGAGGGGAATGGTGCTGCTGGGACAGTCCAGAGGGAGAGAAATTTGGGAGTCCATTTTGGTTCAAAACGCTTTTTAAAGAATGTTTTACAAGAAGCCACAGGCGGCCGGGCGCGGTGGCTCAAGCCTGTAATCCCAGCACTTTGGGAGGCTGAGACAGGCGGATCACAAGGTCAGGAGATCGAGACCATCCTGGCTAACCTGGTGAAACCCCGTCTCTACTAAAAAATACAAAAAACTAGCCGGGCGAGGTGGCGGGCGCCTGTAGTCCCAGCTACTCGGGAGGCTGAGGCAGGAGAATGGCGTAAACCCGGGAGGCAGAGCTTGCAGTGAGCTGAGATCTGGCCACTGCACTCCAGCCTGGGCGACAGAGCGAGACTCCGTCTCAAAAAAAAAAAACAAGAAGCCACAGGCACTCCCAAAATTCAGATCTGCAGGGAAAAATCAAATCTCATATCACTGAGTCCTGGTTCTCCAGCCCCCTGCATAGTTATTGCATCCACATACAGACATGCACAGGTAACACAGACACACATTTACATTTGTATTTCTTTTTTTTTTTTTTGTGAGATGGAGTCTCGCTCTGTTGCCTAGGACATAGTGTGCAGTGGTGCGATCTTAGCTCACTGCAACCTCCGCCTCCTGGCTTCAAATGGTTCTCCTGCCTCAGCCTCCTGAGTAGCTGGGACTACAGGTGTGTGTCACCACGCCAGGCTAATATTTGTATTTTCAGTAGAGACAGGGTTTCACCATGTTGGCCAGGCTGGTCTCGAACTCCACACCTCAAGTGATCTGCCCACCTTGACCTCCCAAAGTGCTGGGATTACAGGCGTGAGCCACCACGCCCAGCCTACATTTATATTTCTATGTCCCTCCCCACAACCCTCTACTTTTTCTAGACATAATGGAAGCATAGTGAACCTACTCTTCTGGATCTTGCTTTTGTTACTTTACAGATTGTTCCCTGTCAGGGCAGGCAGATCCACTCCCGTTCTTTTTAATGACTGCAAGGAATTCCAGTATCTAATCACCTATTGGTAGATATTGAGTTATTTCCAGGCTTCTGCTGCTCTAAAAATGGCTCAATCAGTAGCTGTATCCATATTTACATACATTTGTGAACATATCTGAAGGTAAAAACAAAAACCAACCAACCAATCCCGCCACAGTGACATAATCACGCTGAGCATTGGGTTGTGTTTTGTTCTTGCCGTGTGTGAGTGTGTACAGTGTGTGTTTTACGTGGGTGTGTCCTGTCATGCACAAGATCTCTTGCTTATTTTATTTAAGTGTGTATTATAAATGTTTGCCTATATTTTAAAATAATGTACTAAATTAATAAAAGTTCCTCTCAGGCAGTCTGTGGTAGGCTCAGCAGACACAGCAGTAGCAGGTGACTGCAAATACTCCACTGAGTGGTTGTGCCGCCGATCCTTGTGCTCCTGTCCTTTCATGGTGTATTTAGAGTGCTTCTGATATGTGGCTGTTTTGTAAAGAACACTCAGGTGCACCTATTTGTAACTGAAGCTTTTCCAGCATTTGAATATATTTCCATGGGAGAGATGGCAGGGTCAGAAAGGTGCTGCGTGTTGCCAAAGTGCTCTGCAGAGGGGCTGCCCGGCCATCCTGCTCAGCCGGGCCCATCTGAGATGGGAACTGTGCTGTCACCCAGGGGTGATGAGGAATCATTGTGAAGATGATTAAGACAAGCGAAGACAGAGGGAGTTACCATCTTAAAGTGTTATATGTAGGATGAGCATTTACTCATCCTGAGCTGCCTCTGTTCAGAAGAGGTTGGCGTGTGCTTAGGAACGTGGGGGGCCACTGGGTTAAATACTGCCCTGTCTTGGTTTGTATCAAATTATGGAAGATTGATGAGCGGAGATGGGTCAATGTGAATAATTCAAGATTCTGAGACACAGAATGGATTACTGGAGAGAGGAAGGAGATGAACAGACTTAGTAAAGGATCAGGCTTTTTTTTTTTTTTTAGGATAAGATTTCAGAAAAGATACAGGAAAAGTCACAGCTATAGGGCATGGGTGTAACCGACAATTGTCCTTTCTCCCTGTCTATAAAGGACACTGGTGGGGCAGGGCTTTGGAGCAGTCTGCCAGGCTGGGATCTGGGTGCAAAAGGACGCCTTGTCACTGGACAGTGTGAGTGGGGGATGCCTGCCCCCAGAACACCCCTCTCCTGCCTGCTTCCTGCACATTTCCACTCACTTCCTCAAGAGTGCTTGCTCCTGGGGGTTTAGAAGGCCCCCACCTACTCTCCCAGGGTGCAGGGTCCCAGGCCGTGGCCCTCTGCAGCCCTTTCTTTCCAGCGAGGACTCAGGCAGTTGCCGAGATCCAGATGTTTGGCTTCCATCTCTGCTCGGCACAGTGCTCTGCCTGAAAGTGAAGTCTGGGGTGTGCTTTTGTCCTGAAAAGGCATCCTAGCTTGGGCAGCTGCAACTTTCCGGGACCCAGCAAAATAGAACTACACGTCCCCATGTTGAAATGCCAAGTTGTCCTCAAAGCAACTCAGTGGTGTTCACAGCCAGGCCCTTCTACCATTTTCCTCTGAGGAGTCCAAGGGGAGCTTCTCCTTAAACCTCAGACCTCAGGACCACAGCCACGTCCCTTGCTCCTTCAACATGTGGCCAGCTGCCTGGTGGCTGGAAGTGACTTTACAGGGGGACCAGGAACTTCTAAGTGTGGCTTCCTCCCAGATCACCAGGGCCTAGGTACATGCACGGTCACAGAAACCAACCTGGTGCAGGTGTCTAAACCCCCACTGGATCCCCACCCCCGTGCATATCAGGCTTGGGAGGGTGCACCCTCGCTTTCCTCAATGCCAGCTCTGCTAGGCAGAGCTCCAGAGCCCACCTCAGGGCCTCTCACACTAGTCAGGACCCATTCTTCAGCTTCTCTCTGTTCTCCTCGACATGACCTGCCTGTGCTGTGCATTATACTCTGATGTCCCTTCAGTCTTTCTGCGTGTTCAGATCCTCCCCAGGGCACACCCTCTCCCTGAAGACTTTGTGCTATCTGTGGGCAGGTTGTGATAGCTCTGATGTTGTCTGGATTTTCCCAGCAGCTTTCTTGTCCTTCTCGGATAGCTTTTGGAACCCTCTGCCATCTTCCCTGTTGGTGGCTGTGTGTATGTTTTCCTGTTGCAATTCTTGCTTGACTGTATTCTCCTAGGGAGCAGGGACTTGTCCCACTCCTTCCTTCACTGTCTTGCAGGTGTCTT
The DNA here is from genome assembly GCF_000951035.1 of Colobus angolensis palliatus. Classification (NCBI taxonomy): domain Eukaryota; kingdom Metazoa; phylum Chordata; class Mammalia; order Primates; family Cercopithecidae; genus Colobus; species Colobus angolensis. Next base: position 3,027,637 of record NW_012116377.1, read on the forward strand.
GCCTGTTGGATACTGTGTGTTGGGTGTGAGAATGGGTGGGTGGTGGGTGGACAGAAAGGTGGGTGTCAAACTCTGGCCCCTCTGTCTGTGGGGTCACCTTGTCTAAGATAGATTGCTGCAATGAGACCTCTGAGCTGGGCCTCCTCCTCACTGTTGAAATGGAAAACAGAAGTATATTTTTAAGTGTTTGTTATATTTATCAAATGAAGTCTTATATTTCTCGTTCTTAATTTTAAAATCCCAAGAGTTGAATACTTGATATTTCTTCAAGAAAAAGAGAATCTAAATTGAGTTGCTTATTTTCTCATGTTTGACATTTTGCTTGATTTATCTTTTTCTTTCTTAGGCTGTGGCTCTCGATGAAAGGAAGGGTCCCCATCCCACACTTGGCACAGTTCTTGGCACACAGCAGGGTCTCCATATATAGTGAACGGAATTGCACTGTGATCCACAGCGTGAGAGTCCCCTGGGTCTCTGCAGCTTGGAGAGCGTCCTCTGCGTGTGGCGAGGGTGGGTTTTCAGCTCGGGAAAGTCAAGGCTGATGTGCTGTGTCAGATGCCCTTGCTGCTGTGGTCTTTTCCTCTTAGCCTTGAAATCAGGGGCTGGGCACCCCCTTCCCTGTAGACGCTGTCTCAGGGATGGCCACTGAGTCCACCCGAGGCTCTGTGGCAGGCGTTGCATGCAGTGTGTCATCCAGATGCCAGGTAGCCCTGCTCAGTCTGCCAGGTGGGCTCTCACTGTTGTTGAGGTCACAGCCAGCCCCTCCCCATCAAGGGAGCGGTTTCCATGGACAAGGCACCAGTCTGCTGGCCTGAAGGAATCCTGGACGCTTGGGCTCTATACCTGTGCGGGCCCAGGGCGCTTTTTTTTTTTTTTAGGGGAGACAGAGTCTCGTTCTGTCACCCAGGCTGTGGTGCAGTGGCGTGATCTCGGCTTACTGCAACGTCCGCTTCCCGGGTTCAAGTGATTCTCGTGCCTCAACCTCCCGAGTAGCTGAGATTCCAGGTGTGTACCACCACACCCAGCTAATTTTTGTATTTTTTAGTAGAGATGGGTTTTTGCCATGTTGGCCAGGCTGGTCTCGAACTCCTGACCTCAGGTGATCTGCCTGCCTCGGCCTCCCAAAGTGCTAGGATTACAGGTGTGAGCCACTGTGCCCAGTCCCCAGGGTGCTTTTCTAACTTTCTTTGAAACTCACAGCAACCCTGTGAGTTGGAGGGACAGGATTCCTATCCCAACCAGATAAGTCAAGAAACTGAGGCTGACAAAAACGAAGTGGTTTGTCCGGGGTTGCACAGCTAGGGGAGCTGGGATTTGAACCTGAATGTCCTGACCCTTTCAGCTGTAGCATTTCTCACATCTTAATAGACATTTAAAAAAAATATATATATATATATATATACACACACACACACACACACACACACCCCCAAAATGCAGGTTTCCAGGCCCTTCACTTGAGACTTGGATTCACTGGGTGTGGGGTGTGGCTACGCAATCTGCATTTGTAACAGACTCCCCCAGGTACTCCCAGGTTCCCGCTTAGAGAAACACTGCCCTGTACCATGTGACTTCTTAACTAGCTGCATGGAAAAGTCACCTCCCCTTGGTCAGATCCATTCCAGAAATCTTGGGGCCAAGCTGAAGGCAGAAGAGAAACAGCCTTGGGACCCAACTGACACTGTTGTATTTGTGCAAAGGAAGGGATGGGGAGAAGGGTCCCTTGGGGACGGTCAGACCAGACAGGCAGATGTAGGTTGCGGTGCTGAGTGTCTTGCCTTTCAGTCAGCTTTGGCGTATAACCCTGGCTGCGTAGTTCACTGATAGTGTGATTCTCATCTATGAAATGGAGTTGATAATTCCTGTCTCATAGACTTATTGGGAAAGCTAAATTAGAAAATGTGTAGAAGGAGCTAGCCCAGTGTTGTGCTCGAATCATAAGCCCCAGTCTCTCCTCAATAGACTGCACTCAGATGTTTTTTGTTTCTGGAAAGTCTTGCCCTCTTCTCTCCTCTTAACTAAATGCTGCTGGTCTGGTGAGGTGCAGTAGCCCATGGCTGGTGTCCCATTACCTTCTAAGGTGTGCAAGGAAGTCCCTGTGGTTCAGTTCTGGAGTAGCAGGGACAGGTGGCCACCTCGGCTCAGCTTCTGTGCCTCCTGGGATTTGAGAGCAGAAATTCTGCCTCCGCTCACTCAGAAAATGCCTACAGCTTCTGGGTTTTGGGTGTTTGTGTCCTCTTCTGTCGCCTATACAAGCGAAGAAAAGCCCTGATGCCTTCACCCCAGTGCAGGTCATTTCCATTGTAAGGGTTCCGAGGGCACCTTTGGATTGGGCTTAGTCTAGATGGCAGGAAGGGTTTCATCCAGCTGCATTCTGAAATCATCCTCAACTTCCTGGCCACATTGACCCCTAACTTATTTTCCTCTGAAAGGTTTAAGTTGAAACCACTGAAGTTACTCACTTTGAGGTTGGAAGGGACTTTTAGTGATGGGGACGCCCCTCCCCTCCCCAGATGCTTCAGTTCTCAATAAGCCAGTGCTTGAATACCTTCAGGGGCAGGGTTCTTGCTCCCCCTTCAAGGCTGTTGCATTGTTGCAGTTTTAGTTTTTAGTTCCTCTCCGTACTCTGAAAGGTTAAGAAGTTTCCCTGAACTAAGAAGTCTGGGAACAGGTGATGCAGTCAGGGTGAAGGTAGCAGGATTCCATCTACTGAGGCTGGGATGTGGGAGAGTTTATCAAGACAGAGACCCAGACCCTGGAGCCTGGTTACACTTGAAGGTGGACTTTGCATCAGAAACAAAATCCCCAGGGGCGGGCTTCATAGTCGTCCCCCGAAGGTCTGAAGCAGTGTTCGTTGCAACATGCTTTGTTTTATAGAACTTTACAGTTTGAAAACTGACTTAATACACTTTATGTTCAGACCGTGGGTTACAGAATCAAGTTCCCCAGGTCCTCCCTGACTAGTGGCAGAGTGAATTTCAGAATCTCCAGAGGGGATATGACTGAAGTTGGGGAACAGGTGGCCCAGCAGGGAGACGTGAAGGATGCAGAGTGAGGTGTATGCTGCTCAGAGGCTGGGTTTGGGACTGGGTATAAGTACAGGGATGAGAACTCACACTCACCAAGCCCCATGGTTTACTGACATAAAGGTGACTGATTCTTAGAAAACCTCTTCCCTATTTGATGAAACTTCAAGTTTGCTTCACGTTGGAATTATCTCCCAAATCATTAACTAGGGGCACACCCATCGTGTTCATTGAACCCGGGTGCCTGGTGCAATCTTCACATGGAAGAAGAAAATGCTTGAAATGTGGGAGAGCCGTGTGTTATTTGGGGGCTCACGGGCTTCTTTGGGGGACTGAAAGATTGTACTAGTGGGGATGGGGCTGAGGGAGGAGGGCGCCATCCTCAAGGGTTCTGTTTTTCAGCTCATTGCCTCTCTTCCAATGCTTTCTTTCATCCTAAGCCAGAATTGTCTGTGGGGTGGATGGTTTTCCCAGCTTTCTATTGTCGTGGTCTCTGTCCTGGCATGTGGGGAGAAGACTGTGCCAGCCAGCGCTGCAGCCAAACTCTCAGAACCCATATTTCAAAGCAATTACTGACTGAAAAAGCGGGCTTAGTTGCATAGCTCATGAGTACTTCCAGACACTGGGCCACAGGCCTCAGAAACTGCTCACACAGCACCCCAGGTCCACAGGGAGTTGCCTGACATGTCCCTGTGCTGGGTCCAGAGTCAGGAGCCACTGTCCAGGTCCTCTGTGGTTCATGCAGGAGATGAAGAAGCATTGTCATACAAAGGGGAGACTTCCCAACCGTGGGGCCAGAGACCCCATTTCTACTGTGTAACTGTGGGATCCAGGCAGTCACTCAGCCCCCCGGGCCTTGCTTATTTCTTTCTGTTGGAGGTGATGGTGCCTACCTTACATGTTTGTGGGAAGAATCAACCGTAATGAAATATGTGGAGGTGTTTGTAGACTGTGAAGTGCTGTGCAGATCTTAGCTGGGCTGTAGGGAAACCCTCTTCAGCCTGTTCTTAGAGCCGAAGGTCACAGGTTTGAGACAAATCAAAGGAGACTGAACTTAGAGGTTCCCCTCCATCCCTCTGTTTTGTGATATGAGAATGCTAATAGCCTGCTGGGAGAGTGGTTCTGGGGAGTGAATGAAATCCTGCTGGTTAGCACTTGGCCAGGACTTGGCACATGTAAGCTCTCAATGTAGCCAGATTATTAACACGATACTGATAAAGACTTTCAGGGTTTATCCTCGAAGATGAGTTTTTATGACAATGTATTTGGAAATGCCGACCCCCACCTGAAACACCTAATGTATCGACTAGAACTTTTCTACGTGCTTTTCTTTCTGTTGTCTCATTTCACCCATGAGGAAGAGCAGGGTTTTAGTCTCCATTTTATAGCTGAGGAAACTGAGGCACATAGGAGGGAAGTGTTTTTGTCTGAGATCACAGGGTGAGTTACTGGTAGAGCAAGAGTCTCCTGACTCCCCGAACAGTGCTTCTAACCCTGAACTGCTCTGAAGTTGGAAAGTCGAGCCCAATTAGCATCCCTGGTGGGATGGAGACCTGGAGACTCAGAATCTGTCCTGGTTGGAGCTTTCAGTAAACATTAAAAACAGGAACAGCAACATAGCTGCCGTATGTTCTTAGTGTTTTATATATATCACTTCACTAAATCCTCACAGCAACCTGGTGAGGTCTGTACTGTTACTATCCCTGCTTTACTGATGAGAAAATTGAGGCACAGAAAACTTGCCCAGGGTTGTGTAGCTGATAAGTGGCAAAGAACCAAGTTTTGGAAACCTAGGCAGGCTGGCTGGAGTCTGAGCTCCCCTTCGAGAGCTCAGTGTGTCACGGTCCGGGTCGGCAGAGGAGGCGCTGAGGTGTAGAGATGAGCAAGTTGTAACCCTGCCTTTGGCTGCAGACTTGCTGTGTAGCCCAGGACAAATGCCTCCTCTCCTCTCTGAGCCTTGAGTTGTCCATCTGTGGCATGGGGGCATTGGACTGCCCAGCTCTAGGAAAGGATAGCCTTTCTCTGGGTCCCTGGGAAGGCCTGGGGTGTGGACTGGCCAGCTGGAGCCCTGGGCCAGCCATTGTTGCCGGGCTCTGTCAGCCGTGCGGTGTGGCCCCAACACTGCCAGGCCCTCCCCAGGGAGGAAGTGTCGGTGTTTACAGGAAATGCAGGACGAGTCCTGGGAGGTGGGTGGAGGAGGGGCAGCCAGCCACTGTGAGCCCTGAAGACATGTGGGGCTGAGGGCGGTGCCTCTCTTCCCACCCTTTGGACGAGACTTTTCGTTGTTGTAGAAGGAAAAAGTCCCACTTCCCGGGCAGCCCTGCCCTTCCCCGCGCCTCTTCCCTCCAAGACTACCACACCCCGAACGCCTGAACCGCAGGACTGCTGACCCCCTCTGCAGGGAGGCTTCTGGGAGCCGTGGAAATCTGGTCTGCTTTCCCATCCTTCCCTTTGGCCCTCACTGTCCCCACCTGTTAAGTAGGTAACTTGCTGCAGCCTTAACACCACAAGGCTCACTGCCCTCATGGAGTACAGAACCCAAATGGGAGAACCGAGATGCCAAAAGGCCAGGCCAGCTCCATGCAGCCCTGGAACCCATGGGGTACAGGTTAGGCACCTCACTTATACTACAAAATCTTCCTTAAGAAGTGAGGGAAAATTAAAATCTTGTAAGAAATGGGCTCCATGTTGATTATACTGATAGTATATGGGTTATTTTTTAAATTTATGCAAATAAAAAAGATTATAAATGAACTCATAGAACCTTGAAAGGTACCAACCCATGCAAGTGTAGGACCTAAAGCTTAAGCCTCATTAGCTTAGCTAGTAGTCAGGGAAGGCTTCCTGGAGGAGGAGGTAAGGGTTGAGCTGGCCTTGGAAAGGAGGGCCCCTGGCCCCTGGCTGGTGTGAGAAGTCAGATCAGTTCAGGTCAGCAAACACTTTCCAGGCATCCATTCCCAGCTGGGCTCTAGGGACCAGCAGAATCAGATGCAGCCCCTGCCCTCAGGAGCAGGGTGGATTTATAGGGTCTTAGAGCCCTTGGCAAAGGGTGGCATCCTCTGAAAATGCTTCTTCTGTGTTTGGAGTAGAGGAGGCAGATGGAGTTGGGGAAGACCATGTGAGTGACATGACAAGAGCATGTGTGTGCTATAACGTGTCTGGGTCCAAGTGTGAGGCCCTTCCCTTCTGGGCCTGAGCCTCAGTGTGTCCATCTCTGTCTGGCCCTGTGCGATGAATTTCCTCTGCGTCCCCCAGCGAGGCATCCCACTCCAGCCACAGATGACGCTCCTGTTCATGTGCGTCAAAAGGCCTGCACCCCCCTGCCCTCCAGGTGCTCTGTGGACACTGCTCTGTGTCCTGGCACCTCTCACACATTTTCATGCCTTGTGGGCTGGGAGCCCTGCTCTGCCCTGGTACTGCCCAGCACAGCGGAGGTGACAGTGAACCGAATGAATGGATGTGTCCAGTGTGTGGGTCCAGCCATGGGCCATCTGCTTGTGGTTTTGTCTGAGAGAGGTTAATGGAAGGGGAATATAGCAGAGTGGACCTTGGGTGGGTCATTTAACCTCACAGAGCCTTAGTTTCTCCGACTGAAAGATGAGTATAATAATACTGGTTACCGGCCGGGCGCGGTGGCTCAAGCCTGTAATCCCAGCACTTTGGGAGGCCGAGACGGGCGGATCACGAGGTCAGGAGATCGAGACCATCCTCGCTAACACTGTGAAACCTCGTCTCTACTAAAAAATACAAAGTCCCAGCTACTCAGGAGGCTGAGGCAGGAGAATGGCGTGAACCTGGGAGGCAGAGCTTGCAGTGAGCTGAGATCCGGCCACTGCACTCCAGCCCGGGCGACAGAGTGAGACTCCGTCTCAAAAAAAAAAAAAAAAAAAATAATACTGGTTACCTCACTAAGTGGTTGAAAGTGCTTCTCACTAAGGGGGTTGAAAGGATCAAACGAGATAGCCTCTGGGATGTGCTCAGCTCAGTGCTCAATAAATGAATAAATACAGTAGAGGTTGCATAGACTCATTGTCAGAGGGGGAGCTCTGAAACCACATTCCCTGTGTTCAGATCCTGGCCCTGAACTTAGTCTCTCTGCACCTGTTTCTCCATCTGTAAAATGGGAGTATTAATGTCTACAGGATACAGTGGTTGGGAAGAAGCCGTAGAGCACCTGGCACATAGTAAGCCCTAAAAAATGCTGGCTTGTGCTTCTGCTGTTGCTGCTGCTGCTGTTGTTATCATTGGCTGGCTGTGTCTATGTGGAAGGCGGGTGGGAGAAGGGGATTGTTATTCAGACCACCACACTTGGAAACCACAGGCTGCCCCTCTCATAGCTTCTGGCAGCTTCAGATGTGGTGTGTGGTTATTAAATTATAGTGTCCTCCGTGAATCTCCAGCCACTGCATCCTCCCCAGCTGCCTGAGGTGGGAGCAGTGACTCTCTGGCCCTTCCTGCTTCACCTGTGGTCTGGGTTCCTCTGAATCCCAGGGTGGAGGTTGCAGCAGAAAGATGAGTCTGAGTTTCCTCCTGCTTTGGGCTGGAGTTAGGTGCTCAGGACCCACAACTGTAGAGCTCATCTTGCAGTTGAGGAAACCAAGGCAGACCCCACCACCCGTCCTTCAACATCAGCTGAACCTGTGGGAGAACCAGATCCAGCCCATGGGGTGTTTCTCCCTCTCCCACTCCCGGCTATATTCCTAGTGATTTAAAAGCATGGCCTGGTGAGAAAGGAAGCTCATTTGTCTCCTAATACTTGCCTTGCCACAATGTTCTCAGCAGTGGCAGCACCTGTGATGCCATTTCAGCGTGAGCCAGGCACTGTTATATGTGCAGACAGAGAGACGCCCCCCGCCTCGGGTGGCGGGAGGAAGTCACCTCCTTCAGCTGGGATGAGATGGGGAAACTGGGATAGGTCAGTCACACACCTACTGTGTGCCCTTCATGGAGGATACAGAAATGCATAGCAAGCCCATGACTGCTACCTTCAAGGAACTTTAATATAGGAACATAAATTAACTGGAGTCGCTGTACTAAACGGCAACAGGAGCCCCTCCTGCTGGAGAGACAGAAGGCTTCTTGGAAGAGGTGGTATTTGGGTTGGACCTTGGCCAGGGTTCGAAGGGGTAGGGGGGATGGTGTTGGGCAAGTGGAGGACAGGGTGGGAAGGAATTCTGGAACAGTCTTAGATGGGCAAGTGCAAATGTATACGTGGGCCAGGCAGTTGGTTTGGCCGCATAGGATGATTGATAATGCCAAAACTGTGGCAGGAATCACTCGAGCAAAATTCCTCAGCTTTGGACATAAAGCCACAGGGCATCTTGGTGGGAAGAGCTTCTAGTTCTAGTTCTCTCATTTTACAGATGGGGAAACTAAGGCCCTTGGAGGGGAAGGGGTCCACACTGGTAACAGAGGTGGGACCAGAACCCAGGTCTGTAAGCGTTGAGGAGCTCTGCCTGTTGAATTCAGACTGGCCTTTAGCTCAGATGGACTCTAGTAAAATAAAACCAGCAGGTACTGTGTTACACAGATCGTATACCTCATTTATAGATGTCGTCTCATCTGATCCCTACATAGACTCTGGGAATTTAAGGACTGATATCTCCATGTTACAGATGAGGAAACTGAAGCAGGCAGGTTAAGCAACTTACCTAAGGTCATTGGGCTGATGTGTGGCCGAACTGGGTCTTGGCATCAGACAGTCGGATCCCAAAATGTGTGCCCTTTACTACTGTCCTCTACTGCAGTCCCAGAGATGACCAAAATGTTAGGGCCAGTGTTTACGGCTAGGCCAGGCATGTGAACCAACAGTGTGGCAGAAAAGCTGGCTCCGGACTCTGCTGCCAGCATTACTACCCCAAGTTGCCCAAGGCACTTCCAGTGTCCCAAAGACAGAGCCTGAGACACCATCACACTGGTGGGTTTGTGGCTCTGGCTTACATATTTTTCTTGAATGTTACCTCTTTATGTTACAATTTTATGAGATTCCTGAAGATCTTCTAAAAGTTTAGATTCTCCCCCGCCCCGCCCCCCCCGCACTTCTGAGCCTCACTTGATTATCTGAAAATAAAGCCTTCATGGTCACAGTTATGTTTCCGTTTTCCTTTTTGGCTAGGAAAAATAGTGTTTGCATGGGTTGGGAGAAGGCTGAGATGGAATCAGAAAAAACAAAATTCTTTGAAAATCTCTATAAAGCCACTTCCAACCCACTAGGATGGCTAAGATAAAAAAAAAAAAAAGCAGACAATAACAAGTGTTGACAAGGCTGTAGAGAAATTAGAACCCTCATACATTCCTGGTAGGAATGTGAAATGATACAGCCTCTTTGGAAGACAGTCTGGTAGTTCTCAAAACATTAAATATAGGTTTATCATATGACCCAGCAATTCCACTTCTAGGTATATACCCAAGAGAAAGGAAAATATGTCTATACAAAAATTTATACACAGATATTCACAGCAGCGTTATACATAATAGCCAAAAAGAAACAATTCAAATGTCTGTCAGTTGAATGGATAAACAGTATGATCTATCCATACTGTGGAATACTATTCAGCCACGAAAAAGAATGAAGAGCTGACACATGATGCAAAATGGATGGACCTGGAAAACACACTAAGTGAAAGAATCCAGACACAAAAGGCCTCATATTGTATGATTTCATGTAATGAAATGTTCAGAATAGGCAAATCCGTAGAGACAGGAAGTAGACTAGTGGTTGCCAGGGGCTGAGGGGCCTAGAGGGGAATGAGGTTTCTTTTTGGAGTGATGAAAATGTTCTAAAATTAGATAATGGTGTTGGTCACACAACTCTTTAAATATACTAATATCCTAAAAAGCACTGAATTGTATTTTAAAGGGGCAGATTTCATGGTATGTGACTCATATCTCATTAATGCTGTTATAAAAAGAAAACAAACGCTTCTGACACCATTGATGCTGCTGCGTTTTAAGAGGAGGGGTGGGGATGTCTCTGGTTGGAAAACAAGGATGAACTTTTGTTTTTACTTAGTGAGAAATGGAAATTGAATTTTTAAAAAAGTCTCTGCTTCGGTCATGTTTCTGGGAACCATTATAATGCTATCCCTTGGCTGACCCTGGGTGCAGGACGCGTTCTCTCCGAGAGGCGTGAGGGGGAGCCTCACTTCAGACACGAGGAGGCACCAGGAAGGCAGCACTCTCAGGGCCTGGCCCCCAGGCTGTGGGATGTGTGTGTCTGGTCTCAGCACGCAGTTTCATATGTCTGAGTGTTTTGTGCTTCGACCCATGAGTCCAGCCTCTACCTCAGTTTTATGGATGTGGAAACTGGGGCTCCCCAGGACAGCCACAACGTAGCCCAGATGATGCGGGGTTTAATGAGGAATCCAGGACCCCTAGTCCTCCTGGGCTGTTTCCACAGTATCACATTTGTGCTGTGCCTTGTCATCGGTGGTCCCAGTTACAGTGCAAATGATAGCTCCATCTGCAGATTGCAATGTCCCTGTGAGGAAGTAGACAAGGAAGCGTCAGAGCAGAAGGGGACATCAGGGAAGTCCTGGAGGGACTGTTTAGTACTGGGAAGGTGCTGGGGCACGGAGGGGTGAAGGATTCAGCAAGGGAATGGTGCGAATGTCTGAGGATTTAGAAATCCCTATCCCGTATCCAGCCCTGCCCTCCGCCCACTTACAAGCTCTTCCAGCTATTCTGCTAATTGGGATACTCATTCTCGCCAGCCTGTCTCCTCCATTTCAAACTTTCCAGCGCCCAGAGGGCTCAGCCCCAAAGCCACCTTCCCCTCCCTGCTGGGCTCGTGAGCTTCAGAAAGGTCCCAGCCTGTCTTGGGGGGGGCTGGGAGAAGTTACATCTGCAGTCTGGCCCCATTCGCATGAATCTCCACACCAGTGAGGATGGAATTTGAGGTTGGAGTGCCCACTGAGAGATTCCCAGGAGGGAGAGCGTTCCTTTCTTTTTTACGACTTATTAGGCCCTTTTGGCTGTGTTCAGACTTGTGGCTCCCAATGAGCGTTACATAGGATGGAATTAAATGGTCAGAGTTGGACAGCACCAGGCTGAGTTATACAGCACTCATCTCCCCACGTGGAGGCACATGTCCTTTTACAACTCTAGGCTGCCGAAAAGAACTAGGCTCATTTGGAAGGTCGTTTAAGGTAACAGGCTCTGGGCAGCTTTAATTGATATTCCCTTTACAGCACAAGTGGACTCAGAGGGTGGATACAGTCCCAGGGAGACTAGGTGGGGGGATTTAGAACTCGGTCCTTCTGCAGGCTCTTCAGAGCTGGCCAGAAAGGACCTGCTGTATGTCAGGCCGTGGCCGCTTTCACCATCATGTTCTCATTGACTCCCACAGTGAACCTCCTTAGTTGTCACCACTTTAAGGTAAGAAGCAGAGAGGTTCAGTGGCTTGCCTGAGGTCACACAGTGACTCTCTTCTGTGTGGTGCCAACATTCTGGGCTACTTGGTCACTAAACTTGCAATGCTGACCACCTGGCCCTTTTCCTGTTTTCCTAGAATGTGACTCTCCAGGTAAACTTCTTCAGTGGTGAGACCATATTACCCCTGTAATGACCACATGCCCAGAATTTCCTGGAAAGATCCCATTCAAGGTACAACAGACCATTGGTTCTTTTTTTGTTGTTTCTTTTCTTTTTATGTATGTATGTATGTATGTATGTATTTATTTTTGAGACAGGAGCTTTACGTCGCCCAGGCTGGACTGCAGTGGCATGATCATAGCTCACTGCAGCCTTGACCTCCTGGGCTCAAGTGATCCTCCTGCCCAGCCTCCCAAGTAGCTAGGACTACAGGTATGCGCCACTGCACTTAGCTAGTTTTTTAATTTTTTGTAGAGATGGGAGGTCTTGCTTTGTTGCCAGGGCTGATCTCGAAGACTCCTGGGCTTAGGCAATCCTCCTGTCTCAGCCTTCCAAAGTGCTGGGATTACAAGTGTGAGCCACCCGACCTGGCCCTCTCTTATTTTTTAAATTGACAAATAATAATTGTACATATTCATTAGGTCCATAGTGATGTTTTGATATATGTAATTTATAGATCAGATCAGGGTAGTTAGCATACCATCATCTCAAACGTTGATCATTTCTTTGTGTTGGGAACATTCAGTATCCTCCTCCTAGCTACTTGAAACTATATAATATATGATTGATAACTGTAGTCCTACAGTGCTATGGAACCCTAGAACTTATTCCTCTTATCTGGCTGTATTTTTATATTCTTTTACAGGTCTCTCCCTATCCTCACCTTACTCCTACCCTTCCCAGCCTCTAGTATCCTCTGTTCCACTTTTTACTCCTATGAGATCAGCTTTTTTTTAGTTTCCATGTATAAGTGAGAAGATGCAGTGTTTAACTTTCTCTTTCTGGCTTATTTCAATTAACATAATATTCTCCAATCCCATTTGTGTTGCCACAAATGACAGAATTTCTTTCTTTTTTATGGCTAAATAGTGTTCCATCTTGTGTGTTTACCACATTTTCATTATCCATTCATCTGTTGTTGGATACCTAGGTTGGTTCTGTATCTCAGCTACTGTGAATACTGCTGCAATAAAGATGGGGGTGCAGATGTCTCCTCCGTATACTGATTTTCTTTCCTTTGGATAAATGCCCAGTAGTGGGATTGCTGGATCACATGGTAGTTCTATTGGTAGTTTTTTAAGGAATCTCCATATTGTTCTCCATAGTGGCTCTACTGATTTACATTCCCATTAGCAGTGTGGAAGAGTTCCCTTTCTCCACATCCTTGCCAGCATTTGTTATCCTGCGTCTTTTTGATAATAGCCATTCTAACAGGTGTGAGATGATATCTCATTGTGATTTTGATTTGCGTTTCCCTGATGATTAGTGATGTGAGAATTTTAAATATATACTTGTTGGCCATTTGTATGTTTTCTTTCGAGAAATGTCTATTCAGATCATTTACCCATCTTTTTAATCAGATTGGGGTTCTGTGTGTGTGTGTGTGTGCGTGTGTGTTTTCTGTTAAGACATTTGAGTTTCTTATCTATTCTGAATATTAATTCCCTGTCAGATGAGTTGTTTGCAGATATTTTCTACCATTCTGTAGGTTGTCTTTTTACTCTGTTGATGGTTTCCTTTGCTGTGCAGATGCTTTGTAGTTTGATATAATCCCATTTGTTTATTTTTACTTTTGTTGCCTGTGTTTTTGAGGTCTTAGTCATAAAATATTTTCCCAGACCAATGTCCTGAAGCATTTCTCCTGTGTTTTCTTCTATTAGTTTTATAGTTTTGGGTCTTACATTTAGGTCTTTGATCCCTTTTGAGTTGATTTTTTCATAGCATGAGAAATGAGGATCTAGTTTCATTCCTCTACATATGGATATTCAGTTTTCCCAGCCCCATTTAGACTGTCCTTTCTTCAATGAGTGTTCTTGGCACTTTTGTCAAAACATTAGTTGTCTGTAAACATATGGGTTAATTTCTGAGTTCTCTATTTTGTTCCCTTGGTCTATGCATCTGTTTTTATTCCAGTGCCATGCTTTTTTGGTTACTATAGCTTTGTAGTATATTTTGAAGTCTGGTAATGTGATGCCCCCAGCTTTATTCTTTTGGCTCAGGATTGCTTTGGCTATTTGGGTCTCTTGTGGCTCCATGTAAATTTTAGAATTTTAATTTCTGTTTCTGTAAAGAATGTCATTAGTATTTTGATGGGGATTACATTGAATCTGTAAATTGCTTTGGATAAGTATTGTCATTTTTACAACAGTAATTCTTCTGGTCCATGAGCATGGAATGTCTGTTTGTTGGTATCCTCTTTGATTTTTTTTTTTCATCAGTGTTTTATGGTTTTTCTTGTAGAAGTCTTTCACTTTCTTAGTTAAATTTATTTCTAGATTGGGCTTTTATTGTAGCTATTGTAAACGTAGTATTGTGATTTTTTTTGTAGCTCTTGAAAAATTGTTCTCAGCTAGTTTATTGTTCGTGTGTAGAAATGCTATGGATTTTTATATATTGATTATATATCCTGCAACTTTACTGAATTTATCAGCTCTAAGAGGTTTTTGGTAGAATATTTAGGGTTTTCTATATATAAGATTATGTCATCTGCAAACAGGGACAGTTTGACTTCTTCCTTTCTAATCTGGATGCCTTTTATTTCTTTCTCTTGCCTTATTGCTCTGGCTAGGACACCCAGTAGTATGTTGAAGAATGGTGGTGAGAGTGGACACCTTTGTTTTGCTCCAGTTCTTAGAGGAAAAGCTAAAAGCTAACAGTAAGATGTCAACTGTGGGTTTAACATGTATGGCCATTATTATGTTGAGGTACATTCCTTCTGCACCTAATTTATTGAGAGCTTTTATCATGAAGGGATGTTGAATATTATCAAATGATTTCTCTGTCCTTTAAACTCTTGAAATAATGCTTAGAAATGTCATCTTTTTTGTTGTTGTTGTTCTAGAGACAGGGCCTTGCTCTGTCACCTAGGCTGCTGGAGTGCAGTGATGTGACCAGCAGCCTCAACACCCCCAGGCTCAAGCAATTCTCCTGCCTCAGCTTCCCAAGCAGCTGAGGCTAATAGCAATAGGAATGAGCCACCACATTCGCTAATTTTTTTTATTTTAGAGACGGGATCTCACTTTGTTGCCAAGAGTGGTCTTGAACTCCTGGCTTCAAGCAGTCCTGCTGCTTCAGCTTCCCAAAGTGTTGGGATTACAGGCTTGAGCTACTGAGCCCTACTGAAATTTCATCCTTTTGGCCTCCAAATTATCTCTCAAATGTCCTTCCTCACTTACCGTACAGCAAAGCTTCAGATCCTTGGTCCTGGTTTGGGGCTTGAGAAAACATAGGCACTGAGCCCTGGGCAACCAGGAGACTTCAACAAAGAAACAGATATAAAGGTGCCTGTAAGTCGTAAGGTACTGTAGAGATGGGGATCTTTCTACTGGTTCTGAACCACCCTTAGTGTCAGCTAGAGAGCAGAAAGATACCAACTGATGGAAGGATAGGACAGTCTGCATTTTCATTGTTCCTATGGGCTATTCTGATAAACTTATTTCGTCTGTTGCTGTCAGGTTATGGAAACACCACCACTAGCTGATATCTAATGAGGACCTTCTTTGTGCCACTTCTGAGTGCCTTTGTTGCATTATTTCAATGAATCCTCTAAATAATCTATACCTATATTACTATCATCCCTGTTTTATAGATGAAACTGACAAAAAAGAAAAGCTGAGACATGGAGAGATTAAGAAACTTGCTTGAAGTGGCACAGGTGGGATTCCACTCAGGCAATCTGACTTCTGAGCCCACCCTCTCCACCTCCGAGGCCAGAGAATACAGTAAAGTACCCAGAGTACAGTGCAAAGTGCTGGTGAAGAGGGTAGGTTCAGAAGACTTTGCTGTGTACTCTCTCTGGGCTCAGAAATAATTTGCACTGTACACTCTCTCTGAGGCCAGAGAGATTACTTTAGTCATCTTTGATCCCCCCATGTGTTAGCTCCATGAAGTAGTTGCTGAGCCATATTTGGTGAGTGAGTGTGAGGGGATGGGTGAGTAGAAGGATGGATAGCTGAGTAAGTAGATGGAAGGATGGCTGGAAGGGTAAATGGATGATCAGATGTCCAATGTCCTGAAGTGGATAGGTGGGTGGGTGGGTGGGTGGATGGATGGATGGATGGATGGCTAGATAGATAGATGAATAGATAGACAGGTGAATGAGTGGATGGGTAGGTAGTTGGGTTAGAGAGCTTTCTCTCATGTAATATATTGGTATGCTCGAGGAATCCACCTGAAGATAACAACTCACCCAGTTACGATTTTAATGGGCATTTTGACTAGAGAGGCTATAGACAATGTACCCTCAGTACCTATAGTAGAGACTAGAACAGACGGCTCTTAATAGGAATTTTTATGAATGAATGAAAAACCAGGCGGGCACCAGATAGCTGAAAATATAGAGCCTTGCAGGCTTCCTTTGACCATACTGAGCAAAGTACTCATCTCAGAAGTTTCTTTTTTTTTTTGAGACAGAGTCTCACTCTGTCATCCAGGCTGGAGCACAGTGGCGCAATCTTGGCTCATTGCAAGCTCCGCCTCCCAGGTTCATGCCATTCTCCTGCCTCAGCCTCCCGAGTAGCTGGGACTACAGAAGCCCACCACCACGCCAGGCTAATTTTTTTTTTGTATTTTTAGTAGAGATGGGTTTTCACCGTGTTAGCCAGGATGGTCTCGATTTCCTGACCTCGTAATCTGCCTGCCTTGGCCTCCCAAAGTGCTGGGATTACAGGCGTGAGCCACCGCGCCCGGCCTCATCTCAGAGGTTTCTGTTGGCAGACTGGGGAGATAGATGTGATTTGTAAGTGTTCCCAGTCTTTTTCCCCAAGGGAAGACATGGTTACTTTCCCATGGACACAGGTTTCTGCCAGGATCTGTCAGAGCATTTGTGAAGAAGTTAACATCTATCAGAGATGTTTCCTTGCCCTATATATGATCAGGTCTCCTGATCTGATTCCCAGGACACAGGTTTCTGCCAGGATCTGTCAGAGCATTTGTGAAGAAGTTAACATCTATCAGAGATGTTTCCTTGCCCTATATATGATCAACTTGGTAGCAATACCAGGGTCGGTAGGAGCAGTGGTGTTGACAGTCTTGGTTTTAGTGTCAGAATGTTTTGATTTATTTTACTGCCAACTTCTGTTTAAGATAGGGTCTGTTGCTGCCATTTTTTCATTGACTCTGCAAAGGCATTGGATCATACTTGCTCTTTCATATTGTGAAAGCACATTTTAAAGAAATTTCTAGACCTCTAAAATGTATTACTATTATTTTTGATTGACAAATCATAATCCTATACATTTATGGGGTACAATGTGATGTTTTAGTATATGTATACAGTGTGGCATAATTAAATCAAGGTTATTAACATATCCATCGCCTTATCATTTTTATGGTAAGATATTTGAAAGTTTCTATTAGTTGGCCAGGCACAGTGGCTCATGCCTGTAATCCTGGCACTTTGGGAGGCCGAGGCAGGCAGATCGCTTGAGGTGAGGAGTTCGAGACCAGCCTGGCCAAGATGGGGAAACCCCGTCTCTACTAAAAAATAGAAAAATTAGCTGGGCATAATGACTTGCACCTGTAATCTCAGCTACTTGGGAGGCGGAGGCTCAGGAATTGCTTGAACCCGGGAGGCAGAGGTTGCACTTAGCGGAGATCGTATCACTGCACTCCAGCCTATGTGACAGAGCGAGACCCTTACTAAAAAAAAAAAAGAAAGAAAGAAAGGAAAGTTACTCTAAGTTACTTTGAAATCTATAATACTTATTATTGACTGCAGTTAGGCTGCTGTGCAGTAGTCTCAAAACCTGTTCCTCATGCCTCTTTGAAACTGTACCCCTTGATCAACAGTGAAAGCACATTTCTTCTTCTTTTTTTGTTTTTACAGCTCAGGGCACAAGATTTTATTTAGTGATATCTGAATTTGGTTCTATCATGTGGGGCCCACGTTAGAAGTTCCATTTGGGTCCGTTACAACTCGAACCACTCCCCCCAAAAAGGGAAAGAAACTTAAAAAAGAAAATTAACAACTTTTTCCTTGTCATTAAATATATTCATATATAATAACCATAATATATTAGTATGCATTGGAAAGAGACACTGACCCTAACAATACGTCATGGTCACAACTAAACTCTCAATTCTGAGTGAATAGAAATTCAAAATGCAGGAGGGGGTCACGGGAGGAGGGCAAGTGCATTTGGGAGCAGGGACTGGGAAGAAATGCCCAGTGACAGGAGTGGGACTGGCTTGGCTTTTGGCAGGGGGCAAGGCCCCACCAGTCCCCATTTTGACACCCCTAGGTATGCCATGGCTGTGGCCCACAGGAATGTCTTGTCCATGGATCGTGGCCCAATGGCCCCATCAGTGAGTCTGGTTTGTCCACTCTCTGGGCTTCAAGGGGGCTTCCTTTAAGTGTTGAGAGCCTGAACGTCTTTCACTTTCCTGAAGGCAGGAACCAATACTTTTCTAATGGTGACTTATCCCCATTTGTTGTACTCATAATTCCTAAATAGGACAGTGAAATAAATGGGCCAGAAATATCATCAGAGCGCCTGAACCTTTGCCCCTAACATCTGTTTTAGTGATCTTTCTGGAAAACAGAATCAGATAAAGAAGTAGAATAAGAAGAGGGCCATCTGCATGGGCCCCACGACTGCCATGACTGAGGCTGAACTGAGGATCAGAAGTAACCAGGTTCATCTGTGAGGTCTGTGCACCTCCAATGTGAGCAAGATAACTTTAGTCAAACACATTATTATAATTTAATAATTATACGGTTTTATTTTAAAGTGTTAAAAGGGTCTGGGCATGGTGGCATACACCTATAATCCCAGCTACTGGGGATGCTGAAATGGGAGGATTGCTTGAACCCAGGAGTTAGAGTCCAGTGTGGCCAACATAGTGAGACCCCTTTTTCACACACACACACAAATATTTAAAAATTAACTGAACCTGATGGTGGTGCCTGTAGTCCTTAACTACTGGAGAGGCTGTGGCAGGATTGCTTGAGTCCAGGAGGTCGAGGCTGCAGTGAGCTGTGATCGTACCAGTGCACTCCAGCTCAGGCAGCAGAGCAAGACCCTATCCCTAAAAATAATAATACATTTAAAAATACAGTGTTACAGGAATATACCATATGACCTCACGGGTATTATCACTTAGGATGAGGCCAGAGTTGGTAGCAAGTGTTATAAATGAGTTGACTTAAAGAAAACATGAGGCAAATGATAGAACAGCTGGAGGCAGCGAGGGCCATGCTGAACACGGGGGAGTGGCTCAGGTTTGGGAAGCACAAAGACAGGAAGGGACAGGAGAATACAGAGCTGATGGTGAAGAAAGCTGATGTTTGAGTTGTCACGTGTTGGTCACTATTCTGAATGTCTGATGTTATGTAACTCACTGAGAATTGAGCACTGCTGAGGCTTAGAGAGGTTAAACACAGCCAACAAATAGCCAAGCCAGAATCTGAACCCAGAAAGCCTAACTCAAGAGCACGAGCTCTCATTTCTACACTCTACTGACTTTCAGAAGTAAAATAACAATAAAAGCAAAGGCCCTCCCAAGACCCAACTGCACATATCAGTGCACTGACAGGCCCCAACCACATCTGCTTTCAGGTCTCTAAAAGGGACCAAGCACGGAGAGAGGCACCTTCAGAGGCAGTGTATGTCAGCTCAGATTTGCCGCGTGACCTCGAGCTATCTCCTTCACAGAGGTTTGGCTTCTGTGAGCCCTCTCCCCCGTATCACCCATGGCTCTGCCTCATGGAAACCACCCCCTGCTTGGCTTGAGGCAGAGCCCCCAGGTTCTGTGATGCCCAGCAGCATCTGATGCTGGGGAGACCACAGCAGCAGCAGCAGGAGCTGAGGGCACCCACCTTGCCCTCCCCAGGTCCTGTAGGCTTGCCGGAAATGCTGAGCTCTTCGGGCCAAATCCCAGCAACCCTGGAATGCCCCTGAAGTTAAGCCAGGGGACAGCACAATCAGACTGGGTTTTGAGATGGTCACTCTGACCACTGGGTGGAGAACAGATTGGGTGGCAGCCAGGGTGAAGTCAGAGAGCTCAGGAAGACACCAGTTAAGACATTCAGGCAGGAGGTGGCCTGGCCTGCACAGGCTGTGCTGGAGATGCTAGATGTGTGGTCGGCAGGTATTTGAAGATAAGTCTGCGAGGAAGGTAAGCCTGACCCTCATGTAGCGGCTGTGCTAGGAGACACTCGGGTTTCTGGCTTTCTGCCTGGCATGCACCTTCCTTTTGGATGTGGAGGAGGAGTGGTAGGAGCACTGCTAACTGCTGCATCCCTCATCCTTACTGCTTATCCTGGATAGAGCACCACCTGCTCCTGCTGACTGAGGTGGCTATTCCTCTCAGAGGGAGGGCAGGACTCCACTCCAAGTCTGCTGGAAAAAGGGTTGCAAATCGATGCAGGCAGCTCTGGAGGGAGGAAAGTGAGGGCTCTGTGAGACCAGTTCATGCAGTCACTTTACTGAGCCTGATCTGAGCTCTGCTGAGCAGATTACATTTAGGCTGGGGACCACTCCTCAGTGGAGGGAGCTGGTGGCCCTTGGCGGCATGGTGACTGGCAGCAGAGGTGAAGGTGACCCTGGGACAGGAGGGAGGCTTTGGCACACCTCAGCAAGTCTGGCAGGGGGTTATTTCTTTGTATACCTTGGTAGTAGGTATATGGCTTGTTGTAAAACACCTCATCTTTTGAAAGAAAAGGACAAAAAGCAATGTTTTTGAAAAGGAAGAAGAAAGAAGTCTGACCAGAGGGTAGCCTGTAGGCTAGTAGGTTGAGTCGTGGCTCAGCCTTGGTGAGGACTGGGTTTGCCTCTGTACACAAGTGCACAGCCACAGTCCCCACCTCCAACCCATTGTGTCAGTGGAGGCCCAGGCAGAGACAGGTTACTTTGTCCCTGCTCTGTCTGACCCGATAGCCCCTTGTGGAGCAGGGGACCCTACTCTGGCCTTGGCAGAGCCCCAAGCTCCTCAGGCTGCAGGTACTCTGGGATTAGGTTCAGGCGGTTCTGGCTCCTATAAAAGATATTTGAGGAGCTCCAGGATAGGCGTCTAGCTCAGCTATAGCCTAAGGCTCTGTTTCTCCTCCCCTGATGTCCCCCACCCACCTCACTTCCCCCTGCCTGGGCCAGGGCCTGGGGGAAGGCTTGGTCCAGGCAGTCCAGGAAGTGTCTGCTCCCTTCTGTCCTGCCATCCATCTGTCATTCCAGCATCTCATCCAGGCATTCCCAGAGGGCAGGAGTAAGTATTTGGTGAGGATTTAATAAGACCAGATTTTGAGTAGGAAGAAAGGTTTGTGAGTTGTCTGGGGCCACATTGCCAATGGCAAGAGGGAGCCACTGAAGGTTTTTGAACAGAAGGGCATAGTCTCTTGTGGAATAATCAGTCTCCTGTGTAGAGAGAAGGGCTGAGAGCCCCTGCTGTGGGGATCACAGTTTGTGATTGTGCACGAGTTGTTCACATTTGAGAACAGGGACCATGTCTGCTTCACTCACCAGTGTTTTTCTCAATGCCTAGCCCATGCCTGCTCAAAGCAGACATCAGTAAATATGTACTGACTGCTATATTCATTATTTAGTGGCAGTGCCTGTGGAGTAGTCACAGGCATAGAGATATGAGACTGTCACACCTCGATGAGCTGTGATGCTCACAGCAGCTGCCAAGAAGGTGAGACAGGAATCCTTGCTGCTATGCAGCTGAGTGGGAACTGATGCCCTGAGCGACGTCTTGTCTGTGATCTAGCAGATGGCAAGGCCGGGCCTAGGGGCTGGAATACGTGTCCTGGATTGTGTCCACCACATCATTGCATCCCTTACTCAGGCCCAGAGCACACTGCCACCTTAAGGACTAACGCTGCTGCCTGACCAGGCCAGTCCAGATCCCAGACCACTCAGACTCAACATCTCCTGCCCGCATCGTGAGTTATTCAGGCCTTCCTTTGGCATGGGAGCCTGCCCCATGTCTGCAGGGAAGTGAGTCTGTCTTAACATGTGCAAAGGCACTGGGCAGCAAGGGCCTGGTGTGTTCAGGGCTCCACATGGAAGCTAGTATGGCTGGGGTGGGGAAGTAGGAGGTTTGTGCCTGAGTCTTACTTCTCATTTTCTGTCCCTATGGCTCGAATGGCACCCCTGGTAGGTTCACTTTGCCTTTGCTAAACAAAAAGCTCTAACCCTTCTTTCCCCTGCTCTGACCCAGCGCCTACACAGAGCCCTACAAAGTCTGTCCCATCTCGTCGGCAGCCCCCAAAGAGGACCTCACGTCGGATGAAGAGCAGAGAAGCTCAGAGGAGGAGGACAGTGCTTCAAGAGACCCCAGCCTCACCCACAAGGTAGGGCACCCCACAGGTAGGCCGTGGGCATCAGAGACGTGAAGGTGGAGAGATGGTTGTAACAGATCTGCTCCTTCCCTTGGTGCGGAGGGAGCTGTTTGCAGATAGCTGGCCCCAGCTGGATGCGGGGGCTGAGACACTCAGCATCAGGGCTCTAGGAAGCATCGCCTTCTGGGGGCCTGCCTCGGTGATGCAAGGGCAACTGCTCCTGCCGGTATCCACTGGAGTCTGATGAAATTTGGGGCTTTCTGGAGCCTTTGTAGATGATGTGGAATAGAACTGCCTGATTTGAATGAAGACCAGCCTAGCTTCTAATGACCTCGGACACCCTGGGCCTCAGTTTCCTCATCTGTGAAGTGAAAATCATGGAGGTGAGATGTGTTAAAGGCTATAAGGGAATTTTGTGAGCTGAAAGCAGTTTTAGATGAAAGCTGGTTTCCCTGGCCCTGCAGCAGTGCTGTGAGGGGACGGAGTTGCTGGAGGGAGGTTGTTGTCTAGAGGCTGATGGTGAGTTGGGGCCACGTCACAGTGAAAACCCAGACCTCATTGCTGGGCGCGGGTGCATCAGTGCTGATGGGGGTAATATATGCTGTCTATTGCACACTCATGGTGACCTGGCCTTCACCTACTCACTGACAAAGTCCCAACCCTTCCATACACCGCTTCTCAGAGTCACGAATTGCTTCCCACAATGTACCTTTGCAGAAACGGGTAGAGGTGAAGAACCGGCCTAGGGCATGTGGCTGGTCGGTGGCATCCCAGGAAACGTCACTGGGTAATATGGGGCTCAGGCGTTTGTTCTGCAGGGAACATGACCACTGCAGGAAATGGGCTAGGAAGAGTGAAATGCCCCCACCCTCCCCACCCATCTTCCAGGCCATGCCTGCATGTTGAGAGGTAACTGGAGAGGCAGAGAGTGAAGTGCCCCCTTTCCCCACTTCCCAACAGACCTCTGCACCTTTTTCTGCACCTGCCTCCCACTCGCCATCATCCTCCCCTTCCAAGCCTAGGTTAGCTTTGCCACATTGATGAAAGACCATTGCAAGTGGATGCACTCAGTAAAGGTGCCTGATACTTACCAAGCACTGGCCAAATGGGGGTGTCTCGTTTTCTTTCCACAAAGGTGATTTCTTTTAAAAATCCACTGATCTCTCTGGACTGTGTTTTCATAAAGTTACCTACCAAGTGCTACAGGAGCCCTGAAGAGAGTTACTCCTCTCTTCTCTCCTGCCTCTTCCCCCGCAGTCCCTTCTCCCTCCAGTGGCTCCTTCACACCCTGCCCGTCCCCCTGTCACTCGTCTCCCTGCTGCCTCATCCTTTCTAGGTACTGAGCCATGTGTCTGTCTCTTTCCTGAGGTTGTCCATGTTTGTCATCTCTTTGACTCCTGCAACAGCTTCACAGTTGGCACCATTATCTCTGTTTTACAGTTGAGGACACAGAGGTTCTGAGAGGTTAAGTAACTTGCCCAAGGCCACACAGCTAGTGAACGAAGGGGTCAGGTCTCAAGCCCGGCTCTGGCTGGCTCCAAGTCCAGTGTTGTCTATCACTGCAGGCCTTCTCTGACCTCTCCACTCCTCCTCCTCTCCCAAGAAGGAATGTTGTCTCCTTGTGGAGAAAGGAGGAGAGCCTTGAGTTAATGGTGCCCATTTAGAGATGATTTTGGGTTTTCTGGGCATCCCTGAGGTCATGGAATCTGGGAGCAGAGATAGTTGCCATCAGAGATTTGGTCCCCACCCTGAAACCAGGAATCTGGTACTGGCCACGAGAATGTTGGAGGGCTGATGGAGCAGTGGAGCCCACCGTGTGCAACTCTCTGTACCTCAGAGTTCCCCCGCCCTTGTGATGTACCCCACCACAGTCACCAAGTTCTCTGTTAAACCCTCCTCTGGGACCCCCCACATCTCTTCTTCTGGCTGTGTCACTGCAGGCCAGTCATTCCCCATCTCTGAAAGAGAGCACTAATAGTAACTGCAGGGCTGTGGGAGGGTTGAATGGGAGCACAAATGTGAGAGTGTTGGCCATGCAATAGGGGCGTAATAATTATCTATTGTTTCTGAATCCTAGAGACAGAGGTTGAGTATGGGAGGAGAGGGCCTGTCCTGCTCAGGACCATTCTAAAGGTGTGAATTCATGCAATTCTGGGGCCCTGGACATTGGCTATTACCCAGGATCTGGTCTCCCAGACACTGCTTGGACACTCCCAGGAATAAGGAGCTGGCAAGTGGTAGAGCAGCCTAGGGACTAAAGTTCAGACTCAGCTTTGACCCTTGCTGGCTGAGTGACTTGGGCAACTTCCTGACCACTCTGCTCCTAGGTTTCCCCATCTCTACGGTTGGGATAGTAGTAATAGTACCTGCTTCAGAATAGTTATGAAAGTAAATAAGCCTAAGGAGACCTAGAACAATGCCTGCCACTCAGTAAAAGAGCATACAAAGGTTAGAGCTTTTGATTGAGACTGGGAGCCTGAACAGGGAAGCAACCTGCCCAAGTTCAACTGGGACTCAGCAGTGACACGCTGGGGTCATGAGGCTGAGGCAGCCCTGCCTTGGACAGGGGTCCTTCATGTGTCCTGTGGGGGCCAGAGCTAGGCAGAGCCTGTGGCCAGCCAGAGCAGGGCCAGGGTCAGAGGCAGGAGCATCCAGTTATCCCGAGAGCAGGGAGGAGGTGTGTGAGTCTAGGCTTGTCTTTCCAGCAGGTCAGTCACTCTCCAGAGTACAGACTTCTCATCTGCCATAGGATTGGACATCCCTGCCCTCCTCTTATGAGGCTTGCATTATATATAGCAGAGTTGAAGTTAAAACCTACACTTTCATTGCACAAGGCATGCTCTACCATGGAACATGTAAATCACTGCAGTTCCCTTGAACTCTCATTCCTAGTCCCCATTCCCTTAAACACACAGTGTATTGTTTTGTGGATTTGTTATTTTTGCATATATGATATCAAACTATAAGTAACCTGGAGTAACTTAGTTGGGTTCCTTCAGTAATACCCCAGAGATATTCCCACATTGATACATAGAGTTCTGAGTTAAATGTGTTTATGGCTGCATAGTATTCCATTTTCCAGATATGCTATGGTTTATTTAGCCATCTCCTCGCTGCAGTATGCTTACAGTGTTTCTAGTTCCATCAGCACTGCAGTGGACTTGTTCACACACCTCCTTATGCACATAAAAGATTTTCTGGAGGGTAGATCCCAGAAGTCAATCAATGGCCCAGAGAGCAGGCACGTTTTAAATCTCCATATCCACTGCCATGTAGCCCCCAAGAGGCTGTGACAGCAGACTCCCTGGCCGCCCTTGGTGCCCAGAGCTCCCCAACCATGGAACTACTGTGGAGATGGGAAGAGAGGTTTCCCGAGTAAGTGACCTTCCTCACCTCTTTTCTGCAGGAGGATTTTTGGTAGGGTAGGGGTGGGGAGAAGGGTCATGTCTCCATCCTCATTTGTCCTCCACTGTGGCTGAGAATTCAGTTTCTCTAAAAGGCAAAGACCTCTCATCTCCATGCCCTAGTCACATTGTGTGGGACATGGGAGCAAGATTTTCTGTCTCCACCACCTCAGAAGAGGAGACCAGGGAAGGTGTGAGTGAGGAGTGGTCACCCTGTGGGCCTCAGGAGGTGTGTTTGGGGGTGTAGTGGTGAGCCCTACCCTTCCTGGATGTTTTGGAGTAGCCAAGTCTTGATAGGAGAGGTTTTGGGAGCAGGACAGGAGGCTGAGCACCACTGGTCCATCCACATGTCTGACCTCTCCTCGCTCCCACTCATAGACACACAAAGGCTGTAGGTGGAAGGAAAGAGGGAGGAGAGAAGGAAACCAAGAAAGACTTAAAAATAGCTCTCCTTATGAAAGGAGACATTCAAAGGCTTGCTGGCGTGTTGGCCCTCCCTGACAATGAGCCTAGTGGGGCCTTTTCAGGCTAAACACCAGCTCCCTAAGACCAGCCCAGCAGCCAGCAGCCCCTCCCAGGGACCCCCTCCTTCACCTGAGTCTCATGGCCACATTTGTTTCCCAGTTTGGCCTGTCTCTGGAACAGACCCTTCCTGTCATCACACCCTCTGTGGCAGGTCTGTTCCTGCCCAGCCAGGCCCACATGCCCAGAGCTCTGCTCTTGCTGGGCTGGCTGACCGGTGTCCCTGGTCCTTGCCCCTATAGCCTTGCCTTGACCATCTGCCTCCAATTAAAGGGTCCACCTGAGTCCTGGTTGTTGCCATTGGACCAGTCCCCAGCTGGGATTAAACACCACCATGTACTTTCTCTGTGCTGTGGACTTTTAGACCTAGATGCACAGCTGCACGCTGGCTCCATTGCAAATGCTTGCTTCTCCTGGGCCCCGGGGAAGGGCCTCTGAACCACAGCCTGTGCTTCCCACTCCCAGAAAACAATACTCATCTAGTGAACATGAACTTTCTCCACTGTCTGCCTCTCTTCTGTCTGTATCTTCACTTGGTTACTCCCAGTCCCTCCTCTTCTTCCACAGAAACTTATTTATTCAATAAGTATGTACTGAGCATCTACTCTGTGCCTGGCTCATTGTCAGGAAGGACCAACATGCAAGCACCCTTTCAAGGGCTGAAGATACAGCAGTGACAAGTCAGACCAGTCCCTGCCTGCCCTGTTGGAGTTTCACATTCTAGAGAAGGCGATGGAAGGTAAACCAGAAAACTCCTAAGATGGGATTAGGTGGTCACAAGTGCTATAAAAAACAAACTTGCGGCCAGGCATGGTGGCTCATGCCTGTAATCTCAGCACTTTGGGAGGCGGAGGTGGGTGGATCATGAAGTCAGGAGGTCGAGACCATCCTGGCTCACATGGTCAAACCCCGTCTCTACTAAAAATACAAAAAAATTAGCTGGGCGTGGTGGCACGTGTCTCTAGTCCCAGCTACTTTGGAGGCTAAGGCAGGAGAATTGCTTGAACCCAGGAGGCAGAGGTTGCAATGAGCCAAGATGGTGCCACTGCACTCCAACCTGGGCAATAGAGCAAGACTCTGTCTTAAGACAACAGCAACAACAAAACAAACAAACAACAACAACAACAAAAAAAACTGGCTATGGTCATGGGGAATGGAGCTCCTGGGTTTGGGGGTGGGGGCATCTTAGACACAGCATGCCTTAATTTTTCCATTTTAAAAAAATTGTGGGAAAATACACATAACATAAAATCCTCCATTGTAACCACTTTTAAGTATGCAGTGCAGTGGCATGAAGCACATTACATTGCCATGCAGCCATCACCACCATTCCTTTCCAGAGCTTTTTCCTCTTCCCAGACTGAAACTCTGCCCCCTTTAGACACTGACTCCCCATACCTCCTCCCCTAGCCCCTGGCAGCCACCATTCCACTTTCCATCTCTATGAGTTCAGTTACTCTAGGGACTTCACACGTGTGGAATCCTACAGTATTCGTTCTTTTGTGAGTGGCTTATTCAATTAGCATAATGTCCTCAAGGTTCATCCTCTCTGTAGTAGGGGTTGGAATTCCTTCCCCTTTAATACTGAGTTTGATTCCATCGTATGGGTGGACTACATTTTGTTTGCCCATTCATTCGTTGACAGATGTATGGGTTTCCAGCTGCATCCATGTCCCTACAAAGGACACGAACTCATCCTTTTTTATGGCTGCATAGTATTCTGTGGTGTATATGTGCCACATTTTCTTAATCCAGTCTGTCACTGATGGACATTTGGGTTGATTCCAAGTCTTTGCTATTGTGAATA
>NW_012116377.1:3055988-3078972 GCF_000951035.1 Colobus angolensis palliatus
GTTTTCCCAGCACCGTTTATTAAATAGGGAATCCTTTCCCCATTTCTTGTTTTTGTCAGGTTTGTCAAAGATCAGATGGCTGTAGATGTGTGGTATTGTTACTGAGGGCTCTGTTCTGTTCCATTGTTCTATATGTCTGTTTTGTTACCAGTACCTTGCTGTTTTGATTACTGTAGCCTTGTAGTACAGTTTGAAGTCAGGTAGCGTTATGCCTCCAGCTTTGTTCTTTTGGCTTAGGATTGTCTTGGCAATGCGGTGTCTTTTTTGGTACCATATGAACTTTAAAGCAGTTTTTTCCAATTCTGTGAAGAAAGTCATTGGTAGCTTAATGAGGATGGCATTGAATCTATAAATTACCTTGGGCAATATGGCCATTTTCACGATATTGATTCTTCCTCTCCATGAGCATGGTATGTTCTTCCATTTGTTTGTGTCCTCTTTTATTTCACTAAGCGGTGGTTTGTAGTTCTCCTTGAAGAGGTCCTTTACATCCCTTGTAAGTTGGATTCCTAGCCCTTGGAGTTTCCTCTACCAGAAATGCCCTCCCTGCCCTGTGGCTGCCTATAGGTCTCAATTTGAATGTCACCTCCTCAGAGAGGGCTCCTAGATCTTCTTCCATGCTCTGTCACAGCATTCCTAGCTATTTCCTTATGCTGTAGTCTTGTTCTTTATTTCTCTGTTTTCTTGCACATTGTTTGCCTTTCCCTGGCAGTCATTCCAGGAGGGCAGATGCTGTGTTTATCCTGTTCATGGGTGTGTCCTTGCTGCCTAGTACATTAAGATGTAGTCAATGAATATCTTCAAATAAGTTAATGAGCAAATGAAAACATTTAGAACCAGTTCCTGCATTTACATAAGAAAAACAAACTCAAATGCCTGACAGTTTAATAAAATGAAAACACTTGTTTGGCCCTGTGTAACTTACTCTGCACAGTGAGTGGCAGAGCTGGGAGTCCAACCTGCATCTTTAATATTCCTGTTGCTTCACCCTGGCTCCCCCGTAGAGTACTGCATTTCAGTACAGTTAACACAAGAGACATTGTAAGGCAGGTGGCAGAGGAGAGAGAGGGAGGCAGACACAACTCAGAGGGGATGGGAGAGAAGAGGGGCTCCAAGGTTCTGGAAGGCATCGGTACATGTGTGCCTCACACACCTTGCTGAGGGCCTTGGGGTGATTGAAGGCAGCCAGGGCCAAAGGGCTGGGCAGGTTAGGATCCCCTGGCCCTGGGAGAGCTTGTTCTGTGGCTGAGTTTCCTCTCTGTTAAGTCTCAGACATGCCCTTTGCTCTAGTGTTTGGAATGTGGGCCACAGGTGATACTCAGTCTTGCTTTCTCCTGCCTGACTTGGTGGTGGTCACTCTCTCTCTCTCAATGGCCTATGGCTAAAGTGCCATTTGTGGATCAACAGCACCATAGCACCTGGGGGATCATTAGAAACACAGCATCCCAGGTCCCACCCCAGACTTGCCGAACCCAGATCTGCCTGTTGACAAGATCCTCAGTGACTCGCGTGTGCTCACTGAAGTCTGAACTCTGGTCTATGTGCAGCAATCACCCAGTCTATGTGGAGCACTCGTGGTGCCCTCAGCTCTGGGAGATGCCACAGAAGAAGCTAATGGGGTCCCAGCTTTGGGGAACTTACAGTTGAGTTGGAGAATGAAAAAGCAATTCACTTGATGATCTTTAAACTTTATATTCATATTTTATGTACTTCTCTGAATGTTGTGTCACACTTTTAAAAAATAAACCAAGGTTGCACATGAGATGGAAAGATTATGGAATTTAACTGAAAAATGACAAGATCTATAAATTTGGAGAAGAGACTATTTCTTATAAAGGTTTACAGCCTGAAAGGTGGCTGTTCTCGTGGGCTGGGAAGTGCAGCCTCTGGCTAAAGCCTTTAGCAGCTTCTCAAAACAGATACTCAAAGCACCTGCTTTGAGGGAGGGAGGGATAAGACAGGAATTTATGCTGCAGGGGTTGGACAAGTTTACATATTCATCAAGTTATAGGAGGAGCTGTGGCTATTCATAAAAGAAGGCAGTGTGTACGTGTGATAAGCAGGCATGCTTGTTGCATGTGTCCCATGTTCACCTTGGGGTGGAGATTTAACATGTAAATGTATTACAGTTAGGCCTTATATGTCAAAAGACAAAGCAGGGGCAGCATGAAGGCACTCAATGCACAGCCTTCTCAAACCACCCAGAGCCAGTCCATGGTCGGTGGTCTCTTATTGGGAGAAAGTCATAGAAGTCAGTCTCTTGTCCAATCAGAGCTGTAGCTTGGCTGGCAGAACAGGGGGCTTAGTTAGTGTCTGACGGTGGAAGAGCTGCAATTGTTTCAACATTGCTTATCTTGAGGCCAGTGCTTGTTTAGCTGCTGGTGAAAAAGAAAAACCTTATGGCAGTGAGAACAGAGTTAAGTGTGGGGTGTGTGGCTTAACCCTTGCCTGGCACAACCTTAGGTCTTGTTTGTAATTTGGTATCTTATCACCACAGAGTCCATTCTGTCAGTCTTGTGGTCTCTATTTTAACATTAGTGCTGGTCAGATGTTGTGTCTAAACTGAAAGAGGGAAGGAGTATAATGATGCCGTGTCCAATCTCCCATCATGTCATGACTGGGAACTCAATCTTTAAGGTTTTTCTGGCATTCCCTTGGTCAAGAAGGGGCTTGTTCAGTCAGTCGAGGAGTTTAGGATTTTATGTTTAGGTCTCAGGGGCAACCCCCATACCCAGCTGTGTGAACTAAACCACGAGCAGTGGAAGGGTTCTGTGTTGTAAGAGTCAGAGCAGTCAGGAAGGCTTCCAGGAGGTGATGAGGCCTGAGTGCTCCTTGGAAGAGAGCAGGATGTGGTTAAATAGAAAGGAGGAGGAAAGTTTATAGGAGGCAAGAACAGATGGGACGAAGGCATAGAATCCAGCCATTAGCTGGCTGTTTGAAGTCATGGCTGGACCTTTCTGGAATTAAGTGAGATGGGGAGGGCTGTGTCTTGTTTGAGCCAGCACTGGCCCTTTCCTGCCATCAGACATGGGGAGCTGCTAATCACAATCACAGCCGCTCTCTTAGGATTCCCAAAGGTGAGAGAGCTGAAAGAAGCATTTAGAGACCACTGTTGCTTTTCACTGTGGCAAGAATGTTTAATGTAAGAGCTACACTTTTTTTTTGGGGGGGCAGCTCTGTCACCCAGGCTGGAGTGCAGTGGCACAATCTCAGCTCACTGCAATCTCCGCCTCCCAGGTTCAAGAGATTCTCCTGCCTCAGCCTCCCGAGTAGCTGGGACTACAGGCGCACGCCACCATGCCTGGCTAATTTTTATATTTTTAGTAGAGATGAGGTTTCACCATAGTTGTCAGGCTGGTCTTGAACTCCTGACCTCAGGTGATCCACCTGCCTTGGCCTCCCAAAGTGCTGGGATTACAGGTGTGAGCCACTGCATCCGGCCAGATCTACACTCTTAATGCCCATCCTTGGGTGAGTGGATAAGGAAAATGTGGTCTGTATATACAATGGAATATTATTCAGCCATAAAAAGGAAGGGAATTCTGCCATTCCCTTTGTTGCATTCACATTGCAACAATGTGAATGAACTTGGAGGGCTTGATGCTAAATGAAAGAAGCCAGTCACAGATGGACAAATACTGCATGATTCCAGTTACATGAGGTGTCTAAAATATAGGTCCAGGCATGGTGGCTCATTCCTGTGTTCCCAGCACTTTGGGAGGCCAAGGCAGGAGGTTTGCTTGAGGCCAGGAGTTGGAGACCAGCCTGGGCAACACAGTAAGACCTCATCTCTATAAAAAATTAAAAAATTAACTGGGTGTGATGGCGTGCATGCCTGTGGTCCCAGCTACTCAGGAGGCTGAAGCTGAAGGATCACTTGAGCCCAGGTGCCACTACACTCCAGCCTGGGTGATGGAATGAGATCCCTAAGTCTCTAAAAAATAAAATAGCCTTATTCACAGAAGCAAGGAGTAGAGTAGTGGTTGCTGGGGGTGGAGGGAGGGAGAGGTGGCGAGCTACTGTTCAACGAAGTTTCAGTGATATAGGAGCTCACTGGAAGGAAAACTGAAGCTTGTCACTCGTTCCTTGCTCAGGGCTGTTCAGCAGGTTAGAGACCAAGTCAGGAGTAGAAGTCAGGCCTCCTGATCTCATTCAGGGTGTTCCAAGATAGCACGCTGCTTCTGCAAATTTGTTACAGACTGTAGCCAGAACCAAAGATCTCTCCAAAATTAAAGGTCTTTTAAGTAGCTGGGCCAAACCCACACTCACACCAGCATAACTTCAGGAACTAGACTAGTCAGGATGATCTGGAAACTGACCAGCTGGTCCTGGGGAAGCCAGGGGGCTGCTGTTGGGTCCGTCCTTCTCCCCTTGCTTGTCCTGGCAAGCGCTCACTCTCCTCTGCCTCCTCTGCCTACTGTGCTGCCACCAGGAACACAGGTGACAGCTGGGATAAAGAGTGAGCCACCTCTTCCTGAGTCCTTGCCTCTGAGTTTTCCAGCAGTTGTTGAAGGCTGTGCTGGAACCCCTGACCTATGTTCCCTGCCTGCCCCGGTGATCCCCAGGGGACTTGGAGTCTGTGTTTCCCTGGAGCCTAATGCTCCATGTATCTGGGTTTCTGACCACTCTCCCATCTCCAGATGTGACTTCAGAATACTCCAGCAGGCCCCTTCCTGGGACCCTCAACACATGGAAGACTCACAAGGAAAATTTCCCCAGGGCTTGAAACAGTCACAGAAGATGGCCCCTTCCTTGTGTACGGATGTGGGTTATTTTAGGGGGGCTGTGTGGCAGAGGAGGCTGGTGCATACAGGGCATCGGGGCACCTCAGGTGTAGCCTGTGACCTAGAGATGTTTATTGAGGCTATGTAGGGATTCTGGGTATGGGAAAACTGTGTGAGCCAAACACACCCAGAGGTAGGAAAAAATAGAGTGGGCTTAAGAGATCACCTGGAGCTCCATGAGGCATGGAGGAGTGGTGGAGGGGACTGGGAACAGTCCTGGGCTGAGCCACAGGGGTCCCTTTCTGTAAGTGCTGGGAGCCTCTGCAGCCACTCAAGGATGCAGGTGATGGAAGAAGGAGGCTATGGGAATGGCTAGGAGGCTGGAGCTCAGAGTGAGTGAGAGAGAGGTCAGTCAGGGGTGCAGGGAGGGTCGGAGCTTGGTTCCAAGATGAAAGGTGGGAAGCCTGGACTTCAGAGGCAGAACAGTGTGGAGTGTGGATGAGGCCCAGGCTGGAAGGAGTGGAGGGAGACACTGCTGAGAGACATCTGAGGAGGAGGTCTCAAGGAGGTGAGCACAGGGCATTCAGATTGGAGTGCCCAGTGACCGCAGGTGCAAGGGGACAGGTGTGAACTAATGGGGGCGTGTGCTGAACCAGACATAGAGGCCTTGGGGGCATGGAGCTTGGCAAAGGACTGGCAGAGACCAGTGAAACAAAGAGTTGGGTATTAACATCAGTCCACACCATCTTAAAGGTCGAGCAGGTGTGGACCCAGGAGGCCTGTACACAGAGAGGGGAGGCGACGAGACAGGCATCTTGAGGTTGTTCCTTCCTCTCCCACAGGTAGGACATTGTGGAGAAGGATTGTGTGAACCCTGGGCGTACTTGGGGACCATCCTGAGGGACAGGCCAAAAGGCCTGGGGTTCCCTGGCCCCTGTAATAATACAGTTGTGCTAATGCCTCACTTCCCTGTAGCTTTTTACTGATTACAAAGAGCTTTTCCATCCACAACCCTTTGCTGTCTTTGTGTGACAACCTCTGCAACAGTGGTTCTCAAAACTTTTTGGTCTCAGACCCACCTCCCCTCTTAAAAATGATTGAGGGCCCCAAAGAGTTTTTATTTCTGTGAATCACATCTATTCAATGTTTACCACCTTAGAAAGTAAATCAGAAAATTCTAAAACATCTTTTAATGCATTTTAAGATAACAAACCCATTACATGTTAATACAAGTAGCACTTTTATGCCAAAAACAACAACAACAACCCTAGTTTCTAAAACAATCAAGAAAAAACAGAGAGAAGAGTAACATTTTTACATTTACAAATACGAATGTCGGGCTGAACAGAAGGTAGCTGGATTCACCTATCCACTTGCCCATCCAGTGGGTTGGAATTGTTTTGGTTGACTTAAATGAATATAATATCCAGGCTCACACAGATACGTAGTTGGAAAAGGGAGGACCTTACAGACCCTCAGAGGTTCTCAGACTGTATTTTGGGAACTGATGTCTTAGAAGGAGGCTGAGCACTCAGTTTTACAGTTGGAAAAACTAAAGCATGGAGACAGAGGACCAGGATTCCTGACTCTTTGTGTGACCCACTGTCTAACGCTGAGGTTCCCTGGAGGAAGAACTACCCCTCCCGACCTGCCTGGGTCCCAGAATACCCAAATGTTGAACCAGCTGGTTTGCTGGGGACCAGGGAGGAGGCCGGTGGCCCTGGGGACAGCCTCAGGCAGGGGCAGGTGGCCTGATGTTAACACCCATAGCTTCACCCTGAGAAATGCCATAGCAATAGCATGGGCCTTGGCCCCCCCAACCCCCACGCTCCTGGGAGGAGCCCTGTTCCCAGAAGCCTGTCCCTGGACGCTGCCGTCAGCCTCGGAGTTCATTTCCTGGTTAAACAAACATCTATATTAAATGGCCCAGTTGGGCAACGCCCAGAAGCAGTTTCTGCGAGCCTTGGGCACACAGCCTGCCAGGCCTCCCCGTTGGCCGCCTGGTGAAGACACATCCATCATCCCAGAGTCACTGAAGCAGGACTGCCCCGTGCATCCCACCCAGAATCTGCACGTCTGGCAGGAGGGGCTGGGTGGGACGTGCAGAGGGGCCCGTGTCTGGACCCTACCAAAAGCCTGTCCTCAACAGCTTGGAGATTGTAACAGTGGTAATGATGGCAACTCCAGAAGTTTGGGTATGGTGTGACGGCTGCCATCCATCATGTCATCTCATCCTGGCAGGGTAGGAACGCTCACCTGTTTGCCAGATGCGGAAACGGAGGCATCCGAGAGGGGCTCGCCAACAGCCACACAGCCACCCATGGCCTTGTTTGGGGGAGGATCCAGGCATCTTGACTTCCAGCAGAGTTGTCTTTGTGCCATTGTGGCCACATTCTGAGGATCCGGGGTGAGGAAGGCTGAGTGCAGAGGGGCGAGCCCAGGCTGCTCTGGTGCGTGTCTGCTGTGATGAAAAGCACAGCAGGATAAAGATGGGGCAGGGGTCCTTAACCAGGGGTGACGTTTTGCAGCACCCCAAGCCCTAGGACATTTGGCAGTGTCTAAAGACATTTTTGGTTGTCACAGTGGGGGATGAGGGAGTGGAGGCTCCTGTTGTTATCCAGTGGGTAGAAGCCAGGAATGCTTGTTCGTTGTCCTGTAATACAAAAGAACAGCTTCTACAGCAAAAACTATTCTTCAAAATGTCAACAGTCCAAGATGGAGAAACCCCAGGGTGGAAAATGATTTGCGGTGTTCTTTAGGTCAGGCAGTCATGGGTGACTGTGCTGAGGTTGTGACTTTTGAGCAGAGACCTTAAGAACCAGAAAGTACAAGTGAGAAGATCTGGCGAAGAGCATTGCAAGAAGAGGGAACAGCACATGCAGAGGCCCTGAGTCAGAAACGCGTCCTCAAGAAGCCAGTGTGTGAGACTGAGTTGGTTATTCTCTACCAGATCTCAGCGAAAACACCGAGGCTCAGAGATAGGGACTCGCCAGAGGTCATACCGTGAAACAGTGCTGGAGCTGGGTTTGAAATGGATGTGATTGATTCCAGAGTCCATTTGCTTTCCACTATCTCTGCTGCTACTGTCAGAGGAGTGGCCCAGCCTTCATTTTGCAGTTAAGGCCTTTCCCCTACTTGACTCTAAATTTTTTTTTCTTATTCTATCCCTGGTTACTTGGTTTTGTTTCTGGCACCACCTCGGTGACAAAAACAACAAGGATAATGATGGCCAATAATTTCATAGTGCTTGCCGTGTGCCCGGCACAGTTCCTAGTGTGAGAGATTCTCTATATAGATGCTCATCTGATCCTTATGACATGCATATGTGCTGGATACTATTCTCCTACTGTGGCCATTTCACAGGTAAGAAAATTGAGGCACAGAGAGCTCAATGACTTGTTCAACAAATAAGAGTCAGAGGCAGGAAACTTCCTAGTTCCAAAGCCCATGCTTTTTTTTTTTTTTTTTTTTTTTTTTTTTGAGATGGAGTCTCACTCAGTTGCCCAGGCTGGAGTGCAATGGCACAGTCTCAGCTCACTGCAACCTCTGCCTCCCGGGTTCAAGTGATTCTCCTGCCTCACCTTCCCGAGTAACTGGGATTACAGGCGCCTGCCACCATGCCCGGCTAATTTTTTTTGTATTTTTAGTAGAACGAGGTTTCACTATGTTGGACAGGCTGGTCTCAAACTCTTGACCTCATGATCTACCCACCTCAGCCTCCCAAAGTGCTGGGATTACAGGCATGAGCCACTGTGCCCCGCCTCAGAACCCATGCTTTTAACCACAACACTATGCAGTGACTTTCTCAGCAGTGATTTTCTCATCACTAGAGTGGATCACTCACTTGACGAGTGGCTCCTCAAGTTTAGTAACATGCAAGGTTCAGCACAGAAGGGAATTTAGAAGTTAGTTTGTCCACATATGGGGAACTGAGGCTTGACCTTGAAAGTGACTTGTGCAGAATTGTACCAGGAGGCAGGTGTTCCCAGCTGAGTGCCCTCTGCTCTGCCATGGGCCACCCACAGCCAGCCATGCCTGCACATTCACAGCCTCCCCTGTCAGTTTCATCAGGCCGCCACAGCATGTCTTTGTATCTCTGGATCTCAGCCACTAGTTGTGTCTGATATCCGGCAGGTTTGGGGCCACCCAGCAGGAGCCTGCTTGTGGCAGAAGGCCCAGGCATCTGTCTCAGCCCTGCCCATCCTTCCTGTTTATAGACATAATCTCAGTCTATTTCCAAATCATATAGTTGTGGAAACTGGGGCTCAGATGGGTTAAACAGCTTACCATCTGAGGTCAGCCTGCAGAGTTAGTGCTTCCCAAGGGGAATGAATGTGCACTCACTGACTCATTCACTCTTTTTTTTTTTTTTTTTTGAGACGGAGTCTCCCTCTGTCGCCCAGGCTGGAGTGCAGTGGCCGGATCTCGGCTCACTGCAAGCTCCGCCTCCCGGTCTCCCTCCATTCTCCTGCCTTAGCCTCCCGAGTAGCTGGGACTACAGGCGCCGCCAACTCGCCCGGCTATAGTGTTTTTGTATTTTTTTTAGTAGAGATGGGGTTTCACTGGGTTAGCCAGGATGGTCTCCATCTCCTGACCTCGTGATCCGCCCGTCTCGGCCTCCCAAAGTGCTGGGATTACAGGCTTCAGCCACCGCGCCCGGCCGACTCACTCACTCTTTCAGCCAACAAAGAGAACTGCCATACGCTAAGCACTGGTCATGCAGAGGTGGAAGTTCCTGGTCCCTGCCCTCCTGGAGAGATGTGATTGTTTCACAGTAATGATAAGTGTCATGAGAGGGGGATGCTCAGAAAGGATACCTAGCCCAGGCCATCGAGTGAGGAGGATCAGGAGAGGCTTCTTGGATGAGGTGCTGCCGTGGCTAAGTCTTACAGGATGACTAGGAGTTAGCCAGGTAGAGGAGGGGGAAAGGACGCTGAGGGAACAACATGTACAAAAGGAAGAGAAAAGAGAGAATTCCTCAGTACGGGGAACCACAGGTTGCTCAGGATTGGTGGGGTCATGAAGTGGGATATAAAGGTCATGCCATCATCATGGCCATTGAGCATTTACTAAATGGCAGGTGCCATGCTGGGCATTAGCTCAACAACCTTCAGAGTTAGGTGCTGTTAAAATCTGCATTTATAGCTGGGCTCAGTGGCTCATGCCTATAATCTCAGCACTTTGGGAGGCCAAGGTGGGCGGATTGCTTGAGCCCAGGAGTTCAAGACCAGCCTTGAACTGGTCAATGTAGTGAGACCCTGTCTCTACCAAAAATTTTAAAAATTAGCCAGGTGTGGTGGTGCATACCTATAGTCCCAGCTACTCAGGAGGCTGAGGCAGGAGGATCGCTTGAGCCTGAGAGTTCGAGTCTACAGGGAGCTGAGATCATGCCACTGCACTCCAGCCTGGGTGATAGAGTAAGACCTTGTCTCAAATAAAATAAATACATTTTTAAAATAAAATAAAATCCACATTTACAGATGAGGAAACTGAGGTGCAGAGAGGTTAAATAAGTTGTTGAAGAGCATACAGGTAATGAGTACCAGGAAATGGTTTGAGAAATGCTTGGAACTTGCCTCCAGCAGCATGGTGGCCTCCTAGAAACCACTGATGCCTGTCCTACCTGATTGCTCTCTTTCCTCCCACAGGTGGAAGGACAGTCCAGAGCCCTTGTCATCGCACAGGAACTGCTATCTTCAGAGAAAGCGTGAGTCCCTAAGGAGGTGCCTGTGGCCTTGAGCTTATAAACAAAATGTCACCCTCCTGGGCTTACACAGGATGGGGATTAATGCAGCCTCAACCCTCTTTCCCTCTGCAGATACGTGGAGATGCTCCAGCACTTACGTCTGGTGAGTTAATCATTTTAATTGTCCAAAACTAATT
The DNA here is from genome assembly GCF_000951035.1 of Colobus angolensis palliatus. Classification (NCBI taxonomy): domain Eukaryota; kingdom Metazoa; phylum Chordata; class Mammalia; order Primates; family Cercopithecidae; genus Colobus; species Colobus angolensis. The sequence goes on from NW_012116377.1 coordinate 3,066,596, forward strand.
GCCCTTTTAGAAGTCTGTGATATAAGAGGCAGGAAAGCAATGTGGAGACAGAGGTGATTTCCATTAACAGAGGCCTGGCAGCAGGCAAGCACTCACCAAGGCTTTTTAGGGAAGTCTGTCTCCTGATTAATGTGCTTCTGGGGGCAGACAGCGGATGCGTCTCCGTCTCCTTGCTCAGGGATGGGGTGCGTGGGGGCATGGGCTGAGGTTTTGGGCAGGGTGTTTGAGATTTCCTTAGCCCTCTTGCTGAGAAAGGCAGGAAGAGGACAGTGGGGTGTTTCTGGGCATTGCTCTGTGTGAGTTTGTGTATGTGAGTTTGTGTACCTGTATGTGTGTGATGTTTAGGTTCGTATGGAAAAGGTGTCTGCCTGGTGACAGAGCAGCTGAGGGTATCAGGAGTCTTCCTCAGTCTCCTTAGCGTTAGGATGGTAGTTTTAAGCTGGTGGTGAGGGTACTCCTTTGGGCTTTCAGAGGAAAGGAGGCCAGACTTGGGGACAGCCTGAACATCAGGCAGTGCTCTCCTTCATAACTCACAGGACAGCTCACAGAGTGTCCCTTTGCAGTCACCTCAATTCAGTTCAGCAGACATTGTTTTGAACTCTCGCTGCATGACAAGAACTGGAGAATGGGAAGACAGATCAGACAGGGCCCTTCCCCAGGAGCTCTCTGGCCAGCAAAGGGGACGGATGAGGCGGGTGACCAACAACCTTGGGCAGGCTTCCCTGAGGAGGTGATGTTCAGGGCTAGGCCATAGGGAAGGGTGAGAAGAGGGCACAGCAAAGACTTGGGAAGTGGGGGACCATGGAAGACTCAGGCTCCCCGCTCCTTTGAGCTCTCTGGGCCATTTGCACTCTTGCCATGGTTGAGCATTGGGTTCTATGGTGCTTTGAATCATTCACCATCTCCAAGAATGTCAGAGCTGGGGATGTGCACCTGGACATTTTGTAGGTGGTGATGTGGAAGCCCAGAGGAGATGACATGGCCCGCGTCACACAGTGGTGGAGCCAGGATAAGTGCCGGGGCTCCTGGCTGCCAGGCCACTGCCCTCGCATTCACTGGGTGTTCCTGGCTGCCTTGGGAGCTCTTTGGGGCAGGGACCTTCTCTGGGTGTACCAGAGCACTCAACACCAAGCCAGGCCTCTTGCTGAACCCAGCTGAGGTCCCTATCAACAGTGTCACCCTGGCATCACATCGCCACGTGAGCTGATAGCAGCCGGGAACCCAGGAGGGCAGATAGAGCATTACTCTGGGCTGGTGCTCTTAGCTCCTCATTTTTGTCCCCTCAGGATGAAAGCCTGTGTGCACTCTTGAACCCCAAAGCTCTCACGTGTGAAATGTACCAGCCCCCATTCAGCTTTTACACCTAAAAGATCTATTTGATAAAGGCCAGAAGGATCAGTTTCCCATTTTTTTTTTTTTCTTCTCTCTCCCTTGTTTCTGGGCTGGCAGCATGACAGAGGGGCTGGGCATTTTTGTTTTATGACTTTTTAAGAGGGTTTTAATTAGGAAACTTGCATCTGTGTTTGCTCTGCTTCCTGCCAGTTGGAAAGACATTGAAGCCCCTGGTAATCCATAATAATATCCTAAGGATGGGGTGAAGGAGAGCCCATAAAAGTCATCACTCAGGGCCGGGCGCGGTAGCTCATGCCTGTAATCGCAGCACTTTGGGAGGCCAAGGTGGGTGGATCACCTGAGATCAGAAGTTCCAGACTAGCCTGGCCAACATGGTGAAACCCCATCTCTACTAAAAATACAAAAATTAGTCAGGCATGGTGGTGGGCACTTGTAATCCCAGCTACTCAGGAGGCTGAGACAGGAGAATCACTTGAACCCAGGAGGCGGAGGTTGCAGTGAGCCGAGATCATGCAACTGCACTCCAGCCTGGGTGACGGAGCGAGACTCTGTCTCAAAAAAAAAAAGTCACCACTCAGAAGCTGGTTGCAGGAAATTGTGGTCTAGAGCTGTATTTTATATCAGTGCTTACGGGGATAAAGGGGGCAGGCATCTCCTAGTGTGACTCCAGGTCCTAGCTAGGGACATGAGTCTTGAAGGAGACCTATAGACTTTGGGGCACTCTCCACCACTCCTCAGCTTTGAATCTATCCCTGGTTGTTCTTCAGAATTTTGTCTTAGAGATTGATGCTGTTGAGATACCAAGGCTGTCCCCAGTGATAAGGAGGAGCTGACGGTGCCTCCCAAATCTCCCCAGCAGGAAAGGTCCTGGCTACATTGTGCTATTGTTGTTGGGGGTGGGGGTGGCCTTCTGTGTTTGGGGTGCAGCTCTGTTGCTTGTTACATGGTAGCTATAGCTAACTCAGTGGCTGCCATGAATTCCAGTCATCCTGATGGCCACAGTCCTGGGTTTGTGTAGCCTATGGGCTCCGTAGGAATGGAGTTTACATTTTCAAACATTTGTGAAAAAAGACAAAGGAGAATATACGACTGAAACCATATGTGGGTCACAAAGCTTAAAATATTTATCATCTGGCCCCTTACAGAAAAAGCTTACTGACTTCTGGTTTAGTGGCTGCCTTCCATCCTTCCAGGAACCCAGTCATAAGAACATTCCTTACCTGCCCATCTGTCAGTCTCTACCCATCTACCTAGCCAGCCAGCCTTTCACCCACTCATCTGTCCTTTCATCTATTCATGCATCAAGTGACACAACCATGCACTCATTCACTCCCAATTAATCTACTACTCAAATGTCTACCCACCCATCCAACCTTCCATCTATTCCTCATCTGCCCATCCAACCAGCAATCCATCCATTCATCTATCCATCTGAATTGCCCATTCATTCTGGAAACATCACAGGATGTTTACTGTAGGCACTGAAATAGGCCTTGGAGCCCCAAAGCTGAATAAGGCTCAGAACCGGCCCTTGAGTAGTTTTCGTTTTGCAGGGAGAGAGGGTGGAGGTGGGGAGGAGAAATCAATATGTGAACAGACAATTTACATTACTCTGTGTAAGTACAATTTGCAGAACTGTAGTTTTGTGCAGAATCTGCAGGGGCATGAGGGAGGGAAAGACATACTCACTTTGAGATATGCGGGAAGGTTTGCAGAAGAGGTGCCATTGAGATGGACTCTGAGGGAGCTCACCAGGCCAGGGTAGTGGTGGAAGAGGGCATGTAAAGCAAGGGAGTCAGCATGAGCAACTGCTCACAGGCTCATGGTGTGTTTGGAGAATAGCACATCATCGCACATGGTTAGAACATAGAAAATGTCAGAAAGGCAGGTAGGAGGCAGAATCAGGGATCAAGTAATGGGTCCCCAAATAAGGCTAGGACCAGATCGAGAAGTACCAAAAATGCTGGGCCAAGGAGCTTGTGCCTTTCCTTGTATATGGTGAACGGCTAGAGATTTTGAACAGGTGTGGCCCCTGGACACCTTCTGTCCTCTCTTTTTTCATCTAAAGCAAGTCTCTCCTAGAAGAAACCAAAAGTTCTTACCAAGGGTCGCTCCTTTGGGCTAAGGCATTGAAGGCCTGTTCAGAAGCCAGTCTGCTGATTGGGAGAGAACTCTGGAAGTTGTCACCATCCTGCCCCAGGAGAAGTTTCCTCACACAGGAGGCGCACATGACCTGGCCCCTCTCCACCTCTCTGGCAGTACCTCCTTTACCGTTTTCTTCATCACTGCCTTCAGCCACACTGGCCTTGTTACTGTTCTTCAAATAACACAAATGCATTCACATCTCACAGTTTTGCTCTTCCCTCTACTGGAGTGGCCTACCCCGATCTTCCCATTGAGGTCTCAGCTCAAGTGTTACCACTTCAAACTAGTGGTGCCCCAGAACTTAGTGGCATAAGACAACCATGTTGTTATGCTCACAGATTCTCTGGACTAGATATTTGGACAGGGCATGGTGGTGGGAGTTGGTCTCTGTTCCATGATGTCTGGGGCCTCAACTGGAAGATTCAAAGACTGGGGGTGACCTGATGGCTGGGAGCTGGGATCACCTGGAGGTGTCTTCATGTAGGAAGCCAAAGGCCCATGGGATGTGACCAACTCAGCATTCCATTGGAGGCTATATGATCAAACAGCGAACTGTTTATCATGAATGCAAAATGTGGGCAAACTCACGACTGCGCCTGCCGACAGAAGGTTTGCTGGAGGCATTCACTCCCTGGCGCTGAGGTTATCCACTGCGACATCTAGGGAAAGCAGTCTTGTAAGCTTACTCTGGACCGAGCAGCTGACCCCTTCTTCCACCCGCTTCTCACAATGTCTTTTGCCTAGTAAATACAGAGTGCTGTGTAAAGCTCAGGGCTCTTGTCCACTAGAGGCAAGGTGACCCCTTCTTCCAAATATACTCTTTTGTCTCTTGTCTTTCATTCCCGCATTCACCCCCTTTATTCAGTCTCCCCAGGTCTGTGTGGGTTACACAGTAGACAAAAGAGTATATTTGGAAGAAGGGGTCGGGGGCACCTTGCCTCTGGTGGACAGGGGCCCTGAGCTTTACACAGTCCTCTGTATTTATTAGGCAAAAGAGATAGTGAGAAGCGGGTGGAAGAAGCGGTCAGCTGCTCAGTCCAGAGTAGGCTTGCAAGACTGCTTTCTCTAGATGTCGCAGTGTCACCCTCCCCGTGTCCACACCCTTGCTACAGCCTTATTGGAGGGGAGAGCACGTCCCTGCCCCTTATGCCTTTGGGCCTGGCCATGACACCTGCTGCTGTCAATGGGGTGTGTGTGGAAAGGATGATGTGCCAGTTGTGAACTTGATTCTAAGGAGCCCTCTGCTGTTTCTCCTGCCATCACCATGGGAAGAGCTTCCCGGGGCACATGCTGCCCCTTCAGCCTAGGCCCCAGGATGAACACACAAGAAGCAGAGCCACCAAGATGAATCCAGTTCTCACTCAGCTTCCTCTGCAACTAGGAGTACCCAAGGATATGAAAGGAGAAGCGCCAGGGAGTGAATGCCTCCAGCAAACCTTCTGTCGGCAGGCGCAGTTGTGTGTTTGCCCACATCCTGTATTCATGATAAACAGTTGCTGTTTGACCATATAGCCTCCAGTGGAATGCTGAGTTGGTCACGTCCCACGGGCCTTCAGTTCCCTACATCTTCACTCACACACCAGGTGGTTGAGGCTGGCTGTTGTCCGAGACTTAAGCTGGGAGGTTGGCCAGAACACTTGTCTGTGGCCACTCCATGTGGTCTCTGCCTACGTGAGTTTGGGCTTCTGCACAGCATGGTGGCTGGGTCCTAAGAGTAAGTGTCTTGAGAGAGCAGGTAGAAGTGCATGACATTTTTATGATCTGGCCTTGGACGTCCTGTAGCACCACTTCCACCATACCCTATGAGTTAAGACAGTCACAAAGGTCTACCCAGGTTCAATGGGAGGGGACATAGTCTCTCCTCTTCAATGGGAAGAATATCGAGCTCATATTATATAAAGACCATTGAGATAGGAGATATTGTTGTGGGTGTTGTTGGAAAAGACAGTCTACTACAGAAGTTCTTCCTAAACATTCTGTGTTGGTTAGGAACTGTGTTTGACTGCTAGTAACAAAACACCAATTACGATGGCTTAGCTAATTTAGGGATTCTTATTTCATGTGAAATAAATCCAGAAGCAGGAGATCCAGGTCAAATTTGGCAACTCCACACAGTCTCAAGACTAAAGTTCCATCTGCAGCATCCATTTCCAAGGTTTCTCATGAACACAGAATGGCTGCTGCAGTTCTAACCATTGCATCTATATCCCAGTCAGGAAGAAGGAGAAAGGTAGAAAAGCAACAGGTCATGGCCTCCCAGCTGGGTTAGTCCCCCTGAAAACTTCACTTGTCAAGCTTCTCCTTTCATATCCTTGGGTACTCCTAGTTGCAGAGGAAGCTGAGTGAGAACTGGATTCATCTTGGTGGCTCTGCTTCTTGTGTGTTCATCCTGGGGCCTAGGCTGAAGGGGCAGCATGTGCCCCGGGAAGCTCTTCCCATGGTGATAGCGGGAGAAACAGCAGAGGGCATCTTAGAATCCAGTTCACAACTGGCACATCATCCTTTCCACACACACCCCATTGACAGCAGCAGGTGTCATGGCCAGGCCCAAAGGCATAAGGGGCAGGGATGTGCTCTCCCCTCCGATGAGGCTGTGGCAAGGGTGTGGACACGGGGAGGGTGACATGCTGTGGGTGTACTTCCCTCCTCTGCACTCCATCTCACACCTCATTGTCTTCACACCACCTTTCACTGTTTGAAAGTACCTAATTTATGTGTTTGTTACTAGTTATGTTGTGTTTTCATTTTCATGCAGCTCACAATACTTTCTATTAATAATCCCCTTGGTGATTTCTTCTTTGACCCATGGATTGTTTAAAACTGTGTCATGTAACTTCCAAGTATTTGTGTGTTTCCCACATCTTCTGCTGCTGACTTCTAATTTATCCTTCTGCTAATCCCATTGTGGTTGGAAAACATATTTTGTATGGTTTCAGTCCTTTTACATTTACTTAAATGTATTTGATGGCCCAGCATACGCCCTAGCATACCTGGAGAGTGTTCCATGTGTATTTGAGAAGGATGGGCCCTCTGCTCTTGTCGGGTGGGGTGTTCTGTGAATGCTGCGTAGGGTGAGCTGATGGATCCTTTTGAGTCTTCTGCATCCTCACTTTCTGTCCATTGTTGAGAGAGGCTTATTGACCTCTCAGCTATGGTTATTGGGTTGTATGTCTCTCCATCAATTGTCAGGTTTTGCTGATTGTGTATTGGGGCTATTTTTAGGTGCTTGTTTGCTGTCTGCCTTCATCACTAAACTCTGAACTCCTTAAGGGCAAAGAGCTGGACCATACCCTTGTTCCCAGTGGCTTGTGAAGCCTGGTACACAACTGATGCTCAGTATGTAGCCAATGAATGAGTGATGGTGGAGCAAGTTCTCCTCCCAGCAGTCCTATCCTTTCTTCAGTCAAAAAAACTTCCTGCCAGACATGGGGGTGCATGCCTGTAGTCTTAGCTACTTGGGAGGCTGAGGCAGGAGAATCGCTTGAGCCCAGGATGCAGTGGATCTTGATCGTACCTGTGAATAGCCACTGCACTCCAGCCTGAACAACAGAGCAAGACCTTGTCCCTAATAAAAAAAAAAAAAAAAAAAATTAAAATAAGAAAATAAACTTCCTGAGCATCTGGTCTGGGTGACGTATCAGGGAGTGAGTGACGGCAGGGAAAGTCTCTGCCCTCAAGGCACTGATGGTCTAGAGAGAGAGACTGGCATGAAAAAGAACAATAGTAACACAGTGGTGGGTGGTATACCGAGGTTTTGGGGGCTTGGAGGAGGCATCCAGCCCAGTCTTCTTGGAGTTGGAGAGGGATGCCCAGAGGAAAATGTGTTGAATAGCCAGGCGGGGGTGCAGTGAAGAAGGCTGTGCTTGGCAACGGGATCAACGTTTGTAAAGGCCCAGAGGCCTGTTAAGAATGGCACATTTAGGCCCGGTATGGTGGCTCACACCTGAAGTCCCAATTCTTTGGGAGACCAACGTGGGAAGATTGTTTAAGGCCAGGAGTTTGAGATCAGCCTGGGAAACATAGTGAGACCCCATCACTACAAAAAAAAAAAAAAAAAATTTAATTAGCCAGACATGGTGGCGCATGCCTGTAATCCCAGCTGCTTGGGAGGCTGAGGTGGGTGGATCACTTGAGCTTTGGAGTTGGAGGCTTCAGTGAGCTATGGGCGTACCACTACACTCCAGCCTGGGTGGTAGAGTGAGATCCTTTCACAAACAAACAAACAGACAAACAAACACAGATGCTCAGGTTCCGCCCTCAGATTTCTACTTAATTGATCTGTAACAGCCTAATCATTGACATGTCAGACATTAAGCACAGTTGTGAACAAAGCTGAGCAAATCTGAAGGCGAAAACAAGTGAGTGAGGCACATTGCTCTCTCTTTGTTAGAGGGGAGGTAACAGAAACATGCAGGCTACGTGAATAGTCTGACAATGCACTTTTTGTAAAAACTGTTGCTTTTTCAGCCTGGCATACATGTAACCCAGCCCCAGCTGTGCAGTAGGTGCCCACCAGGGCTAAAGGCCTCTGGCTAAACATGGCATATTTTCTAAGAACCTCCATTTTGCTCCAGATACGTAATTTTAAATAAATTAGATATGGATATATTTCAGAGACTAATGTAAAATATGTATTTTTTAAGTTAAAATAATAGACTTCAAAGACATTTCTGAGACTAGAGTGGCTCCATTCAGGCTCTGACCCCAAATTTGTGGAGTAGGACACTCGAGAGGCCCTTAGACTGACTGCTGAAGTAACCCAAGAGGGCCTCATGAAGGAGGTGGTCTTTAAAGTACCTTTGAAAGATCAGCACGATGTATATTGGATGATGGAAGTGCAGAACAAAGACACAGAGGCTAGAGAAGAGGATTCATAGAAAGCAATAGTTCTCAAAGCATAGTCTTCAGACCAGCAGTGTCAGCATCACCTGGGAAATTGTGAGAAATGAAAATGATCCAGCCCCAGCCCAGACCTGCTGAATGGAAACTCAGGCGGAATGGAGGGTGGGCAGCAATCTGTGTTTCCCTAAGCCCGGCAGGTAATTTGGATGCACACTCAAATTGGAGAACGACTGTTACACAGAAGTGAGCCTTAAGCTGCAGAGGTGGCTACACCAGCTCCTGCAGGGACATGGTCATCAGGCCAAGGAGTTTAACTTGGTGCTGAGGGCAGGAGGTGCCATGAAGAGTTTGGAGGAGAGGTGAAAAAAATGGGGAGCCCTTGCTTGTCTTCCCTCCCCAGGGGCGTGTGTTTGTACACTTGTAACTCCTACCCGGATAGAACATTTCCACCATCCCAGAAGATTCCTGTAATACCCTCCCAAAGGTTATCCCTGTTTTGCTGTCTGTCACATGAGATTGGTTTAGCTTGTTCTTGAATGGAATGGAATCATAAATTATGTACTGTTACGTGTCTGGCTGCTTCAGCTCAACAGTCTGTGACGCTGAGCCAGCTGTTGACGGGTATCAGTGTTCTTGGGTAGGGACAGCCCACAGCTGGGTTGTTTGTGCTCCTGTTCATGAACACGTGGGTGGCTTCAGTCTGGGCTATTAGAAAGCTGCTGTGAACGTCACCATAAACACCTGATGTCATTTCTCCTTGGTATTTACCCAGGAGAGGAATTGCAGGGTCACAGGGTAAGCATAGACATAGCTTTACTAGAAACTGCCAGATAGGTTAACAAAGAGGTTAAAACAATGTATATTTCCCCCAGTGTATGAGACCAGCGTTTATTCCATGCTCTTGCCAACATGTTGGTATCGTCGGCCTCTGTACTTGTGGCCATTCTGGCGATTGTGTAGTGGTGTCTCCATGTGGCTTAATTTGCATTTCCCTGTTGATTAATAAAATTGAATCCTTCGTTCTGTTTATTAGCCATTTGGGAAGGCTTTTGAATGTTTCTTTTGCTTTTTTAAAAAAATTGAGATATCTTTTTTGTATTGCTCTTAGGAACTCTTTAAGTATTCTGGACACAAGTCTACCTTCAGATCTGGGGATTGTACATATTCTCTCCATCTGTGACTTTCTTACCCAGTTTTTTTTTAACAGCTTTATTGAGATACAAGTCTCATACTGTGCATTTCAGCCCCTTGAAGTGTAAAAGTTCATGGTTTTCAGTATATTCTCAGCATTACACGATCATTGCACACACAGCTACACACTCCACCCAAACCATGCTCCACCTCTCAGCTCCTCTTCCTCCTCAGGGCCTTTGCACCTGCCATCTCTTCTGCCTGGGATGCTCGCCTCTTGTCTCAGCATAGGCACTGCCTCCTAGGAAGGCTTTCCTACGGCCAAGCCGAGTCTCCCTTTTCTGGTTTGCTGGGTCCTTTGCTTTTCCCCGTCACAACACTTAGACCCCTGTGTTGAAATAGTCTTTTTACTCATGGCTTTGAAACAATTACCCAGGTTGCAAACTCTGAGAGCAGAAGTGCATCTCTCCATGCTCCCACTGTCTCCTCAGGGCTTGCAAAGCCCTGTACAACTGACAAAGCAGGTACTCCAAATATTTGCTGAAGGAATAAAGGACTGAGGACTGGGTGCCTCCTGCCCCCTTCCTCCCACTCAGATGGCTGCCAGGACCCCCAGGTGTGATTATGGGCCCGAGTTGATGAGTTGATGAGATAGCAGAACCCTTTCAGGGAGTGATGGATGGTGAGGCTGGCACTTAGCACTTCCAGCCGGTGCATGAGTTTTAAGAACGGATGTTTGTGGCAATTCTGATTATGCTCTAGTTTTTGAAATGAGTCATGTTGGTGATGGCCATCCTGCCCATTGGGACTGAGTCGATTCACTGAGAATTAATTACAGATGAGAAACCAGCTTGGAGAGCAATTAATATTTAAGCTCCCTGGAGAGTGATGCAAATGCAGCCGGTCTTGTCTTTGCCTGTTCTTCCTTTTCTTTCTCTGCACTGTACAACTGACAAAGCAGTTGTAATCAAGAAGAGCCTCTCTGCAGCCTCCTGCTATACTTTGTGGTACTGTTATTCCCATTTTGCAGGTGAGGAAACCGAGGCTCAGACAGGTGACAGCTTGCCTAGTCGTCCAATACCCTGTGGAGTATCTGGGCTTGAACCCAGCCCAGAACAAATAAGAGGGGGTTGAAAGCCCTGTCACAGACAGTGCCCACACAAGAGGGGTCATTGCCCTCATCAGGATACAGGGCTGTTTTTCTTTCTTTTCCTGGGATGCCAAGGCTGAGAAGAGCCTGCAGGGCTGGAGGTTGGGTCCTAAATATGAAGACTCACAGGGAAAGAGTTGGGAGTCCTCCTGTCCCAGATCAGCAGGGAAACCTCCACCCCAGGCTCAGAATGACCCCAGTACCCCGGAGCCAGCTGTGGCAGAAGGCAGAATTACCCACCACCTCCATTCAGCTGCCCTCTGCACCTGCTGCCCTACTCACAACCCTCGCCTGCTGTGCCTCTAAAACATGCTTTCAGGAAAGGCTCTTATAGCTCCTATATGAGGACATTCAGTTTCTCTTTACAGGTTAGCCATGTGGCCTCCTCATAGGAACACACACACCTTCATCACAGAGAGTCCATTTGTTAGTTCAAGACTCAGCCCCTTGAGGGTTTCTGACCTCCATGTTGGGGCTAGAGGTTTCCCAAGACCTTGAATTGTGCTAGACTGGGGCAGGAACCAGCTCATCCTCCCTCCTTGGGACTGCGAGCCAGGGAGGGCCGCCCTCCATGTGCCCTCCCTATAGTTCCGGGCAGAGCAGGCCATCAGCAGGAGGTCAGCACAGGACAGGATGAGGTGTTCAGAAAGCACAGACATTTTTAAACCCCACATCTGCTCTCCTTGTCTGATGGCGCAGGCACACGCCTCTGGGCAGATGTTGGAGGCACAGTGTGAGCGGGTCTCTCAGTCTCTACATCTCACCATGGAGCCCTCCTTCCTTCTCCCTTCCTGCCCCCTCCCTCCTTCCTTCCTTCTCTTCCTCCCATTCTCTCCTTCTCTCTCTCTCTCTCTCTCTTTCTCCCTCCCTCTCTCCCTCTCTGTCATGCCTGTTCACTGGCTCTGCTTCCTTGTTTTTCTTTCTCTCTCTCTCTCCCTGTTTCCCTCTCTCTGTCCTATGCCACCTCCCTGTCCTTTTTTCTACTCCTCACTGTTCCCCTGCAGGGAGGGGTAGAAAAGCCTCTGGCCTTCACTTGGGGAGAGAAGGCCAGAAAGGCTTCCTGGAGGAAGGGCTGTCCATCCTCTCTCTCAGGCACTTCCCACTTCTAGATCCTTTTATCCAAAAGACCTTTATTTTATTTTTTTGAGACACGGTCTAGCTCCATCACCCAGGCTGGAGTGCAGTGGCACCATCACAACTCACTGCAGTCTCAACCTCCCAGATTCAAGTGATGCTGCCACCTCAGCATCCCAGGTAGCTGGACCCCTAGGCGTGCACCACCGTGCCTGGAGAATTTTTACATTTTTTGCAGAGTCTTGTCATGTTGCCCAGGCTGGTCTCCATCCAACTCTTAGGCTCAAGTGATCCTCCTCGGCCTTTGAAGGTGCTGGGATTACAGATTTGAACCACTGCTTCTGGCCTAAAAGAAGACCTTTCCAGCAGTAGAAGCTGTCCAGCAGGCCGGGTGCGGTGGCTCATGCCTGTAATCCCAACACTTTGGGAGGCCAAGGCGGGCAGATCACCTGAAGTCAGGAGTTTGAGACCAGCCTGGCCAACATGGTGAATCCCTGTCTCTACTAAAAATACAAAAATTTAGCCAGGTGTGACAGCAGGCGCCTGTCGTCTCAGTTATTCAAGAGGCTGAGGCAGGAGAATCACTTGGACCCGGGAGGTGCAGGTTGCAGTGAGCCGAGATCGTGCCACTGCACTCCAGACTGGGCAACAAGAGTAAAACTCCATAAAAAAAAAAAAGAAA
>NW_012116377.1:3079294-3113162 GCF_000951035.1 Colobus angolensis palliatus
TATTTGAAGATAAAATATTTTTCTTATGAGAAAGAAATCTTATATTCTTTATAAATTTTTATTTAATTTATTTAAAAATGCATAATAAATGTACATAGTTTTAGGGTATGTGATCATTTAATATGTTTGTATCATTTGTAAAGAGCAAATCAGTATACTCAGAATATGTATCACCTTAAATATTTGTCTTTATGCTGGAAGCAATCAGATTATTCTCTTCTAGTTATTTTATTTATTTATTTATTTGTATATTTTTTAGAGGCAGGGTCTCACTCTGTCACCCAGGTTGGAGTGTAGTGACACAACCATAGCTCACTGCAGCCTGGAACTCCTGGGCTCAAGCCATCTTCCTGCTTCAGCAAATACCTGGAACTACAGTGATGCGCCAGCAAGCCTAGCCAACCTTTTAAATTTTTGGTAAAGACGGAGTCTCACTATATTGCCCAGGCTAGTCTTGAACTCCTGACTTCAAGTAGTCCTCCCACCTTGGCTTCCCAAAGTGCTGGGATCATAGGTGTTAGTAGCCACCATGCCTGGCCTCTTCTAGCTATTTCAAAATGTACAATCTGTTATTGTAACTATAATCATCATACTGATTTATCTAATACTGGGTCTTATTTCTTTTTCTTTCTTTCTTTCTTTCTTTTTTTTTTTTTTTTGAGACAGAGTCTTGCTCTTTCACCCAGGCTGGAGTGCAGTGGTGGTGCAATCTCAGCTCACTGCAACCTCTGCCTCCCAGGTTCAAGTGATTCTCCTGCCTCAGCCTCTTGAGTAGCTGGGATTACAGGCACCGGCCATCACGCCTGGCTAATTTTGTATTTTTAGTAGAGACAGGGTTTCACCATGTTGGCCTGGTTGGTCTCGAACTCCTGACCTCAGGTGATCTACCTGCCTCTGCCTCCCAAAGTGCTGGGATTACAGGTGTGAACCACCGTGCCCAGCCTTATTTCTTTTATCAGAATGTATATCTTTACCCATTAATCATCCTGTCTTCATTGCCACCCTCTTCCCACCTTAGTAACCACCAGCCTACTTTCTATCTTCATGAGATCCACTTTTTTAGCTACCACATATGAGTGAGAACATGCGATATCTGTCTTTCTTTGCTTGGTTTATTTCACTTACATAATGACCTCCAGTTCCATTCGTGTTGCTGCAAGTGACAGGATTTCATCCTTTTTCATGGCTGAATTCTATTCCATTGTGTATATATGCCACATTTTCTTTATCCATTCATCTGTTGAGGTGTACTTAGGTTGAATCCATACTTCAGTTATTGTGAATAGTGCTGTGAAAAACAAGTGGGTGCAGCTATCTTTTTGATATATTTGGTTTTCTTTCTTTTAAATATCTACTCAGTAGTGGAATTGCTGGAACATTGGTAGTTCTTTTTTTTTTTTTAATCTTTTTTTTGAGACAGGGTCTCACTCTGTCACCCAGGCTGGAGTACAGTGACATAATCTTGGCTCACTGCAGGATTGACCTCCTGGGCTCAAGCGATCCTCCTGCCTCAGCTTCCTAAGTAGCTGAGACCCCAGACACAGGTTCAGCTAATTTTTTTTTTTTTAAGAGATGTGATCTTGCTATGTTGCCCAGGCTGGTCTTGAACTTCTGGCCTCAAGTGATCCTTCTAGTACTATTTTTAGTGTTTTCGGGACCTTCATACAGTTCTCCATAGTGGCTGTACTATTTCACATTCTCGCTAACAAGGGTTCCCTTTTCTCTGCATCCTTGCCAACATCTGTTATTGCCTGTCTTTTTGATAAAAGCCATTTTAACAGGGGTAAGATGATTCCTTGTTGTAGTTTTGGTTTGCATTTCTCTGATGATTGTGATATTGAGCCTTTTTGCATCTACCTATTGACCATTTGTATGTCTTTTTTAGAAAAATATCTGTTTAGATCTTTTGCCCATTTTTAAATCGGATTTTTTGGGCTTTTTTGCTATTTGAATTGTGTGAGCGCCTTCTGTATTTTGGTTGTTAATCCTTTGTCAGATGAATAGGTTGTACGTATTTTCTCTCATTCTGTGGGTTGTCCCTTTACTTTGTTGATTGTTTCCTTTGCTGTGCGGAAACTTTTTAGAGTGATGTAATCCCATTTGTCTATTTTTGCTTTGGTTGCCTGTGCTTTTGAGGTCTTGTGCAGAAAATCTTCACCTAGTCCAGTGTTCTAGGATATTTCCCCAATGTTTTCTTCTAGTTGCTTCATAGTTGGAGGTCTTAGATTTAAGTCTTTAAGCCATTTTGATTTGGCTTTTGTGTATAGTGATAGATAGAGGTCTAGTTTCATTCTTCTGCATATAGTTATTCAGTTTTCCCAGCACCATTTATGGAAGAGATTGTCCTTTCCCCAGTGTATGTTCTTGGCACCCTTGTCAAAGATGACTGTGATTGTGTGGATTTGTATCTGGGTTCACAGACAACAAGATCTGGTTTCGGGGTTTTTGTTTTGTTTTGTTTTTTGAGACAGGATGTTGCTCTGTCACCCAGGCTGGAGTGTAGTGGTCCAATCAGAGTTTACTGTAGGCTTGACCTCCTGAGCTCAGGTGATCCTCCCAGCCTTCCAAGAAGCTGGGACCACAGGCACCTGCCACCCCATCCAACTAATTTTTGTATTTTTTGTAGAGATGGGGTTTTGCCATGCTGCCCAGGCTGATCTCAAACTCCTAGGTGCAAGTGATCCCCCAGCCTTGGCCCTAAGTGCTGATATTAAAGTGCTGATATGAAAGCTGACAAGATCTTATACTCAGAAAAAAGTAAAGACTCCACCAAGAAACTAATAGAACTGGTAAATAAATTCAGCAAAGTTGCAGAATACAAAGTCAGCATACAAAAATCAGTAGCATTTCCATATACCCAAAGTGAACAATCTGAAAAAGAAATCAAGAAAGCAATCCCGGCTGTGCGCGGTGGCTCAAGCCTGTAATCCCAGCACTTTGGGAGGCCGAGACGGGCGGATCACGAGGTCAGGAGATCGAGACCATCCTGGCCAACACGGTGAAACCCCGTCTCTACTAAAAAATACAAAAAACTAGCCGGGCGAGGTGGCGGGCGCCTGTAGTCCCAGCTACTCGGAGGCTGAGGCAGGAGAATGGCGTAAACCCGGGAGGCGGAGCTTGCAGTGAGCTGAGATCTGGCCACTGCACTCCAGCCCGGGCGACAGAGCAAGACTCCGTCTCAAAAAAAAAAAAAAAAAAAAAAAAAAAAAAACAATCCCATTTATCTTGGCTACAAAGGATATAAAATACCTACGAATCAATTTAACCAAAGAAATGAAAGATCTGTACAAGGAAAACCACAAAACACTGATGAAAGAAATTGAAGAGGACACAGACAAAAATGAGAAGATGTTTCATGCTCATGGATTAGAAGAACTAATATTGCTAAAATGACAATACTACCCAAGGCAATTTATAGATCCAATACAATCCCTATCAAAATACCAGTGACATTCTTCACAAAAGTAGAAAAAGTCCTAAGATTTATATGGAACCGCAAAAGACCCCCAACAGCCAAAGCAATCCCGAACAAAAAGAACAAAGCTGGAAGCATCACACTACCTGACTTCAAAATTTGCTATGAAGTTTTAGTCACCAAATCAGCATAGTACTTGCATTAAAAACAGGATACATGGAACAGACTAGAGAACCCAGATACAACTTTTGTTTTTTGTTTGTTTGTTTGTTTTTTGAGACGGAGTTTTGCTCTCGTTGCCCAGGCTGGAGTGCAATGGCGTGATCTTGGCTCACCGAGGCACCCTCCACCTCCTGGGTTCAAGTGATTCTCGTGCCTCAGCCTCCCGAGTAGCTGGGATTACAGGCATGCACCACAAGATGGCCCAGCTAATTTTTGTATTTTTAGTAGAGACAGGGTTTCTCCATGTTGGTCAGGCTGGTCTCGAACTCCTGACCTCAGGTGATCTGCCCGCCTCAGCCTCCCAAAGTACTGGGATTATAGGCGTGAGCCACCGCGCCCAGCTCCCAGATATACTTTTTATATTTATTAAATTGAGTTTAGTTTTAGAATTACATTAATCATGATAGATTTTAGAAAATAGAGACAAGAAGATAAACAGTCATTCCTAATGCTGTACTCCTGACAGCCACTGTTTGCATGTCATCCGGTTTTCTTTTAGTTTTCTCCTCTACTCACTTTTTACACAGTTATATCAGGGTGTGGAAACAGCTCTGCACCCCTTCTTGATTGCTGAACACTATGATGTGAATATTTCTACATAGCCACCACCTTTATCATTTTTAGTCACCTCTTAATACACCATAGGGTAGATGCCTATAATTTCCTTAGACTTCTTTTTGAAACAGCATAGCACATGAACCTCTTCAAAGATGGATAATGAGAAAGCAAAACCTGCTTCTTTTTTTTTTTTTTTTTTTTTGAGATGGAGTCTTGCTCTGTTGCCCAGGCTGGAGTATAATGGTGTGCTCTTGGCTCACTGCAAGCTCCGCCTCCTGGGTTCACGCCATTCTCCTGCCTCAGCCTCCCGAGTAGCTGGGACTACAGGCACCCGCCACCATGCCCGGCTAATTTTTTTTGTATTTTTAGTAGAGACGGGGTTTCACCGTGTTAGCCAGGATGGTCTCGATCTCCTGACCTCGTGATCCACCCGCCTCGGCCTTCCAAAGTGCTGGGATTACAGGCGTGAGCCACCATGCCCGGCCAGCCTTCTGCTTCTTTAGAGAAGGAATTACCCAATCTCTCACCCATCTTGTAAAAGAAGTGTTCACCAAGTGGCCACAAGGAGAGGAGAGCGAGTGTGTGTTGAACTCTGCTCTGCGCCAGGCGTTGGGTTGGGTGCTCTTTGGGTGTCAGCTCCCTATGGTCGCCAGGTGCGTGTGGTCATCTCTGCTTTGTAGGTGAGACTGTTGGGTCTGGAGACACTGGCTTAAGTTCTCACTGCTGTCTTCACATAAGCCAGGGCTCCAAAGCCCCAGGGGAAATCTGCCAAGGAGGACTTGTGCTCAGTCCTATCAACCTGTGGGTAACAGGCCTTTTGGCGTTTCAGGATTTCCATGGAGCTGTCATGAGGGCCTTGGATGACATGGACCATGAAGGCAGAGACACATCGGCCCGGGAGGAGCTGAGGCAGGGCCTGAGCGAACTCCCAGCCATCCACAACCTTCACCAAGGCATCCTGGAGGAGCTAGAGGAAAGGCTGTCAAATTGGTGAGCAGTCCCTGGACCCCCAGGCTCCACTTTTGTTGCATTGAGGGAATGGAGACGGATAAAACACCACCGTATGAAATGGTATCTCCATTTGATGGATGGGAAAGGCGAACTCAGAAGTGTTAAGTCATTTGCTGAAAGTAAAACAACTGTGCAAGGGTTGAGCTGGGATCTGCACGCAGGGATGTGACTGCAGGCCCCCGCTTCTAACCCCGCATTGGTTACAAGGCTGAGTTCTCACTGTCCCATCCCCATCCCTGGCTGCAGGGAGAGCCAGCAGAAGGTAGCTGACATCTTCCTGGCCCGGGAGCAGGAGTTTGATCACCACGCCACTCACATCCTGCAGTTCGACAGGTACCTAGGTCTGCTCAGTGAGAATTGCCTCCACTCTCCCCGGCTGGCAGCTGCTGTCCGTGAATTTGAGGTGGGTTCCCTGGTCCTCTGAGACCCTGCTATAAGGATGCAGGGGTTGAGGTGGGCGAAGGGCTTAATGCAAATCAATGGGACATCTTGGTAGGTCTGGGGATGGGGAGCAGACAGGGAAGACCTGGCCAGAGGGATGAGAGGATGACCCATCAGGAAGGAGAACCCAGAATCCAGAACATCCGCTATTGGGCAGCAGATGACAGTGCAGTGAGCACCACCCACAGTAAGGGTCTCAGGGGTAGTTTACTTGTCTCAGTTGAAAAGCACCAACCAAGCCAGAGCCCCAGCCATGGAGTGTTCAAGGAAATTCCCAACACTAGCCACGAACTGGGGATCCAGTTTTCCTGGGCAGAAAAATGGAGAGCTTTCCTCCATTGCTAACATTAAGAGCAGAGCAGGGACTAGGAGAGGCTTGATACTGAGTGTAGCACCAACTGGGAGCATGATGGAGTGAGCAGTTATAGCAGGCCGGGCTAATCCAGGAGGGCTTCCCGCAGGAGGAAAACCTGGTTTTGGAGATGAGGGAGAAGTTCAGCTGGCCCGGGAAGAGGTGTGGATGGGACAGTGTATGTGGGCTGTTGTGAGCGTGTGTGCTCAGGAGGAGTTTCTGATAAGGTTTTTCCTCCCCTGTCTTGAGAGCAGCAGAGTGTACAAGGAGGCAGCCAGACTGCGAAGCATCGGCTGCTGCGGGTGGTTCAGCGCCTCTTCCAGTACCAAGTGCTCCTCACAGGTGGGCCCCCCAGGAGGTCAATGGGGATTGAGGTGGCGGGGCAGGGAAGGCCCCTGAGGAGGGGTGGAGGGGACTGTGGCGACCTCGCCTCTGACCATGGCAGGTAGGTGTTGGGGAAGGGTGGCATCTGCCATCACCTTTCCCTCCAGTTGAGCTTTGAGGCCCCTGAACCACCTCCTGCCACCTTAGAAAGCTCCCTCCAGTGGCCACCCGCCTCGTAAAACACAAAAACCCAACGACACCCCTCCCCAGCTTGCACTTCCTCCCTGCCTCAGCTGGCCAGCTCCTCATTTCACTGAAGCCACGCCTGTCAGCAGAGTCCTCCTTGTGGCCACATTAGTGGGCATTATCAGCCTTGGACTTGCTGGACCCATGACCACTGCCTGCTTCTCGAGTCCTTTCTTCCCGGGGTTTCTGTGGTATACTGTCTCCCACTTGCCTCCCATCTCTCTGTCCCTTCTCTGTCTGTGCTGGTGGCCTTCCGTCCTCCACTGCCCCATAAACGTCAGAGCTTCTCAGGGCTCAGTCCTGGGTCCCCTTCCCTTCCCTCTCTCTGCCCTTTCCTGTATCTCTGCCCACTGGAAACACCCATTCCTCTGTTCTGAGCTCCAGACCCATTTATTCAACTGCCTCCCAAATGGACAAAGACCCCTGCCCTGGGAAACTGATGTCCTAATGAAAGAGATAGACAGTACATATGTAGGCATGGATATGTAATTCCAGGTAGAAACTGGGACTCCTCAAAAATACATTAGGGCCAGGGACTAGAGAACTCATTCATCTAATCCAATAACTATTTATTGAGCACCTCCTATGCACCATTTCCCACGCTGGATACTGGAGATGCAACAGTAAATCAAACAGCAAACTCAGTGACACTGTGGAGCTTACACCCCTAGACAAGCAAATAAGAAAGACAAAAGATAAGGTATGTTAGGAACTCTTAAGAAGAATAAAGCAAGTTAAGGAGACAGAGGGAACAGGGCAGCTGTGTTAGACTCAGCAATCAGGGAAGACCTCTCTGAGGAGGCGGCATTGGACAGAGATCTCAGTAAAGCGAGGACATGAGCCATATGAAGATCTGAAGAGAGTGCCAGGCAGAGGGAACAGAAAGTACAAAAGGCCCTGGGGTAGGAACAAGCTTGGCACATTCAAGAAAGCCATCATGGCCAGAATAGAACGAGCAGATGGACAAGCAGTCACTGGGGAGGAGCTGGAGGATGTAGAGCTTCTTGAAGATGGATTCACCTTGTTGTGTCTGTCTCCAAGGCATGGCCCAGTGCCAGGCAGGTGCTCAGTGGGTATCTGTTGGAGAAGTGAGGGACAAGCAGCTGTGGCAGCAATGCTGCCGGTGGTCCTGGGGGCCTGGTTTCATGCTGGCATGGTATTGTGATGGGGCCAGCAGGGGAGAGAGGGTAGATGCCTCACTCTTCTTGAACTTCCAACTCTGGCAAGAGAGCGGGTGGCCACAGCTGTGGGCAGAGGGTGCTGACCTCGCCAGTGGCTGACTCCTGGCTCTTGTCCTGCCAACAGACTATTTAAACAACCTTTGCCCGGACTCCGCCGAGTACGACAATACACAGGGTGAGTTCAGCATGAACGCGGAGGGAGGTACTAGAGCCTGCTCTGCCTCCTTGCCCCAAAGCCTGGACCCTGCCCCAGTTCCAAGGCCCAGGACATAGTCCCCTCCCCACCAGCTGGTGAGTTCTGTATATGACATGTCTGGGACTTCTGTGGGAGCCCCCTGCTCTTCTGAGATGAGTCCCCTGTCACCTCAGCTGTGGGGACATCCTAGGATGAGAGGACATCCCGTTAGAGGGGATGGGGGGGGGTCACTGGAATTTGGTGATTGGGGGGTAGTGCTGAGTCTGAAAAGCTCACCACAGTCTCCCTGTTTCCTCCCAATTCGATGTGGCTATCCCTGTGTATCACCTGCCAGGGTTGTCCCTATTATATTCAGTTTATAGCCAGGGAAACTGAGGCATGCATGACAGTGGTCAAATCGCTGTCAAGGTCACTTCGGCAGTAGTGGCCAAGCTGGGCTTGAGGCCTGGGACCTGACACAGCAGTGGAGAAAATTGATGCCCCTCATGCAATGGCCCAACTCCTGCTCTGTGTCCCTCCCCAGGTGCACTGAGCCTCATCTCCAAAGTCACAGACCGTGCCAACGACAGCATGGAGCAAGGGGTGAGTGCAGCCCGGTGGCCCCCTTCCTCAGACACAGGTTCCAGGCACCTCCCCACCAGCTCCAGTCAGCCTTCCGATGCCCACTCCTAGGGGCTGCAGGCAACCATCTCTCTTCTGGGACTCTGCAGAGAGCCGTGGGTTCTGGCTCTGACACTTGATGTGTGACCTCAGGCACTGTGTGCCCCTCTCTGCGCCTCCGGTTCACTGTTCAAACAATGAGAATGGCTGCAGACTTGTGGAGACCTGATAAGCAATGCCCCGATTGTGGTCTGAGGCCACCCACATCAGCTCCTGGGGTGCTTGTAAACTCCTAGTTCCTGGGCATACCTTAGATCCTCCCAGTCAGAGCTTCTGCATGTAGGATCTAGTGAGCTGCATTTTTAACAAGCACCCTGGGTAAATGTTAGGACCACAAAAGTTCGAGAATGACTAGTCCACTAGAATATGTGGCTCTAAGCACAGATCTGATTCTGACTGTGTGTGACTCCGTCTGTTAGACACTGGGTTTCTGCCAAAGAGGGCAGAGTTGATCCTGCATCCCAGCTCCATTCACGTGGTCACCACGGTTACTTGCATCCACATGCTCACTGTCCTGCTAAGCCAGTGCTCTGTTGAGAATGGTTCCAAGCCTGAGTCCTAGGTCACTGGAAAAGAGTTCAGTGACCAGGTAGTCATGTCTTCTGCTGCAGGCACAGAAGGGAAATGATGACCATGTGTGCCAAGGAGGTGCTATGCTTTGCTGTGACAGAGACACAGGGCATGCATACAGTGAGTCATCCACAGGCAGAAGAGGAGGGGAAATTGCATTTATTGGACACCTGCTATGTGTCAGACCTTGTGCTGTGTTGGGGATTGGAGATAAAAGCCCTGGAGGAAACCTCCGCTTGGTGGAGTAATAAATATGTGGATACAAATGACTATGATAAATGTCATGGGAGAATGCCACAGGGTTCAGAGAAGGGAGGCGGCCCTTCCAGCCGAGGTTGCCAGAAAGATGATATGGGCCAGGTGTGGTGGCTCACGCCTGTAAAATCCCAGCACTTTGGGAGGCTGAGGCAGGTGGATCACTTCAGGTCAGGAGTTCAAGACCAGCCTGGTCAACATGATGAAACCCTGTCTCTATTTAAAATACAAAACTTAAACAGGTGTGGTGGCATGCACCTTTAGTCCCAGCTATTCGGGAGGCTGAGGCTAGAGAATCGCTTGAACCCGGGAGGCGGAGTTTGCAGTGACCTGAGACCATGGCACTGCACTCCAGCCTGGGCAACAGAGTGAGACTCCATCTAAAAAAAAAAAAAATAGATGCTTTGGAGGTGTCCCCGTAGGGAGGATTTGCACACATGTTGCACACATGCCAGGAAGGCAGAGGGAGAAAAGGGGTGCCAGGAATTGCGGCTGGCCTGGGCAAAGAGATGGAGGTGGGACAGTGCATGCTGGAGTTCAGAGAGCCACCTGCCATGGCTAGGAGATGGGGACAGGATGGCAAGGTAGGACCAGAGTCCAGGGAGAGAGGTCGGGCTGGCTGGTGAGGGGTAGACTGAGAGTGGAGGCTGAACCAGCTGGGTATGAATACACAGGCCAGTTTCCGGGCCGTTTTCTGCGTGGGTCAGACATGCCCTTTTAATCTGGTGCTCTCTTCTCTCACTCTGCTCTGAACTGACCTCCCTGCCCCTCCTCATTTTGGCCTCCTGTACACACAGTGAGAGTCCCTCAACACAGCCAAAAAGTAGAGTTGCTTTGGGGTCCAGCCCCCTGTCGAGGAATAGCAGCAGATGGGCTAGGTTCTCCACATTTCCCTTTGGCCGGGGCT
Source organism: Colobus angolensis palliatus (assembly GCF_000951035.1). Taxonomy (NCBI): domain Eukaryota; kingdom Metazoa; phylum Chordata; class Mammalia; order Primates; family Cercopithecidae; genus Colobus; species Colobus angolensis. The sequence goes on from NW_012116377.1 coordinate 3,089,633, forward strand.
GCCTCTGCTTCCAGAGAGAAAAACTAGGTCAGGCAGGGATATGTCTTCTCTCCTACGGGGAGCTTGCACATGCAGCCCCACCCAGAGGAGGAACCAGAGCAGCCCACGGCCAGACGCTCTTCTGGCTTTCTCTGAGGCTAAAGTTGGACGCCGTGCTGGGAAGCAGGGGCCAGCTGTGGACAGCTGCACCAGGCCTGCTCTGGACCAGAGGCCCCTAGCCCATGCCTGTTGGATGTGGGAGGAACTCTGCCTGGGACATTTACTCTTTTGCAGTTTGGTGATATTAAGCATATTCACATTGTCATGCAGCTGTCACCCCATTCATCTCCAGAACTTCTCCTCTTCCCAGACTGAAACTCTCTTTCCACTAAACTCTAACTCCTCATTCCAGTCCCCGCCCCAGCCCCTGGTAACCACCATTCTACGCTCTGAATAGACTTTATTTTTTAAAACAATGTTAAATTTACAGAAAAGATTGAGAAGGTAGTACCGAGAGTCCCCATGTGTCCCCCACACAGTGTTGTTCTCTGTTATGAGCATCTTATATTAGTATGCTACATCTGTTACATTAATGTACAAATATTGATACAGGATTATTAACTTAAGACCCTAGTTCATTTAGATTTCCTTAGTTTTGCCAGGTGTCTTGTTCTAGGGTCCCATCCAGGATCCCACATGCTGTTTAGTGGCCCTGTTTCTTTAGCCCCCGCTTTACTGCAGTAGTTTCTCATTTTCCTTGCTTTTGATGAGCTTGACAGTTTTCAGGAGTGCTGGTTGGGTATATGGCAGGATGCCCTTCTGGTAGAAATGTCTGGTGTATTTCTCTTGATTGGACTGGGTGTATGGTTATTTGGGAAGAGGCTCACAGAGCAAGGTACTTTTCATCCCATCATATGAAGGGCACATCCTAGCAACAGGATTTACCACTATCGATGTTGACCTTGGTCATCTGGCTAAAGTCACCTGGTGGCAGGTTTCTCCACCGTGGAGCTGCTCTCTCTCACCCCTGCCTTTTCTATGCCCTTTGGAAGAAAGTCAGTTTGTGCAGCCCATTCTTAGGAGTGGGGGATTATGCTCCCTCCCCTTGAGGGCACCATATCTACCTGGGTTATGTGGAATTCTTCTGCCTGGGAGATTTGTCTCTTCTCCCTTATTGGCTAGTGTAGCTAGTCATTATATATAAAGAAGTCATTTATATCAGTATGGACTGTTATAATCCAACACTTCCTTATTTATTTTATTTCTCAAATTGTTTCAGCTTTGGCTGTTGGGTGTGTTTTCAGTTGGTTTCTGTGTCCTTTTCACATGGTGCCATCAATATACATTTCAGGGTGTGTGTGTGTGTGTGTATGTCTGTGTTTTGAGAACTTCCTTACTTTCTGGCAGTGCAAGGTGCTCCAGGATCACGCACCTTGTGTATTTCCTGCCCCAGTCTTAGAATCAATCATTTCTCCATGGAGCCCTGGTTGCATTAATTGGATAATAATATTAGAAGCCAAGATATGGGCATTAGGTGCACTCACTGGTAATGTGGTATCATTTCTTTTACACCTCCTTAGCTGACAGCAAAGAAATATATGTGTATACCAACCTTTGCATATGCCCATATCTCTAGATATTTCCGTACATAATCATCTGTATCTGAATATTAAACTAACCATGAGTTTTGTTTTATTTTTTGTAGAGATTGAGGTGCCACTATTTTGCCCACACTGGTGTCAAGCAGTCCTCTTGCCTCAGCCTTCCAAAGTGCTGGGATTATAGGCATGAACCACCATGGCCGGCCTTTATTTATTTTTATTTTATTGTATTTTATGTATTTGTTTTTCATTTTGAGTTTTTACCAATGTTTCCCATTCTAATCATGACCATACTAGCCTCCTCCCCTTGCTTATCTGTAAATTCTCACTCCAACAGTGAGAAGCCTTGTTCCTACCACCCATTAATTTAATTGTTCAATTTACCTTAATTTGTGAAAGATATTTTTCCTGGGTGTAGAAACCTGAATGGACAGTTTTTCTTTGCTGCCACTCCACTGTCTTCTGGCACACATCATTTCTGGTGGAAAGTCTGCTGTGATACTCATGAGTGTCTGTCTGTGTAATGTGTCCCTTTTCTCTGGCTGCCTTTAAGATCTTCTGTTTTGATTTGAGTTTGGGAAGTTTGGCTGTGATGTGTCTGTGTGTGTTTTGTGGGGAATGGGGTGCTCTTTATCCAGTTGTGATTCTTGAGCTTCTTGGATCTGTGGTTTGTTGTCATTCATTAATTTTGGGAACTCCTCTTGGATACTCTGTTCTGTTTCCCCACTCTGTGTGTTTCAGTGTGGATCATCTCCACTGATCTGTCTTCAAGCTCATAGAGTCTTTCCTCAACTGTGTTCCGTTTGCTGCTAAACCCGTCAAAGGAATTCTTTGTTCCTCATCCTGATTTTTTACTTTTAAAATTTCCATTGGACATTATATGGTTGGTTTCCATCTCTGCCAGAATCCTCCATCTGCTCACAGGTGGTGTTCACCTTTCCCGCCAGGTCCTGTTACCCACCAGTCAGAGCTACTTTAGGGTCTGATGGCTCGGACAGCTGTGTTCCTTCTTCACTCTGGTTTGATGGAACGCTTTCTCCTCTTGAAAATGAGTTGAGGTTGGGGAGTTTTTTGCTTGCTTTTTTGTGTTCCTCATAACTTGTTATTGAAGGCCAGGCATTATGTGTAGAAGCATTGTAGAGACTGAGATAAATCGTATTTACCCTTCAAGGTGGGCATGCCTCTTTTTTGGTCATGGCTGTTCACGGTAGGATATGGGGCAGTCGGGTCAGTCCAGTCAGCACCCGATTGGGGTTTGGTTTTGCTGCCATGTCATCAACCTTCAGTGACTGCCAGGCTTCATGTTCCTCCAGTGGGGGCTGCTGTGACCTGTGGGGTAGGCCAGAAAGCTTTTCTTTCATTCCTGCTCCATATTCAGCTTTTAGACCTCCCTGCACCACAGGAAGGCCCTCTCCCCATGCTCTTGCCCTTCTCAGAGGCAGGCTACTGCCCCATGTTACTTAGTGCTGGGCTTATGGTGGGCACATGCCTCCATCTGAAGCAGGGCCTGTGAGCCAGGCTCTCACAGCATTCCTGCCCCTCCCCTCCATGGCAGATGAGCTCTGTGGCTCTGTGGCTGGCTTTAGACAGGTTTCTGGCCATCCCCCAGCAAGGTATTGGTGCATAATACTGGATCCAGGGGGTTACCACCCCCCTCCTATGGTGCAGCTTTTGCTTTCTTTCCCTAGAGCAGCAGATCTTTTCCTGGACTCTGGGGGTGGGGGGTCTCCCGCCCTCCCACCGGAACTGAAGCCTTGCATGAGAGAAGGCCTGAGGAAGTGGGCAGGGCTTTGCATGTGGCCCCGCCTTGCCCCGTTCTTTCTTGTGGGCACGTGGCAGAGACTCATGGATGAGAGCTTGCGATTGAGGACAGGTTCCCTCGGGTCTGCAGCTGCCCATTACTCTAAACTGGCACCAGCCCATAATTGTCCTTTAAGAATTCATTAACATTTCGCTGCTTTCTTCTTACCTTCCTTTACACCAGCCACCTCTGCCTCCTGTGTGTCGCCAGAGGTGCGGCAGTTCCTATGTCTCAATCCTCCGTGGACGGGCTTGCCAGGCGGAACCCAGTTCACTTGGTTGCCTTGTGACCCCAGCTCTCCCACAGGCTGAAGCGAAGTTATGATTTTGAAGGTTATCTGGCTTTTTCACACTACAGTGAGAGCAGTGTTCTCTTGTACTTCCTGCATCATAAGTGGAAATGGAACCACAATTATTCATTTTTTACTGCATAGGATTTTATGTCCAAAACCATAGATAATGGAAAGGACTTTTCAGGGCACATTGTCTACCCACAATGCTCACCTTACAACTTTAGAACCTGCCCTGTGTAAGGTTCAAGGGGCACCTGCCCACAGGGTGGGTGCTTGTTGTATCTAGGATTATGGGGTGCTGTGCAGAGGATACAGGGGGCCTGTCATTTTACATTTTGTGGCTAACCCAGTGAGGTACTGACAGGGCACACTTATTTTTCTAACTACGAGCCTCCGCAGAGTGTGGACCCAGTTTCCTCCACAGGTTTTATGGGCTACAAGCCAGAAGGGCGTGAGGCCAGCCTTGGGTCCGGTGAAGTCCCCATGCTCCAGGCCTCATGAGGGACATAGGCTTAGAGAGCGTAGGAGCAGTTTTCCAGAGAAACACTGGGATGCTGGACTGCACAGCAAGGCCAGGCAGCTGGTTCCACAGCACACAGAGCCATGGTGGTGGCTCCCTGCAGACCCAGGCTCGGGTCCCAGTCCTGCCTCATACAGGAGGTTGGATTTGGGGCAGGCCTTTCCGGGCTTCATTTTTGTCTGAAACAGAAGCAATGCCATGGCTTACAGAGGAGATAAGACGCCTGGAAGGGGCCCTGACCATCTCCCCCTCACCCCATTCCCACCCACAGGAAAACCTGCAGAAGCTGGTCCACATTGAGCACAGCGTCCGGGGCCAAGGGGATCTCCTCCAGCCAGGAAGGGTGAGTGCCGCCGCCTTGGGCAGGGGCAGAGGGTGGCTGGGCGAGGCTCCGATAAGCCCCATTGTTCACTGGGCTGGCCCCAGACAGGGCTGGCTGCAGGTGCTGTCTACCCATGGAGGGCAGGCAGGCGGGTGGGCGTGGGCTCACTGGATTCTCCTGGCCGGGGCCCTCGGCTACCTTCCCTGGGGTTCTCCACCCCATGTGTTGCCTGCAAAGCAGTTAAAGACTCAGCACCAGTTTCTTTTTTTCGTGTTGCCTGTGGCTCTCCTCACCTCCAAGAAGAGGAAGCACCAAGTATTTTCAGTGCCGAGTTGCTGGGAAAACAGAAAATGATCTCCCAAGAGCAAGTCCCCAGAAAACTTCTTAAAGATAACATTCTTGAAGAGATAAATTCACTCTCTTTAAAGCTTCCAAATGGAAAATGTAAAACTCAGCTTAAAAACAGTAAAAAATATGTTCATTACTAGTTATGCTCCATAAAGGACAAGAGACAAAGGAATGAAAGTGCATGCTCAGGGGAATTTTCCTCGAGGTTAGCAGGTGTCTCATGGGACTGAGATGCTGTCAAGTTACATTTAGTATTTTGGCCAGGATCATGAGTTTGGTAAATTGTTTCTTAAACATCTATTTGTAGCTCCAGAATTAAGGGGACTATAGCAGCTGTTCCCAGGTCTTCGGCTGTTTTAGACCTTCAGAGGCTCTGTTCTGAATGGACTCCTCATGGGTACAAGCCAAGGAGAGAGTCATGGCTTGGACTACCCAGAATCCTGAAAGAGACAGTCTTGAGCACCATGATCCCAAATGTTGAAATCCCAAAAGATCAAGATCCCAAAAATATAATTCTGGAAAAAATAATTTAGAAAAATATTTAAAAGATATTTATATTTTGAAAAAGGGAATTTATGGGGCCGGGCGCGGTGGCTCACGCCTGTAATCCCAGCACTTTGGGAGGTGGGCGGATCACGAGGTCAGGAGTTCGAGATCAGTCTGGCCAACATAGTGAAACCCCATCTCTACTAAAAATACAAAAAATTAGCCAGATGTGGTGGCCTGTAGTCCCAGCTACTCAGGAGGCTGAGGCAGGAGAATCGCTTAAACCCAGGAGGCTGAGGTTGCAGTGAGCCGAGATCATGCCATTGCACTCTAGCCCGGGCGTCTCAAAAGAATAAATAAATAAAAAGAAATAATAAATAAAAAGGGAAATTATTTATTTATCTTTTTTTTTTTTTTTTTTTGAGACTAAGTTTAGCTCTTGTTGCCCAGGCTGGAGTGCAGTGGCGCGATCTCGGCTCACCGCAACCTCCACCTCCCAGATTCAAGCAATTCTTCTGCCTCAGCCTCCCGTATAGCTGGGATTACAGGCACGAGCCACTGCCACGCCTGGCTGATTTTGTGTTTTTAGTAGAGACGGGGTTTCTCCATGTTGGTCAGGCTGGTCTCACACTCCCTACCTCAGGTAATCTGCTCACCTCGGCCTCCCAAAGTGCTGTGATTACAGGCATGAGTCACCGTGCCCGACGGGAATTTATTTAAGAAACATAAAAACACAACAGAATACTTCATAGGCCACTTTATACAATAAAATAGGCACTAAGAACATACATAATTCTGCAAGCATAAGCGCTGCTGTATGCTAACAATAGTTCCATGGGTCAAGACTAAGCACACAAACCATATTCATAAAAGAAAGGTCAAATAGGGAAATGTATCAGTGTATGTCACTATGGTTAGTAATGGTATGCACCCAGCCTTATAACTGTGGCCATCTGAAATGCCATGACAAATAACCGAAGGCTTTTGATGAGCTCAGTCAAAAATTGTGACGGGTCACCACAATATATGCAGCCACCCATAGAGCTAAGATCTCAGGAAATGTTATCTTTCACAAATGCAAATGTACAAAAAGGGTATCTCCATTCATTGAGGAAGTTTGTGTTTTTAAGTACATACACAGTGCTTACACACAAATTCAACATTGCGATAATGCACTTTTCTTTCCTTTTTTTTTTTTTTTTTTGAGACAGAGTCTTGCTCTGTTGTCCAGGCTGGAGTGCAGTGGCGTGATCTAGACTCACTGCAGCCTCTGCCCCCTGGGTTCAAGTGATTCTTCTGCCTCAGCCTCCCGAGTAGCTGGGACTACAGGCACGCACCACCACACCTGCCTTATTTTTGTGTTTTTAGTAGAGATGGAGTTTCACCATATTAGCCAGTCTGATCGTGAACTCCTGACCTCGTGATCTGCCCGCCTCAGCCTGCCAAAGTGCTGGGATTACAGGCGTGAGCCACCGCGTCTGGTTATGATAATGCACTTTTCAGGAAGCCAAATTTGAAAAAAAAAAAAAAAAATACATGAATTAGAACCCTATAAAAGTCTATATACAGTTTATACCTCCAGTATTGGAAATGATGCAGAATGTAATACAGAGCATGGTGAATTGCTTTGCCAGGTTTCCAGGTGTTCCTCAATCCAGTCAGGTTGATGCCTAAAAATTAACCATCACAAGTCCACCCCTTGTCAGCTCAGCCCCCCTCACACATCTCCTTAAATCATACTTAATTATAATTCCGCCTAACGTAATGCAGCTCTCCTGTGATTGTGATTTTCAGAATTTTGTGAGTGTTTTGTTTTTTTGCGACAGGGTCTTATTAAGTTGCCCAGGCTGGTCTTGGACTCCTGAGCTCAAGTGACACTTTCGAGTAGCTGAGGCTACAGACACACGCCATGGCACCCAGGCTGATATTTGGAATTTTTTATGTTAAGGATTTTAGACTTTTGAGATTTAGACTTTAGGGATTATGACATTCAGGGTGCTGTCTTTCAGGACTATGACCCAGCCCTGCTCTAGCATATACAGCACCTCTCTTGTGAGCAGGGATTTATCTGCTAGCTGCTCTTGGGTCCTCTGGGAGGCTTTATGATTTAAGTTTCCACTCAGGGGCCTTCCCCACACCCTTGTGGGGGGCATCAGCCTTCAGGAGGCATCAGCCTGACAGCCCAGTTCTGCTTCTCTCCCCACAGGAGTTTCTGAAGGAAGGGACGCTGATGAAAGTAACAGGGAAAAACAGACGACCCCGGCACCTATTTCTGGTAAGTGCCTGGTCCCCAAGGCCAGCTCAGGAACTGTCAAGTTCTGTGAGGTTTTCGAGGGCCCTAATTCAAGGACAAGTGGAAGAGGGTGAGAGGAGAGTAGAACAGAACAGAAATTTGGGGGTGAGGATCATTCCGGACAGCTGAGAGCTTCGCCCTTGGACACCACAGCCTACTGCTCATTTGTTATTTGAATGATTTGGAGTGGAATGTTGGCGAGATGTAGTTGCCCACATCCCCACCGTAGATGTCTGTCAACCACCTTATCTAATGCTCGGAGAACCAAGGTCCAGAAAGGAAAGTCGCTGTAGCCAGGCCTCCCGAGAGGATGGTGGCAGAAGCCCAGGAAGGAGCCAAGGGTTGTGACCCAAGTCCTGCACTTTCTCTACTGTGCAGGAGACTCGACGTGATTTAACATTTTTGCTTATGGACAGCTGGAGTCTTGCATACCAGGGAGTGTCCCGGCCTAGGGTGTAGCTGTATCGGCCTTAGTGGCTGTTGAGTGCCCCAGTCCTGAGACCCCCAAGTGGCCATGTCTTTCAAGCTCTCTGCTGGGCACAGTTTTTCTCTTGCTTCTGCACTTCTGCTGTCATTCGTTGTTCTGTCCGCCATGGCTGCCTCTCCCAGCTTCCTCATACTTCGTTAGAGCACCGTGTGCAGTGGGAGAGACAGGCTGTGGTAAGAGTCTACAAACTCTCTCTGTTCCAGGTGTTGACTGAGCACCTCATGTGTGCTGGTGCTAGAAACAAAGAAAGAAAAATCCCAGGTCTTGCCCTCAGCCATCAGAGTCTAATGGGAGGGAGAAGCAAGCAGACAGCCCATTGTAAATGCAGAGTTATGAGCGTGATATGGAGGGAATCTCGGGTGCAAAGAGGACTAAAGAGGGCCGGAGGTAAAGAGAAGAGGAGCCACAGCCACGACAGCGCTGCCGTGTATGGAATATCTGCCGGGTGCGCACGCTGTGCTCAGTGTTTCATATGCTTCCTGAAGAAAATTCTACCCGAGTTCACCCTGGAGGAAGGATGGAAGTTTGGCGGGTGCACTAAGGAAGGGCATTTCAGGAGACGGAAGGGCCTAAGCAAAGGATAGAGGCATGAGGAGTGTGGTGTCTTGGAGGAGCTCTGTGAGCCTCAAGAAGCCTTTGTCTGCAGCCTTCTGCTCCCGAGTGGGGTCTTCCCCATGCCCCAAATAGGCCCTGCCCATAGAGGGGCCACTTGAGGGCTGAATTCCAGAGAGAGCTGGTGGCACTGGTGGAGAAATCCTGAGCCTGTCTAGGAAGTATGGGGCCTGCAGTGCTGGCAGGGTGTGCTGGGCCCGGATGGCTGGTGGCCTCAGGCTCTGCATGAGGCACTAAGTGACCCAAGTCCAGAGTCTCCCTCCCTCCCCTCCCTCCTAAGAGCTGTTTCTTTCCTCCCCTGAGAATGCCTCACTCTGGCTAGTCAGTGCTGCAGTGGGTGAGATTTAGCTGCAGGCAAGAGGAGAGTGGGCCCCCGGGGGGATTTTGAGAGGGATCTGAGAGCCAAGCAGCGTGTGGTTTAGATTTGGGTTCTCAGAAGGATTTCAAAGCCCCCACAGATGCTTGAGTCCTTTTCTCTAGGTCGTCTTTTTTTTTTTTTTAACCTCTGCTTAAACGCCTCCAGTGTTGGGGAACTCACTGCCTGCTGTAACATTCATTCATTCTGCAGCCTATTATCCATCTCCTCTGCGTGCCAGGAACTGTGCTGGTGTGTAGACATAGCCTCTGCCCTGCTGTGGGTCTTGGAGTCCAGTGGTGGAAGACATTTTTTATTCCATGTTAGACAAGTCTAAATTTTGAAAATTCCCGACTGGGCGCGATGGCTCATGCCTGTAATCGCAGCGCTTTGGGAGGCTGAGGCAGGCGGGTCATTAGGTCTGGAGTTCGAGACCAACCTGGCGAACATGGTGAAACCCCATCTCTACTAAAAATACAAAAAATGAGCCAGGCATAGTAGCGGGTGCCTGTAGTCCCAGCTACTCAGGAGGCTGAGGCAGGAGAATGGCTTGAACCTGGGAGGCGGAGGTTGCAGTGAGCCCAGATCGTGCCACTGCACTCCAGCCTGGGCGACAGAGTGAGACTTCATCTCAAAAAAAAAAATTCTCTCCATTGAGGAGACATCCCTGAATGTAGGGGCAGGTAATGAGCCAGACGGAACTGGTTAGATCCTGCCCCGTGGGACACTTACTTCTTCTGTGACCCTTGGACAACTCACAGACATGTGCGAGCCTCAAGTTTCCCACCAGGAAAAGTGGAAAGACTGGGTGGTTTTGAGAATTAAATTCCTGGCATTTAATTACGTGCCTGGGAGGTAGAAGCCACTTATCTGATAGTAGTTACAACAGTTTCTTCCTTCCCATTGACAGTTGTTCCATGGGTCACAGGTCCTCCCTCTCTATCTAGAGCTACAGATTTCATCAGCTCCCTACCCCAGCACAGCCCTGCAGGGAGTTGGGTCCCTGTGAATTCCCCCTCTTCAGGATGCAAAAGGGAGGCCATACAGGATGGCGATGGAGAGGCAGACAGACCAGATGCAGACCCCAGCTCTGACAGTGACTGGTGTGAGACCCATGGGCACATCCCATTACCTCCCTGAGCTTCAGCTCCCTGATGTTTAAAACAAGGGAAGCAGTGAGGTGGCAGTTGGCACAGGGTGGAGCTCTGTCTTGGCCCCTCAGCCATTTGCATCTGGCCACCTCCTCTGGCCATGCCCCTCTGATCTCTGTGCCTCTCCCAGGGACCTTGAATGCCAGGAACAGACACAGCAGCCTGGCTTTCCCCAATCTGTCCTCACCCCGTTCTCTGCTTCATCTGTCCCTGGTCTTGGCTCACTGGCCCTCACACACCTGAGGCTCTTTGAGAAGGGTGCCAGCTCCTCCCCTTCAAGCCAAGCTCAGATAGCACTTTCTACGGAAGCCTAGCCGCCACCCCCGCTTCCCCTCCCCCTCCTCCTCCTCTAGCCCTGCTTTTCCTCTACCCCCACACTCCCCCAGTCTGGCATGGCCCTTTATCAGAACATCTCCTTCCCTCAGGGATAGGCCTGCGTCCCTCTGATTACCCCGCCATGATTAGGCCATAAGCCCCACAGTCTGAACCTGGGCCCTCTTGTTCCTCTGGCTCAGCACAGCCTTTCCACTGAGCAGTGTTGATAACTGTCTAATGCAGGCGTACGTGGGAGTAGGGCGGCCCGACAGGTGCTCAAGCCAGGGAGTGCCATGGTGAACAGACACACTTAGGAAGAATTTTTCTTCCTCAAAGGTGCCAGTTTCAGAAAATAATCTGAACTGCAGAACAGAGTCGGGGCATCTGAGCGCCCGTGCCCAGCAGTTTTGTTAGATTGCGGAAAGTGTCCCATGCTGCAGGTGGGGCTGCCCCCTGGTGGCTCCTTACAGTGGGAAGCCCCTACCCATTCTTGATGGGCTTTTCCTCCTTCCTCCAAGCTGGGGCTGTAAAGCATGTACTTTGAAGCAGGCAGGAGAGCCATGGGCAAATTAGGAGGCAGCCTGGTCCTGAACCCCGAAGGAAACCTTAGGGTGCTCATGAAAGTTGCCATGGCAGCAGGAGCTTGAGGGACCATCACAGAGAGGCTGGGGCTGCTCTCCCAAGTGACACAGGTCGGTTCCCTGAGGCTGGGAGGGTTCATGGGCAAGGTTCGTGAACCTGTGCGCAGGTTCACTGTGGGAGCAGCTCTGACATTCCCTCCCGAACACACTGGAGGGACACTCATCAAGCCATACCCCTGGCTCCACTACCTGCTAGCTGTGACCTCAGGCATGGCCTCTGGCCTCTCTGGGCCTCAGTTTCTCCCTCTGGGAAATGAGGATGATGATCATGGTGCCTGCACATTAGTACTGTGGGAGTGTACATTAGGACTGTGGGAGTGAAGTCAGGGGTTTGGTCCAGTGCCTGGTGCAGAATCAGTGTCAGTGCACCATATCGCCTGCCACTCTTAGAAAGCAGGGCAAGAACAGGGCTTCACAAACTAGAGCTGCAGGCCAACGCCAGCCGGACGCCAATTTTTGTTGATAAAGTTCTGTTGGAACACAGCCACGTGCATTCTGTCATGGGTCGTCTGTGGCTGCTTTGCACAGCAGCAGAGTTGAGGGGTGGAAGCAGAGGCCTGAAACATTCAACACCTGGCCCTCACAGTTAAGTGCACCAACCCCCACCCACTCCAACTCTGTTGGGACACAGCAAGGCCCAGAGAGAGGGAGAGGTTCCTGAGGTCCCATGGAGGGGTCAGTGGTGGGCCAAGTCTCCTGCATTGCCATAGCTGGAACCTTGGAGTCCCGAGAAGAGCTAGCTGTGGGAAACCTCATTCTGTTCCCTCAGCAGGCTCTGTCTATCAGGGGAAGAGAAGTATTCATTCTGACTTTTCACATGCATTGTCTTGTTCCGTCCTTACACACCCCTACTTCATGTTTTCTTCCATGCCTGCGGGGCTCTCCTTGGCTCATGTCAGCACCATGCGTAGAGGACTTGCCTTGGTTCACATTGGCACCATGTGTCCAGGACTTATCCTGGTTCACGTTGATGCCATGTGTCCAGGGCTCACTCTGGTTTATGCTGGCACCATGTGTAGAACATTCAATTTGGTTCATGTTGGCACCATGTGTGTAGGGCTCATCCTGGTTGATGTTGGCGCCGTATGTCCAGGGCTCACCATAGTTCATGTTGGCAACATGTGTACAGGGCTCACCCTGACTGATGTTGGTGCCATGTCTGGGGCTCACCCTGTTTCATGTTGGCGCCGTGTGTACAGGGCGCACTTTGGTTCACATTGGTGCCACGTGCACACAGCGCTCCCTAGTTCATGTTCCAGGTGGAAAGGTCTCCCCCTGGTTGATGTTGGCGCCATGTGTACAGGGCTCCCCCTGGTTCATGTTGGTGCCATGTGTAAAGGACTCCCCTGGTTCATGTTGGCTCCATGTTTAGTGGGCTTATTCTGGTTCATTTGGCCCCGTGTGAAAAGGGCTCACCCCAGGTTCATATTGGTCACATATGGAGAGGGCATTCTCTGCGTGTCCATGATAAGTAATGGTGGTAGTGTTGCCCATTTCCCAGAGGAGCCTGAGACTCAGCTGAGGAAAGGGCTTGGTCATATAGTCTCCACGCTGGTCCATAACGTGGTCAGGATTTACAACCCTGAGCGTGATGTCATCTTCTCACACCTGAAATTGTTTAGCTAAACAGAAATACTCTCTCCTAAGGAGATAAAGTGACTTTCATTACATGTCTTTCTATATGCCCTGCTGTTGGGAGGGCTTTAGTTGTTAATTCAACAAATATTAATTGAGCACCTACTCTGTGAAGGGACCTGGAAGTACAGCAGCAAGCAGGGCCCACCACTTTCCTCTCCTCAAGGTGTCTCCCAACCCTTCCTTAACTATACTTTATTGAGCTTTAATTTTTATAGTGAAATGCATCAACCTTAAGCATATGTGTTAGTCGGTACTGACAAGTGTATATCACAGTGTAACCACCACCTGGGTCGAGATGTGGAACATCTCCAACCACCAGAAAGTTCCTCTGTGCCTGTTTGGAGTTCATTTCTCCCAACCCCGGGGGCCCCCATCAACCAGTGGCCTGACTTTCATCCCTCTTTAGATTAGTTCTGCCTGTTCTGGAATGTCACAGAAATGTCATCAAACAGCGTAACTCTCTTGTGCCTCGCTTCTTCACTCAGCATGATTTTGAGATACATCCACGTGGTGGTATGTATTGGCGGCGTGTTCCTTCTGGCTGCTATAAGGTATTCTGTGGTATGGATAGACCAGTTAGCTTATCCATTCACCTGCAGATAGACATTGGAATTGTCCCCACTATTTGGCTGTTACAAATAAAGCCCCTGTGAACATTCTCACACATGACTTCTTGAGGGCATATGCGTTTATTCCCCTCGAGCATTGAACCAGGAGTAGAATGGCAAGGAAGGGGCTCACATTTTGGCCACAATGTTTCTGCGCACCTGTGGGGGTTACTGAGGAATACAACATGCCTGTGCACAGCGGAGCTCGGGGATCCTTTGAGGACAGAAGCCTGGCGCAGCCGTCTGGGACCAGGGGACTCTAACGGGGTTTCCCTCTCTCCAGATGAACGATGTGCTCCTGTACACCTATCCCCAGAAGGATGGGAAGTACCGGCTGAAGAACACATTGGCTGTGGCCAGCATGAAGGTAAATGTCTGGTGGAAGGTACCCCAGGGTTGGGGGACAGGGAGACCCCAGGGGAGAAAGGGACAGCATCTTGCTCCTAGCAGCACCCAGACCAGCTGGAAGAGGGAGGCCCTGTGGAAACAGTATTGGGCTACAGCAGGTTGGTGCCCAGGGAGAGGAGAGGGGGATGGAGGGCTTCCTGGAAGAGGGGACTGAACCCTTAGAGTGGGTAATATTTGGTCGGATCAGGAGGAAAGAGAGGGGGGCATCCTACAAGGAGGAAAATGCATAAGGAAGGGCCTGGGTTGGGGGAACAAGCAGGTGTTTGGTAATTTTTTTTAATTGTGATAAAATACATATTATTTTTAAAGTAACCATTTTTAAATGTACAGTTCTGTGGCACTAAGCACATTTACATTGCTGTGTATCCAGCGCCACCATCCATCTCAGAACTCTTTCCTCTCCCCAGACTGAACTCGGCCAACATTAAACACCAACTCTCCATTCCCCTCTCCTTCCCAGCCCCTGGTACCCACCGTTCTACTTTCTGTCTCCATGAATTTGACTGCTCTGGATACCTCGAATGAGAGGGGTCACACAGTATTGGTCCTTGTTTCACTTAGCACAGTGTCCTCAAGGTTGATCCCTGTCATCTGTAGTATGGGTCAGAATTTTCCTTCCGTTGTGTGGATAGACCACATGGTGTTTATTCAACCCTCTGCCGATGGACACTGGGTGGCTTCCACCTTTAGGCTGTTGTGAGTAATGCTGTTGTGAATATGGGCATATGTGTGGGGCTTAGCTCCATGTAACTTGGTCCCAAAGATGGGAACACTAGGGAGCTACTGGGGACCTTGAGGAGCAGGAGGTTTTAGGAAGTTAATTCTGGTGCAACAGGGGGCTGAAGTCAGAGAGGGCGACACTGAGGTGGGACAGTGGAGCCGCAGGTGGTTCTCATTGTCAAGGGCAGAGGCAGGGATGGCCAGGAGAGCTGTAAGAGGCACTGTGCAATCTCTCTTGATCCTGTAGGCTCTTTACCATGGGGAAGGGGAAGGAGGAAGCACCTTTCTCAGCATGGAGGTTTGTTCCCTTTTGGAACCAAAGGCTCTATTGAGGAGACTGTTAGAAAAAGGAATGGGAGACATGGTCACTGGGCAGGTACTTGACAGTGCACCTGGGGTTGCCCAGGCTGGTCCATGAGCATGATGCTCTGCAGCCTTCCCAGCGGTGGGTGAGTGGCCAAGAATGACGGAGCTGGCAGCCAGGTACCTTTAACAGCACCTACCATCACAGAAAGGTATGCCCTGGGGCTAGAGAACGGCAGTAGGTGGACACGGTCCCTCTGTTCATCTGCTGCCAGGAGAAGCCGGTGTGCACTTGCCCCTCCCTGCCCCACCCTGAAGGAGGCTGCTGTTGGTTTTCCAGGTCAGCCGCCCTGTGATGGAGAAAGTGCCCTACGCTCTAAAGATTGAGACTTCCGAGTCCTGCCTGATGCTGTCTGCGAGGTACGGGCAGGTGGAGGGAGGATGGCGCACAAGGCAGAGGTGTGAGCATGGGAAGTTTCAGAACAACAGATAAGGATGTGCCGTTTTTATTTTGGTATCCTTCTGGGTCAAAGGACTTTTTTTCTTTTCCGTGTTTCCTAACCTTTTGGGGAATTTGATAAAAACTTTTCTCCCCTCAAAAAATGTACACACTCATCAAATTTTATATACAACTTCAGGGGTTTCTAGACACCATGGCTTAAATACGACAGCAGCAGTGTCTCATGTTTGTGGAGCTCTTTATGGATGATTGGGTCTCTGTAGCAACACGAAAAGTTAAGGCAAGTAAAAAATGTATTGTGTGCTGCTGTTCATAAAGTGGCCTGCCTTTTTGCTTTCCTGTCTAGAAGATGAGAGAAAAGAAATAATAAGTGAGCGTTCAACACTTATGTTGCCCTGTCTCTGTGGTGTCTTAGTCCATTCAGGCCACTGTAACAAAAATACCATAAACTGGGTGGCTTATAAACAACAGAAATTTGTCATAGGCTGGAGGTCAGGAAGTCCAAGGTCAAGGCACTGGCAGATTTGGTGTCTGGTGAGGTTCTGCTTCCTGGTTCAAAGACGGTGCCTTCTCACATAGACAGTGCCACCTTATATGGTGGGAGGAGCAAGGGTCTCTCTGGGACCTCTTTTATAAGAGCACTAATCTCATTCGTGAGGGCTCCACACCTATGGCCTCATAACCTCCCAAAGGCCCTGCCTCCCAACATCAGTGCTTTTGGGAAGAGGATTTCTGCATTTGAATTTGGGGGAACACAAACATTCAGACCACAGGGGTCATGGCCTTTCTATCAGAAAGGTCTGCATTTTCTCCAGGCCCTCAGGTTGCCTGGGATCCTCATCTCTGGCTTCAGACCATGACCTTAAAGAGCATCCCCTTTTCCTTCTCTCAGGGCAAGGTAAGCTCAAGCTCTCAAGGGCTTGGAAACCAGGCAGGTATGGCTCCAGCTAAGGGCAGTTCTTTAGCCAGGGACGTGCATGGCAGGGGTCAGCAGGGCTTCTGCGGCTTGGGTGTCTCCTCTCAGGAAGCCCATGACCCTGGGATGGCAGCGGTGCCCATCACATGGGGGTTTATCCTGCGTTGGGGTGGTTCTGAGTGTGAAATGGGATCTAAATGCACTCATGCACATGCATTCTCATAGATGCATTTTCTCATTAAAATCATTTATTAGGTGGGGCATGGTGGCTCATACCTGTAATCCCATCACTCTGGGAGGCTGAGGCTGGAGGATTACTTGAGGCCAGGAGTTTGGGACCAGCCTGGGCAACACAGTGAGACCCTGTCTCCAAAAAAGAATTAAGCATGTATTAGCTACACTTCAGTGCCAGGTCCGGGGCTGAAGACACAAACAATTTAGCCCTTGTTGTGCTCTCCAGGAGCCCACATTACAGGTAGGAGAGTTTTAAACTGCTTCAGATGCAGGGCAGTAACTGCTGTAACAATTAATAGTGGTAATGACAACAGTAGCAGGCATTGGACACCTGTCAGGCCTCAGGCACCTCCGTGATCCTCATCACCACCCTTAGAGCTGGGGTTTGTGGCTCTTCCATGCATAGGGAGTCGAGGCTTGCAAAAGGGTCACACAGCCAGGTGAGGTGGAACTGGAGTTTGAACCCGGGACTGTGTGGACCAGAGCTCTTATCTATTACAGTCTACGGCATGAGGGAGTAGAAGAGGGCTTGGAAACCCAAAGGAGGGACTGCCCCATCTGGAGGAGTGAGGGAAGTCTTCCTGGAGGAGATGATGCCTGGGTGGGGGTTGTGGCCTCACCTCTCCTTGTGATAAAATCAAGGGCAGGAGGCTGCCAGCATATAGTTTCTGTTAGTCCGGCCATGACATGAAGGTGGTGACCTTTCCAAGGTCACACGTGGCCTTTAGGTGGGGCTGCCCATCTCCCAGGGCGAGGACAGTGGCCTTTAGTATGCCAGTCACCTTCCTGCTAGTCCAGACACTTCACACTTGAAGCTCCCAAGGGACAGCAGGACCCATTCATCGCCTTTTAGAGACATGGTGTCTTGCTGCCCACAGTGCTGATTCAGCCACTGCCTGGCAGCACTGCTCCTGCCCAGGCCAGCGGGCCCTTATGCTTGCTTTCTGGGGCAGGCTGCACACTTATCTGCGGTGTAGGTGCGACATCTAGTGGACACTGTGAGAACTCCACCCAGCTACCTGGCACACAGCCCAGGCGTAGCTCTTGCCCCTCAAGAAGCCCTCCCTGGTGCAGAGCAGGGACTTGGAAAGTGCCTGTTGGATGACTGGGAAGCTATGTGGGGAGATGAGGAAGGTGGGAGACAGAGATGTTTACCTTTGCCAGCTCCCACCTACGCCTCGTCCTCCACAGGTACCCAGCCCTCTGTCCCCTGCCAGCCTGTTTCTCCTAAAGTTTGGGAGAAACTTTAAAGTTTCCTAAAGGAAACTAAAGTTTGTCTCCTAAAGGCCCTCTGGGCCTTCCTAATGACTCTTGCTTTTGCACAATGTTAACAATGTGGTTCCACGTCCCACATCTTCCTTCATCTCCACAGCAGCCCTGGGAGTTAGGGGAATATTGTTGCTATTCCAGTATAGGAAGAAATAGGTCCAAGGACAGCTAATGGACCAGTGGTCTGCTAGTAAACCTAGTGTGGCAGGTGATCTGTTCTTTGGTGGTGGTTCTGGGCAGTGTGAGAGGTGTAGGCTCAAGGGAGGAGGATGGGGCATCTGAGTGAGGACCTCATCCATGCTGAGATGGAGGGTGGGAGGCAGAGCTGCTCCTGCCTTTGCTCACTGCAGCCCATGCCCACAGCTCCTGTGCAGAGAGGGACGAGTGGTATGGCTGTCTGAGCAGAGCCCTCCCTGAGGACTACAAGGCCCAGGCTCTGGCTGCATTCCACCATAGCGTGGAGGTGAGTGGGTGGGTGGGGCCCACGGGCCACTAGCCTCAGAGACCTGGGGTTCCCTGGGCGGGCACTGCTGTCACCACTCACACCCAGATGGAGGTGTAGCTCCTGTCCTTGGGGCACTGGCTCCCCCCACCCCTCTGCTATGCTCCCACCCTAGTCAGGGGCGGCCTCCATGCAACTTAGGAGCCTGGCACCCCCAACCCCGTTCTCACAGTCTGGCTGTTTCCCAACCAAGAGTGAGCATCCTGGAGGGTGCAGGAGAGGCCTTCAGCATCAGACCCACTCACCCACACATGCACACACCCTGTACAGAGAAGCAGGGCAGGGCTCACTGGGCTATGCATCTGGCTGGTCTCCTGGCCACATTCCACATTACTCAGCCAATTCTGTTGCTGCAGATACGAGAGAGGCTGGGGGTTAGCCTTGGGGAGAGGCCCCCAACCCTGGTGCCTGTCACACATGTCATGATGTGCATGAACTGCGGCTGCGACTTCTCCCTCACCCTGCGGCGTCATCACTGTCATGCCTGTGGCAAGGTGAGTTGCTCCATCTGGGGTGAGTGTGTGTATGGGGGTGGGGTGGGGGAAGGGCATGTCCCTGCCCAGCTGGGGGCTCAGGGATATCCAGCAGCTACTGCAAGCCCCAGAGTGAGTTGTGTTCACACCAACCCGAGAGGTACAGATTGCTAATTCCCATTTCATAGATCGTCAGACCAGAGCTCCAAGTCCCAGGCCCCTTCCACACCACCATGTTTTCAACAGAAAACCATAGCATACATGGCTATTGTGCTTGGAGAAAAAAGTATCGTGTAGTGGTTAAGGGCATAGGTTCATCAGAAAAGCAGATAGGCGCTGGCTCAGAAACAAGATGAAGCCTTGCTGGAAAAGTAGAGGCCACACACAGCTCCATGATCAGAACCCGGGGCTCCCTAAGGGCAGTTGTGGGTGGATTAGCGGAGGGAGTGGAGGGGAGGGATGCAGGTCTCCTTTGCACGCACTGAGAGGGGTGAGAATCTTCCCACCTGGGCCTGCAGATCGTATGCCGGAACTGTTCACGGAACAAGTACCCGCTGAAGTACCTGAAGGACAGGATGGCCAAGGTCTGCGACGGCTGCTTCGGGGAGCTGAAGAAGCGGGGCAGGGCTGTCCCGGGCCTGATGAGAGGTAACCTGGGGACCACTTGCCTTCTTCCAAGTGGCCTGGTGGCTTCTCCCCAGGCTCCAGTGGCTTCTCTGTGGTCCATGGTTCATGCCGGAAACCGCTTTCCCTGGAGGGAGTTGTTCACTCCATGGAGGGAGGAAATAGAGGTTCGAGCTCACACCAGGGCACCATTTCCCAAGATGTGCAAAACTGATCGGTGTCCCCAGAAGAAGAGCTCTGTAGCTAAGCTGAGGAGTCAGTGTGTCTGTAAGGGGACGGAGGCAGGGAACTCCTGTGTCCTTTACCACAGAGGCCTTCTCGTCAAGTGTCCTATGGGCCTGTGTCTTGTGGCACCTTTCTGGGACTAAGGACTATATGAGCCTGGCAGCAAAGGAGCTGGGGTCGGAGGCTGTTCCACACAGGAGCCTTGGGAAGCTGAGCCGGCCCTTGAGAGACCTGGTCAGTGCTGAAGGGATAGGCCTTGCCCTAGCAGGGTGAAGTTCCCAGGAAGGAGAGCAGGTGTATCTTGGGCCTAAAACTAAAGTATTTCTCTTGCCTCCACTCCATGGGGCTAGACTGAGGTCATCAGAGAAGACAGCCCAGTCCCTGCTACCTGGAGGCCTGGAGGTGAAAGGCTGTCCAGCGCCCTGGAAAAGCATCCCCTCCCCATCCCCCATAGCCTTTGTCTGTTCCTGCAGGAGGGAGAGTGCTTGACTTTCAGGTCCCACTTAACCCCCATGGCTCACATTCCTAGAAGGATTTTACAGGAATCAAGCGTTCCAAAGACAAGCGTTCCAAAGACAAGCCACAGGCACGCCTCTCACCTCCCTTCCCCACGGCTTCTTTTGGTTACAGAGCGGCCTGTGAGCATGAGCTTCCCACTGTCTGCACCCCGCTTCTCGGGCAGTGCCTTTTCATCCGTCTTCCAGAGCATTAACCCCTCGACCTTCAAGAAGCAGAAGAAAGTCCCTTCAGCCCTGACAGAGGTAAAGTAGGCAGGCTACCCAAGCGGAAAGTAGGGGATTTGGAAGGTTCATGGTCCTCCTGGGTAGACGGGGTCAGACCCTGCCCTGAACCAGCCTGACCAGTCTCTTCTGGACAGAGCATTCCTAATGGAAGCATCCCAGCTACGAGGACTGACTTGACAGTGATGGTGCTAGGAGACATCTTTCCCATCCTTCTCTCTACCTCTCCCCTCCTCCTCTTTCTTTTCTCTCCTTTTTCTCCTGCCCCATAGCCTAGATGTGGTACTCAAGGAGACTGCACAGATCACAGGGGCTCTTCAGTCTAAAGGAGCCAAATTCCTGGGTTGGTCCTTCCATGTCAGGCCTCTGAGCTACACTGCTCCCTCATCCTGGGGGTCCCAACCCAGCTCAGGCATTGACGTCCCTGGAGGCCATGCGGTCCCCAGGAAACTTCAGAATTGGCTAAACTCAATTGTATCCCACAAATAGGACCAGATTGTATGTCCAATCACAACCACAGACCAATGTATGCCTGTGAATACACAAGGGGTCCACAAGTGTGATCAGCAGCTTCCAAGTTAGTCCATTAATATCAAGTAGCGGGTAGCAAGGGTTTAAAAAAGTGTTAGGGAATGGAAAATTTAAATAGGTACAGTTTTATCCATTAACTTGTTCCTTTTGCAAATTAAAAATCTTGGAAATAACACGGCAGGGCGCGGTGGCTCACGCCTGTAATCCCAGCACTTGGGGAGGCCAAGGTGGGCAGATCACAAGGTCAGGAGATCGAGACCATCCTGGCTAACACAGTGAAAACCCATCTCTACTAAAAATACAAAAATTAGTCGGGTGTGGTGTCACGCGCCTATAGTCCCAGCTACTCAGGAGGCTGAGGCAGGAGAATCACTTGAATCTCAGGGAGGCGAAGGTTGCAGTGAGCTGAGATGGCGCCACTGCACACCAGCCTGGAGACAAAGCGAGACTGTCTCAAAAAAAAAAGAACACATACATGGTTAAACATTTTTCCCAAAAATGTACAAAACAGCACATATGATGAAAAGTGAGTCTCTCATCCTTCCCAGCCTCCCTTAATCCCACCGCCATCAAGTTTCTTATGGATCCTTCTAGAAATTTTCATGCACATACATAATACAGATGTACATTCATATATCTTCTTTTTCTACCCAAAAGACAACATATTATACAGAATCTCTTCTGTTTTCTCCACTTAATTTGTCTTAGAGATCATTTCATAATCACATATATGTATAAAGCTCACATTTTTTACATTGCATTCCTCTTTTACTAGTAAGGAAATTGAGACTTAGAAGTCAGCAAATTGCTCATCATTAACCACCTAGTAATTGGTAGAGCCTGGATGGGAAATCCTAGGTCGGTATTACTCCAGTCCTGTGTTCCTCACCACATAAAGCCTGTGGACAGAATACTACTACCCCCCACCACCACAAAGAGTAGTAATAATAATAAAAGGACTTAACGCTGCACACACCCCACTAGGCAGGAGACTATAAAACCTTTTAGGCCACAATACAAAGAGGATCCCTCCCTAAATGTGAGGAAGAGATAAGTTGAAAGTGCAAGAGTTAATTTTAGAAGGAAGAACCTTTCCCCTAAGTACCTGAACGAAGTTTCTTGAGTCGAGGGGCTGAGGTTGGGAAAGGGAACTAAGAATCTGAAACAGCACTAGGGGGCAGCATCAGCATTCCCAAAGTCATCTGGGTCCATTTATTAAATCCTGTTTCTCAAAAGCATGAAGCACTATCTTGCTGACTTTGGTATTGGGTGGATCCTGAGATCTTATCCAATGTCAAAGCAGTATAAGTAGCCAGATGATTTGCAGTGTCATTTTGAATTGTGCTGTTTGAACTGTGCCCGACCACTGGGGTGACCTGACCACTCTGCTTCCCTCCTGCCAGGTGGCTGCCTCTGGAGAGGGCTCTGCCATCAGTGGCTATCTCAGCCGGTGTAAGAGGGGCAAGCGGCACTGGAAGAAGCTCTGGTTTGTCATCAAAGGCAAAGTTCTCTACACCTACATGGCCAGTGAGGTAGTAGTGATCTGCACTCTCTCCCCTCTTCTGTGAAATGACCCCCTGGGGCCTGCACACATCCTGTCACCTGCAAGGCTGTGTGAGTCCTGGCTGCTGAGCCAGTTCTCGTGGCAGTCAAGTCTTTAGTGAGCAATGCCATGTGCTCAGTGTTGCTGTGGCTACACAACCACTCACCACTTCACAATCTAAGGAATTTGCAGTTTCTTTGTGGAGATAAGAAGGTACGGACCTGCCAACCTGTGCCGCAAAGTGTTTAAATGTCACAGGCCCAGCATCTAGGACAAAGACGGGACAAGCCAGCCATGCCACAAAAGAAAATGCCTTCCTACTGTCTACTTAGATTGCTTGGGGCAAAATTCAGCAGTGTGGAGGAAGCTACTCCCTTTTTGTCCATCCATCTCTTTTATAGGGTAACTCTGGTAACTCTTCTAAAGAAAACTGAAATCTGTATTTTATAGAGTATCTTACTTTAGGCGAGAGAACCTTGGATATCAAGTTTACTTCCAGAGTAGACAGATGTGTGGCCGTGGTTGTGTAGCAGGGTGCTATCTGGCCCCGACCCAGGCTGAACCTGTTGGATAATGTGAAACATTTCTATCTCCACGCCCCACCAGCTGGTGGCTTCTAGGTGGTCAGGCATAGCTTCAGCTTTGAAAATGGGAGTTAAACGTATTCTGATGAGCTGCAGAGGGTGGCTGCTTTGCGCCACTGGGATGTGCATGTCAGATAGGACTGGCCCTTCTCCCCTGGCCACAGATGCTAGCAAATGTGCAAAAGGCACTTCCTTCTTTGGGGCATGAAGCTTCCCTCTGGAAGGACCTGCAACTGTGAAGGTTGCAGTGTGCCCGTCCCCAGGGATCACAGAGGATGGCTTTCTAGAAGAAATTGCTTTGGAGCCATACTTAAACACTTAGCAAGGCCCCACATCTGTTTACTCTAAGCAAAGCAGGCAGACAGGGGATCTGCCATAGGCCTGAGTGGCTTGGGCACCCTGTGAGCCACACCCCACCCTGAGGGGCCTTTGCCTATGTCCACAGGTGGAGCCTTCCACACTGTGGGGATTTTTTTTTTTTTTGAGACGGAGTCTCGCACTATCGCCCAGGCTGGAGTGCAGTGGCCGGATCTCAGCTCACTGCAAGCT
>NW_012116377.1:3113322-3117928 GCF_000951035.1 Colobus angolensis palliatus
CTCCTGACCTCGTGATCCACCCGTCTCGGCCTCCCAAAGTGCTGGGATTACAGGCTTGAGCCACCGCGCCCGGCCACTGTGGGGATTTTTATCTTTCCAAAACAAACTGAACAGTTGTCATGTAAGTGACAGCATAAGCTTATTTTAAAAGGTGGATTTAGGGGCCTGGCATGGTGGTTCACGCCTGTAATCCCAGGACTTTGGCAGGCTGAGGATCTCTTGAGGCCAAGAGTTTGAGACCAGCCGGAGCAACATAGTAAAACCCTATCTCAATGAAAATTAAAATGAATGAATTATGGACTTAAGTATGACTCCAAAGCAGTTTCTTCTAGAAAGAGGAATTTACATAATTTCTCAATAAACCTGTTCCAGCGATGGGACAACGCTTTCAAAACCCATCAAAGAAAAAAAGGTTCTGATGAAGTGGATAGCTGGCTTGCACTGTCTACACCACCATGCACCCCTGTCATGCACCCTGAGGTGGCCCAAAGCTGATCCAACTTGCTCTTTAGTAACAGTCCTGGGAGAAAGCGACTATCAAAAATACATTGGAATCTTTATTTTTTCCAACATTTTCTGTTGTTTCAAGACAGGGTCTTGCTCTGTTGCCCAAGGCTGGAGTGCGGTGGTGTGGTCTTGGTTCACTGCAGCCTCTGCCTCCCGGGTTCAAGTGATTCTCCTGCCTCAGCCTCCCCAGTAGCTGGGACTACAGGCACCTACTACCATGCCTGGCTAATTTTTGTATTTTTAGTAGAGATGGGCTTTCACCATGTTGGCCAGGATGGTCTCGATCTCTTGACCTTGGCTTCCAAAGTGCTGGGATTACAGGCGTGAGCCACCACGCCCAGCCAATTTTTTTATTTTTTGTAGAGGCAGTCTCACTATATTGCCCAGGCTGTTCTCGAACTATTGGCCTCAAGTGATCCTCCCAATGTTGGCCTCCCAAAGTGTTGGGATTACAGGTGTGAGCCACTGTGCCCAGCCTATTTTTTCCAACATTTTATTATTTCTTTATTATAGTTATTGTTTATAAAACTTTTCAAACATAAAGGAATGTTGAAAGAATTTTACAGTGAACTGGCAGGGCATGGTGACTCATGCCTGTAATCCCAGCATTTTGAGAGGCTGAGGCAGGAGGATGACTTGAGGTCAGGAGCTTGAAACCAGCCTGGCCAACATGGCGAAATCTCGTCTCTACTAAAAATATAAAAATTAGCCGGGCATGGTGGTGGCACACACCTGTAGTCTCAACTACTCAGGAGGCTGAGGCAGGAGAATCGTTTTGAACCCAGGAGATGGAGGTTGCAGTGAGCCAAGATCACACCACTGCACTCCAGCCTGGGCGACAGAGCGAGACTGTCTTAAAAAAAAAAAGAATTTTACAGTGAACTATCGTATGACCATTAACTGGATTGTACAATTAACATTTTCTACTTTTCTTTTATCAAGTACCTCTCTATTCATCCTTCTATACCTTTTATTTTTCATGTTTTTCAAAATATACTTTCCCCTAGGAATTCAATGTTTTTGTACTTTTTTTTTTCCTTTTGATGTCTAATTTATATATAGTAAAGTACACAAATCTCAAATATACGATTTGGTGAGTTTTGATTAATGCACACACCTACAAATTGCCACTATCATCCCGTCCCCAGAGGCAACACCCTGTTCCAATTTTTTTTCTGCCATAGATTAGTTTTGCCTCTTGATCCTCAAACAGCTGGAATCATGTGTGACTTCTATTCACCATGATGTTTTTGAGATTCATTTATGTTGTTGCATATAGCAGTAGTTCACTTCTTTTTATGGCTGAGTAGTCTTCCATTTTGTGACTATACCAGTTTTGTTTAGCTGTTCACCAGTCAAAGAACATTTGGATTGCTTCTAGGCTTTGGTGATTATGAATAAAGCCGCTTTAAACATTTTCATACCGGTATTTGTGGGAACATAAATTTTTATTTCACTTGGGTTATTACCTAGGATTGGAATTGATGGATCATAAGGCAGGCATATATTTGGTTTATAAGGAATTGCAAGACCTTTTTCCAAAGTGGTGTGCCATTTTACACTCCCCCAACAAAGTGTGTGAATTTGAGTTTTGGTTGCTCCACATCATTGCTAACACTTGGTATTGTCAGGCTTTAAAATTTTAGCCATTCTGGTGGGGAATGTTGAGGTAAGTCAATGTGGTTTTAATTTAGATTTCCCTAGTAACTAATGATATTAAGCACACGATTGCTTTCATGTGCTTATTGGCCACTCATATTTCCATTTGAGAAGTGTCTATTCAGATCTCTTGTCCCTTTTTTTTAAGTAGGTTGTGCCTGTGATTGAGTTATAGAAGTTGTTTCTGTATCCTATATACCAGGCTTTTGTCAGATAAATGTTTTACAAATATTCTCTCCCTGTCCGTGACTTTCTTGTTCATTTTCTGATGAATGAATGAATGAATGAATCTTTTGATGAACAGCAGTTTATAACTCTGAGGAAGTCTATTTGTCAGTGTTTCCTTTTATGACCGTTGCTTTCTGTGTGCTAAGGCATTTTTGTCTATTGCAAGCTACAAAGTTATTTTCCTCTATTATTTTCTGAAAGCATTAATGTTTTAGCTTTTACTTCTAGGTCTATCTCAAATTAATTTTTGTGTATGGTATGACATGGGAGTTGAGGGTCCTTTTATTCATTATGGATATCCAGTTGTTCCAGCACCATTTGTTGAAAAGACTTGCCTCTCCCTATTGGATTGCTTCAGTGTCTTTGTTAAATCTCAAATGATTGAATAAATAGAGGTCCATTTCTGGACATTCCATTGTGTTCCATTCATATATTTACCAATCGTTATGCCAGTACCAAACTGTCTCAAATACTATAACTTGAAGTCAGGTTCTTTTTTAAGGCTGTTTCGAGGCTGGAAAGGTGCCTACACCTGTACTCCCAGTACTTGGGAGACCAAGGCAGGCAGATCACTTGAGGCCAGGAGTTCAAGACCAGCCTGGCCAACACAATGAAACCCCGTCTCTACTAAAAATAGAAAAAATTAGGGAGGTGTGGTGGTGCATACCTGTAATCTCAGCTACTTGTGAAGCTGAGGTATGAGAATCGCTTGAATACAGCAAGCAGAGGTTGCAGTGAGCTGAGATCACACCACTGCACTCCAGACTTTTTTTTCCCAGACTGTCTCAAAAACAAAACAAACAAAAAAAAATGTTTTGGGCATTTTAGGTCTTTTGCATTTTCAGATAAACTTATCAATTTCTCTGATAGTGATTATGGAATCTATAGACCAATCTGGGGAGAGCTGGCATTGTAATATTGAATCTTTCAATCCATGAACATGGTACATGAATTTTCATTTATTTAAGCCTTGAATTATCTTTTAATGTTTTGTAGTTTTTAGTGTAGACATCTTCTACTTTATTAATATATTTCTAAATATTTTCTTTTTTTGATGCCATTTTGAAAGGAGTTTATTTTCTAGTTGTTTGCTGCTACTATATACACATAAAAACAGATTGTCTTGTGACCTTTCTAAATTGATTTTTAGTTCTAGTAGTTTTGTGTTTTTTTGCAAGCACAAATAGTTCTACTTCTTTTCTCATCTATATGTCTGTCTTTTTCTTTCCTTAATATAATAGTTAGGGCCTCCAGTACAATGTTGAATTGAATTGATGAGAGTGAACACCACTCTTGCCTTGTTTCCAATTTTAAGGGAAAAGCATTTGATGTTTCACTATTAACTATGATGTTAGCTGTAGGTATTTTATAGATGCCCTTTGTTAGTTAACGAAGTTTCCTTCTACTCTAGTTTGCTAAGAGGTTTCTGTTTTTGGTTTTTGTTTTTACCATGAATAGATATTGAATTTTGTCATAGACTTTTTCTGATCTAGCAATCTTTGAGGATTCCCTTTGTTTAAAAAAAATTTTTTTTTCTTAGTTTTCTGGGGTTGTAGGGATGAGGTCTTGCTATGTTGTCCAGGCTGGACTCAAATTCTTGGCCTCAAGCAGTCCTCCTGCCTTGGACTCGAGTGTAGCTGGGTCTACAGGTGCATGCCACTGTGCCCAGCTTGATTCTCTTCTATACGCAAACTGTAGTCCCCTTCTTCTTCCTCCCACCACCATTCTAATATGCTTAATTATATCTCTTTATGTGTTTTTACAAAGTCTGTATTGTTTATGAACATGTATGTTTTTACATAACTGTGTATAAAAATATCTTTACCTATATATAAAAATCTTACTCCACTGAGCACTATATGTGTAAGAGCCATCTGTGTTCTTCGGGTACATCTCATCAAATTGTTAGCAACTTTATAGCACAGTGTAAGTGCTCCATATCGAAATACTGTAAATGAGGTTTTGGAGGAATGAGTACAGAATATGTGATCAGAAGTAACTGCAAAACTGAGTCACTGACTGATAAATCCATGGAAAGAATGTGGGGTTAGAAGGTGGTCATGAGTGCAAATTCTGGATCTGCTCCTTAATGGCTATGTGATCTTGGGCAGTTAACCTTTTTTGAGCCTTGGTTTCTTCTTAGAATGGGAGTGACACGTTCTATGATTGTTGTGAAGATTAAAGATAATGAAATGAGGCCGGGCGCGGTGGC
>NW_012116377.1:3118473-3127311 GCF_000951035.1 Colobus angolensis palliatus
CATGTTGGCCAGGCTGGTCTCGAACTCCTGACCTCAGGGGATCCACCCACCTCAGCCTCCCAAAGTGCTGGGATTACAGGCGTGAGCCACCGTGCCCAGCCAGTGTTGAGTTTCTTTCCTTCCTCAGGGCTGGCCCTGGAGGGAAGTGAGGGTCAGCAGTTTGTGTGTGGTGAGCCCGCAGGTGTCAAAGCACATCCCACACAGAGGCACTCTTCACGCATCTCAGATTGGAGATAACAGTAAATGACTATGCAAAGTGCGGTGTTTAATGTCAGTTTTTCCTTCTGTCCTCTGCAGGACAAAGTGGCCATGGAAAGTATGCCTCTGCTAGGTTTCACCATTGCTCCAGAAAAGGAAGAGGGCAGCAGCAGCGAAGTAGGACCTATTTTTCACCTTTACCACAAGAAAACCCTATTTTATAGCTTCAAAGCAGAAGATACCAATTCAGCTCAGAGGTACCAAAATAACTAATTAGTCTTATACCTTTTTGTTCTGTCAGAAGGAAACAAGTCGTTTTTTGGGGCTTTGGCTTCTGTTCTGCTCCATTCATCCTATCCCATTAGGTCCCTTTGGGCCATAGCAGAACTGCAGAACTACCTGTTCTTTGTCACAATCATGTTTAGACTGTCATGATTCATTCATGAATCAAGCATGCATTGATTCAGTAAACTTTTGTACTGTGTTCCAGGCCTTTTGCTAAATATGGAAAACATGTTTGAGAAACAAATATGAATACGACATGGTCCTTGACTTCAAACTAAGAGGAATCTAGTCCAGTCATTTCTAGGTTCTGTGAGCAGAGTCATAGGCAGAGCCACAAAACCAAATGTCCTCTCTGTTCTGTTTTATAGGTGGATCGAGGTCATGGAAGATGCGAGTGTGTTATAGCAGTTATCAAGCATGTGGACTTGTAACAAATTCTTAGGTCAATATGTGAATGCTTTTAGAAGCTAAGCTGTGGCTCAACTCATCCGGACACACACCTGGATTCAGCAATGAGGCCTGACCTTTTTTTGCTATAACCTCCCCACCACTCCCCTTCCCTTGCCAACATCTTCATGAGTGGAGCCCTTAAGGGATATTTATGGACCTCTCCTTTTCTGTGTTTTCCACCGCCACCCCCACCCGCCACCCGGTAATAAACTATTTCCTTACCCACAGTGAGTTAAAATTTAGTAAGATGAAGATGTGGAAACCAATAGAAAAGTACATTTAGAAATGCAGGCTTTTTAGTAGAAAGAAGCTCTTACAGTTTTTACTCATGATAAATCTTCACCTTTCAAAAATCGTGGTGCCTCAGGTGAAATGAGAAGCTATCAGTAACAGCTACTCTCATCGAAAGCACTTTATTATTTTATGGAGCTGCAACCTCCAATTTTGTGTTTTCTAAGTGATTTACTTAAGTCAGTAACAAATGGAATCCTGTGGACTAATGTGCCACCAGTTTTCTAATGAGGGTGTACATAAAATTGATTTGTGCAGACCTGGCTGTGGCTTGCTGGTGTGCAAGCACACATCACTTTAGAGGGGCTGCGCCCCACCAGATAGGAAGGGGAGGATTTTCTCCTCCAGTTGACCTTGCGACCTGTATACTAACATAACTTATAAAAGGAGGGGTCCCTCCTCCCCAGAGCAGTCCTCAATGCTATGTCAGTGCTGGAAACGCAGCCACTGGCAGATCTGGCACCCAGAGGTCACCGCAGAGCCTCTGAAGAGTCAGGGTCTGCTTTAATTTATTGTGTGCCTTCCTGTGTTTACCTCACTCAAGCTGACAACATTGTTTATGGGAATCTATCCTTCTTTTTTAGACACATGGTAATCCTTGGGCTGTATTACTGAAGGCTTTTTATTTTTTGAGAGGTGAAAAAAAGAGAAAACAAGTTAGACTCCAAAAGTGAATTCCTGGTCTCGGCAGATAGCTCTGGGCACAGCGAGGGAGCACAGAAGTTGTGGCCTGACGCTGTTCTATGGGCACTTGGGGCTAAATCGCCTCCTGAGGGTGACTGTTGCTCATTCTGCTGGACAGGTTTTTACATAAAGCAAAGAGCATGTGAGGGGTGGGATTCCTTGTTACTCTTATTGCAATAAAAATCAATTGTCTGATATCCTGTCCCCATTCTGTTGCTGCCCTGTCCCCTACAAAAAAGGGCATTTGCTGACAAACTTTTTATAAAAAGCACCATCTCCAGGACTTACTTGCATTAAATATTTTCAGGGGAAATTTTTTTTCCAGTTTGCAGTTGTTTTAAAATATTTGCATTAAACATATAACTAATGATTCAAACTAAGTGATTAGACAGTGTTTTTGTTAATTTTTGAGGGCTTAGTTCCAACTGAATCATTTTCATCATCAGACACTGAAATGGGCTTTCTAGAGCTGTTGAGCAGAGCAGGACTTCAGTACCAGGCAGGGGTAGTTTCCCCGGTCTGCTTTTGTCCCCACCCATGGTCAGCTGCTGAGTTCCAGATAGAATTACGGGTCTGAAAGTCATCAGAAAGCCTCTTTTACTTTATGTTATCCTATTTTGGATGCCCTGTAAAGAGGTAATAGGGCTTTTATTTTTCAGTGAATAGTTACCCTAATATAAAAATGTCTGGGTTATAGATGAAAAACACACTGGATGGGTTTTGTAAAAGGAAACTGGCAGGGGCTCATGTGTGACTGGGCAAGGGATCACCTTTTATCTGGACCTTGTATTATGTGTCCTTCTTGTGGTTCTTTGTGTACTCATTTCAGGCTAATTTCTACCTTTTCTACTGGGGATGAAGCCACCCCACCTGGTCAGAGGGTGCTCCTTCCCACTGGATCCAGATGCTGGGGAAATAACCAGCCATGACCCATGGAAATGCTGCTCAAAGTCCCCCGTAATACCTGCTCTGCCCCTCTGCTCCCTGGGCACAGAGCAGCCCCTTCACTGTGCACCCCCAGCAAAGGCCATGTTTATCAGGAAGAAGCAGCATAGACAAGCCACTCAAGTTGCTCTGAGCTTTGGTGTCTTCTTCTATTACATGGAGATCATTCTAGCTTCTCCCACAGGTTCAGGGGAAAAGGCACAAATGGAATGTTTGTGAAAGCGGTCTGAAAAGAGCACAGCCCATAACTTTACTTTTACTTTGTATGATAACACTATGCCCTTCCCCACTGGTTTATTAAAGTTTATTAAAGTTTGTTAAAGTGGGCCCTGCTCTTTAACAGTACAAAATGAAGACAATACACGGAAGACCTTTTTCCTTATCCACGAAAATTGGGGCCAGGTGTGGTAGCTCACGCCTGTAATCCCAGCACTTTGGAAGGCTGAGGCAGGAGGACTGTTTGAGCCTGGGAGTTCTAGACCAGCCTGGGCAATATAGTGAGACCCCATCTCTAAATTAAAAATCAGCCAGGCATAGTGGCTCATGCCTATAGTCCTAGCTACTTAGGAGGCTGAGACAGGAGGATTGCTTGAGCCCAGGAGGTCACGACTACAGTGAGTTATGATCATGACACTGCACTCTACCCTGGTGACACAGTGAGATCATGTCTCAAAAAAAGAAAAGAAAAGAAAATGGCAAGGAAGAGGAAACCCTAACACAGTAAGGCTAAACTGGTCATGGAACCTAATCTTCTCTTTCATTTTAATTATCTCAGGAAAGCACAGACCTTTGCAGGGTTGGCCTCTGCCTGCTTCTCAGAATCAATAAAGGTTTATAATAAAACTCAAAAGTTTTACTGAAAACAAGCAGCACCTATTTCACATGAATACTGGCTTCACACTTTCCCTGCAGATTGAATGTGTTTCTTCAGTCTGGATTGGTCTTAGTAAGTAGGAAGAATTCTGTTCCTTATTACTAATACAAAGCACACCAGAAACATACACAGTAGTGTGTGTTCCTGGGTCCTAATAATTCTTCTGGCTGAGCACAGTGGCTCATGCCTGTAATCCCAACACTTTGGGAGGCCAAGGCAGGTGGATTGCTTGTGCCCAGCGGTTCAAGACCAGCTTGGGCAACATGGCGAAACTCTGTCTCTACTAAAAATACAAAAAGTAGCCAGGTGTGGTGATGCACGTCTGTAGTCCCAGCTACTTGGGAGGCTGAGGCAGGATCACTTGAGCCCAGGAGGTTGATGCCACTGCTCTCCAGCCTGAGCAACAGAGCAAGTCCCAGTCTCTAATAATAATAATTCCTTTACATATCAGAAATATGCTTTAAGTTTTTCTGAGCAGGCTAACTAGCTAATAGACTTACTCTCCCTTGTATGCAGCCTGGTTCGGGGAAAATGTGTGGCCTGACGGTTTGATGCTTGCTCTGATCTTTGGGCGTGCACCATGCAGGCCAGTGCTGAGGACCCCAGCAACCCTGCTGCAGCAACTGAAGGGTGACAGAGTCCTTTTTTCCTCTAGTCCAGCCTTTCATTTGCTCTGTTTTCAGCAGCAGTATACATTGAACACAGAAGCAAGCCCTAGATGGGGACTGAGGTCACCTGGGCTAAGTGGTAGGACCAGGCTTGGAACCTGAGTTTCTTTCTGATGCAGTACAGTCAACAACATGCTGGAATATTCTTCTGTTGATTCAGCCTGTGTTTCTTGGTTTTTCTTTTTTTTGTTTTTGTTTTGTTTTGTTTTTTTGAGATGGGGTCTCACTCTGTCACCCAGGCTGGAGTGCAGTGGTGCAGTCATGGCTCACTGTAGCCTCGACCTCCTGGGCTCAAGCAATCCTTCCGCCTCAGCCTTCCAAAGTAGCTGTGCCCACAGGCATGTGCCACCATGCCCAGCTATTTTTTTGTAGAGATTGGGTCTCACTATGTTGTCCAGGCTGGTCTTGAACTTCTAGACTCAAGCAATCCACCTGCCTCGGTCTCCCAAAATACAGGGATTACAGGCATAAGCCACAGCCCCCAGCCTGTTTTGTGGTTTCTTTGATCATGGAAGCTTCTGTGCCTCCACACATTAATGGTCAGTGGAGAGGACAGATATATATACACTAAGAAGTCTATTTTCAGCAGCAAGTAAATGGAAACCAATCTCAATCTGGTTTAAACAATTTGGAAATCAGTTAAAAGGAAACCAAAAGCAGGAGGATTTGGTTATTCCAACTTGCCATGCAGTGCTTGATTCCAGGGTTGGTTCCCAAGCAGTTTATTGCTGACTGCCACTGATGGTTGGGGCTACACTATAAAACTCCCTGTTCACAGCCACCAAGGAGGGACAGCTTGGCTTCTCATAGCTAGATTTTTCTTAGAAGCACCTACAGGCCCTTCCTACTCTCTAGGTTCACACTTACACCTGCCAACTCCTGAGCCTAATCTCTGTAAGAGGAATCACCATGATTGGCACTGAACAGTCAGCTGTGGGTGCAGCTGCTGGGGATTCACCAGTGTCCACTCTCTGCACCAAATCTGGAAAGACTGTAGTTTGGATTAACAGAGTGCAAGGGCTATGCCTTTTCCTATATTTTGGGGATGATCTGTAACAATATTTGTAGGGCAATTATTTAGGCATCTATTATATATGTTTGCTAAGTATTAAGGTAAGTGGCACGGGGAAAGCTGATTTGATAATCATTGATCTTTTAGGCTCCTAATCAAACACAATTGTTAAATCAGTAGCAAAACAGTACTGACCTCTCAGGCTCATAGCAGACCTTTGTATGATTATTAGCAACAAAGAAGTGTTTAGCACTTTAACCCTGTTATTTCATTTAATTCTCTCAGGGACCTGCTGAGGTAAGTTGAGTTATTACCCCTATTTTGCACATAAGGAAATGGGATTAGAAACATGAAGTCACCTGTCCAGGGTCACACACAAAATTGGCAAAGCCCACCTTTGTAACTGCTTCCCTATAATGTCTCTTTCAAACGTGTATAAGCTGATACTGGGAACAATTCTCTGACACCTGCAATGTGAATTATTTCCTAAATTTGACAGAAATCTCTGGCTGCAGAGGATCAATCAGTAGGACCTTTTCCTCCGAAGTCAGAATAAATAGGACACTAAGACAAACTCAATTTTGCACTTCATTATCCAAGCAAAAATCATTAAATCTGTATCATATATGACAAGTTTGAAGGTTATGGTTAACATGTGTTCTATGTGAATTGCCAAGTCTTGTATTGGGAAGGCAGCCATCATACCCTTGCTGCACCAGTTCCAAGAAAAAGAGCGTGTGCATGTTCACAGAACACCTTTGTGTCCTGGGGGATGCACCTCCAGGGGAGAGGGACTATTTTCAGAAACATAAGGCAATGCAAGCAATGCACACTCCAGAGCCTGTGGGTCATGTGAAGTCAGAGCAGTGTGTTTGGGGTGACAGATCACAAATTTGCAACATGATACAACCAGAATGAGGCCACTCTACCAAAGCTGTCCCATCCTTGGTAGTGCCCCACTCTACCAAGACTGCTCCTCCCTGCCACAGGAGAAGCCTTGAGGAAGTCCCCTCTGGCTCTCTGGCTGCTCCTCTACAAGAGCCAGAGGGGACTTCCTCAAGGCTCCTCCTGTGGCCCACACCTCACCTCCTGGGGTTCCCTGTGGGTAGGTAGTCTGGGGTGGGGCCCAGACATCTTCAGTTTCTACAAGCACCTCAGGAGATTCTGTGTACAGGCAGGATGGAGGGAGGTAGAAGGAAGGATAGAGGAGGTCGTAGCTCAGCCACCGTGAATAACGAATAAAAACTTAGTTCAGATATTGGCAGTGATCTCAGTTTGTTACCAGACTGAGTCTGTGGTAGAAGTGGCAGTTTACAGGTGTATCTGCAGTGAATATTCAGATCCTTAGCTGAAGAAAGTGAGACCCAAGAGTATCTGAAAATGTTGTAAGGCATGAGAACTGGCACTGGTACCATCAGACAAGATTACAAGAAGCCTTTTAGACTATGACACTATGCCAAACATTACAGGAGAAATACACGCCCACAGTAATATTTGAGGGGGAAAACCAGTCTGAGGTAGACAGAGGACTACCACCACCATGGCACCCAGCTGGTTAAACATCCCCTTCCACAAAACTCCTCTGGAGAAGCTTGATGACCCTATGACCACCCTCATAATATCCCAGTGATCACATGAGAGATTCTGCAGAACAAATTCTCTACATGGACTTGGGATCTTCCTTGTACAGATCATTTGAAGCTGTCATACCGGAAGGGGCATTCTGTGTTGACAGCAGAATGATGACATGCCTCATTCTCTAATTTTGATCATCTTTCATACTGCTGTTGTGACAGAGCCAGTGTAGAGAGGCAGCACTTCTACAAGAGCAAAAGAGAGGCACAAAATAAAATCTGTATGAAGAAAGCTGAAAACAAGTTTTTTGTTCGTTTTTTTTTTTTCCGCTTGGAGCGATGTTTTTCAAACTCTGGAAATGGGTTGCAAAATTGATGGAAATGTAATATGTTTCCAGTTTTATTTTTTGGCTGGCTTCAAAACTGTAACAAGGTTTTGGAAAAAGATATAAAATTCATGGTAAAGTTTACACAAATTCTTCTGATTCGGAAATGGATACTGTAGCAATTAAAAGAAAACCCCATTTATCTGTATTTATAAATTATACATTATAAAAATCCTTCAAGAACTGAGGGTTCTTTCAAATTCTATTGTAGAACTTTAAAACGTTTCATGCCAGGTGGCCCTAAAGCATATTTTCAACAGTGATGACTACCCTTGTTTATATATAAAGATTACCCACTCAAGTGTAAACTGCCCTAAATGACCTCGTTCTCATCAATATTCAAATCTCATCTTTGGAATGTTCATCAACAGCTGTATCCAAAAATCTATCTCGTGATAAAGTGTAGTCAATAAGCCCTATGCTCCTTAGAACTAAGTAACAGATACAAGTGGGAGACCAGGATGTTCAATAATTGTCATCTCCAGTAAGTCTGTGGCCCTTCAAATCCAGTGGCCTGTACTTACCAGCCCTTAACAATGCCACACTAGAATTCATGAATGTGTAATGGAGCTATCCTGTTGTGAGCAGCATACATTAAAAAATAAATGACTTCTTGAAGGCTACAGTAATTAGCTATGCCCTGAAGCGTAAGACTTGATTATTCCAACATACATAGTTATGAAAGTTATTATAGGCATAAAATTAGCTTTTTAAAATGCAGCTATAGTACTACTCAATGTGACCCTGAATCTTATTTTGTGCCACATGTCAGTGTTCACACTGAAAGCAAGTATTAATCCCAGACGTATAAGGGAGCCTTTCCGATGACTCCAGCTATGTGACTATGAGAGATGCCAAGAGAGAACAACTTGACTCCCCTAGAACTGAAAGATTTTCATTTATTTTTTTTTACTTTATTATTTTTGGTTTAAGAATGTATTTTTTTATTATACTTTAAGTTTTAGGATACACGTGCACAATGTGCAGGTTTGTTACATATGTATACATGTGCCATGTTGGTGTGCTGCACCCATTAACTCCTCATTTACATTAGGTATATCTCCTAATGCTATCCCTCCCCCCCCACCCTACAACAGGCCCCTGTGTGTGATGTTCCCCACCCTGTGTCCAAGTGTTCTCATTGTTCAATTCCCACCTATGAGTGAGAACATGTGGTGTTTCGTTTTCTGTCCTTGCGACAGTTTGCTGAGAATGAAGGTTTCCAGCTTCATCGCTGTCCCTACAAAGGACATGAACTTATCCTTTTTTTATGGCTGCGTAGTATTCCATGGTGTATATTTGCCATATTTTCTTAATCCAGTCTATCATCGATAGACATTTGGGTTGGTTCCCTATAGTGACTATTGCTGCAATAAACACATACGTGTGCATGTGTCTTTATAGCAGCATGATTTATAATCCTTTGGGTATATACCCAGTAATGGGATGGCTGGGTCAAATGGTATTTCTA
>NW_012116377.1:3127952-3131713 GCF_000951035.1 Colobus angolensis palliatus
CATTGCAAAAATTTTCTCCCATTCTGTAGGTTGCCTGTTCACTCTGATGGTAGTTTCTTTTGCTGTGCAGAAGCTCTTTAATTAGATCCCACTTGTCAATTATGGCTTTTGTTGACACTGCTTTTGGTGTTTTGGACATGAAGTCCTCGCCCAGAAAGATTTTCATTAAAAAAAAAAAGTGACCATTGAGTCTTTAGGTCATTGAGTTTGGGTGTGATTAATTATGCAATAGATGACTAGAAAACATGCATTTCTTAGATGCCTCTTCAAATCCACTAAAGCCAGCAAATGAATAAAAAG
The DNA here is from genome assembly GCF_000951035.1 of Colobus angolensis palliatus. Classification (NCBI taxonomy): domain Eukaryota; kingdom Metazoa; phylum Chordata; class Mammalia; order Primates; family Cercopithecidae; genus Colobus; species Colobus angolensis. The sequence continues at coordinate 3,128,253 of NW_012116377.1, forward strand.
ATACAACCCAAAGGATAGAGTTCCAGAGGAGACACAGGGTATAGAAAATGTCAACTCATTTTTGGAAGATATAACATGCAGACACAGAGAAAATAATCACCATAGTGCCTCAGATGAGGATGCCAGTGAAGACACAAAAGGGCTTCTGTCCCTGGAGGCTCACAAACTGGAGGCACAGGTGTCTTGGAAAGCCAGGGTGTGACTGAAGACAGGGGGATCAGTTAGGAATCTCTGTGAGGTATCATGACATCCTAAGATTCCCTAGCCCCACGCTAGCAGAAAATAAGTTTTCTTTCTGGTAGGGGGATGGAGGGGCGATGGAGGGGAACAAAAGAACTGGAAGAGGCTGGGGACTCAGGGACACATGCATGGCTAAGACCAAGGTTATGCTACTTAACTGAAAACAAATGGCTAAGAGTCTACATGCTCACCAGTAGAACTCTCCTTTGCACCTCTTATCCTTAAGATTGACACAGACAGTTCCTAGTTAGCTAACATTTAAAAAACAAAAAACATCCCTTGGAACAACACATACTCTAAAAACAGGGATCAAAGGTCAGTGCATTTTTCTGAGAATGTAACTTTCCATCCGATTCTCAAAGAGGTTCATGCCTATCTCAAAGGACAGAACTACTACTCTAAGATATTTGAGCCAAGTACAACTTGGAAATAACACTTTTTCAAGGCCCAGGAAGCCCCAGAAACTAAAGGGGTGTGAGTCTCAGAAAAGCAGTTCAGGAAGAGGCTAGGAAATGCATTCTTGGTGTTGCTGCATTCTCATACATTAATCCACCACAGGGAAAACAGCCGTTCTCTGTTCTCCTCTTGGGAAGAAGGGCCATTTATATAGAAGTTGAGGCCTCCCCAAATAGCCTGGTAGGCTGTGCTAGAGCTTGACTTTGACAGAGCATGGAGGTGGGTAGAAGAGTTTTCTTCCTCTCAGAGCCCTCAAGGACAGAAAAGAAGAAACAAACAAAGAGCTATTAATAAATGTTCCACCCCTTGCTAGCCAGGCAACTTTGGAGTCATCCTCTCGTTAGGTCTCAGTCTATTTAGCTGTAAAAACAGGATAATACCATCTACTTCACAAGGTTATTATAAGATTAAACAGGATAAGGTGTTAAGTGTAAGGAATATGCAATCTGGTGTTCAGAGATTATATCTATCTGTCCAGATTCCATACTTTCTTTTTCCTGAGACAGGGTCTTGCTCTGTCACCCAGGCTGGAGTGCAGTGGCACAACCATGGCTTATTGCAGCCTTGGCCTCCCTACCTCCCTAGCCTCAAGCAATCCTCCTATCTCAGCCTCCTGAGTAGCTGAAACTACAGGGGCAGGCCACCCCCAACTTTTGTATTTTTTAGTGGAGACGGTGTTTCACCATGCTGCCCACACTGGTCTCAAACTCAGGCAATCCACCTGCCTCAGTCTTCCAAAGCACTGGGATTACAGGTGTGAGCCACCGTACCTGGCTCAGATTCCACAGTTAAAAAAAAGGGGGTAGGGGATGGGTGGCTAACAGCAAGTATGTGAGGTTTAAAAGTTTATTTTACAACCATGTAATTGTACAAATGATATAAACATAAGTCAGATAAAATTATTAGTACACATATAGTAATAAAGCATAAATTATTACAGAAAATTTGATACAAAGTTGTACGTAAGTACTTATAAAGGCAATTAAGCTTCCCCAGTCTATGGGAATACAAAAGTTTCCAGCAATTAATTTACATTACAAAAAAGGAAAACCATTATTTATGCTATCACAAAAGCAATACCCTTACAAGTAAAAATAATCTCCGCTTGATATTAGTAATTTGAAAAACTTAGCACATCTACAACTATTGCTTAATCAAAACTTTTCATTGACTCAGCATCTATCACTTAAATGCAGATGCAAAATAACTTTGCATGGCAAACATGTTTACTCTGTGCTAATGAAACTATGAAATAGTTCCTGCTCTCAAGTTCACAGACAAGTTAATCAGTGATTGACTACAGAACAGACTGGTGAGTGTTACAAAAAAAAAAAACCTGCCCAGGGGACCACTAGGGGTGGAGGAAGAACACTGGGTCTCACTCACTGGGCACTTAGTGCTTTCACTTTTATCTGTAAACCAGGGGACAATTTTATTAATATTGTGTGAATACGCTGCTACTGGGAAAAGCATTCATTCAACAGATGCCCACTACATACTCTATACCAGGTATTTTGTTAAGGCTGAAACAGGGAAGGACAAGGTACATCCTATGGGGGCTTGTAGTGTGGGCAGGTGCTGAGCTAATGCACACACACAAGGGCTGAGTACTGCCAGATATATATCATCGCTCCAAAGTAAGGACCTGTCTCTCTGAATGAATAATCTCCGGCATGGTAAAAGAGTTAACTGTATTTCAAAAGGTGCAACAAAATTTTTTTGGCTTTGTTATGCAGGTTTCAAACTGATCAATGGTTCAGGCCTGGAGTATGCATCAGAATTATCTGTGAAGCTCAGTGAAAGTGCTGATGCGAGACCACCCAAAGCTTACTGCTTCAGAACCCCTGGGGACCTTGCAGTTCTGATGTGTACGCCTAGTCCAAGAATCCTTTAAAGGCTGATAAAGCAATCTTGAAACCACTGTCAATGCAAAAGTGGATGCTCATTAATAAGAACTCAAAAAATAAAGTACAGCTAGTATAAGACTTGTTTTTTGTGCCTATAAAACCCATCCAAGTGTTAGAAAGCTACTTTCTAACTATAAAGTTCTACCCAAAAAGACTTGCAGTCAAAAAAGCCAGCCAAAAAAAAAAAAAAAAGGCACCACAGCAGTGCTAACTTCAACGTGCAAAGGCCTATGTGCTAGTATTGCAAGCAATCTGTGTGCATGTGTACATATGCATCTGTTTTCAGGGGAAAAAAAGCTGTTAAAGCCAATTAAGGTTATGAATTCTTGCTACTATTTTAATATTAAACCTTTAAGTGAAAATTTATTGAACGCTATTACAAATGTGGCAAACTGACATAGCTGGTTTACCGCACAAACTTTAACGTCAAAGGGACTACTAGATCAGAGCCCCAGTCTCACTCACTGGACCTATAACACTGTACAGGTCGCTTAACTCATCTGGGCCACAGTTTCTGCACCTCAGGAAAATGGAAGTAACTGCTTCATTTTACAGAGCTATTAAATAAAAGAAATGAGAAAACTATAAACCAACATCGAAGCCTTAATTATTGCTTAGTATTTAAAGTCCAGTATAACTGCAATGTTTTTAATAAAAAAACTCATTGATAGGTGAATTTTACAATGTATCTAGAAGCAGCATTTAACATTAAAAACTTAATTTTTGAAAGAGTATACAACCAGGCAGGGTGTGGTGGCTCACGCCTGTAATCCTAACACTTTGGGAGGCCAAGATGGGAGGATCATTTAAGGCCAGGAGTTCAAGACCAGCCTGGTCAACACAGCGAGACCCCATTTT
>NW_012116377.1:3132023-3134431 GCF_000951035.1 Colobus angolensis palliatus
TCCACCCACCTCACCCTCCCAAAGTACTGGGATTACAGGCATGAGCCACCATGCTCAGCCAATGCCATCTATTAAAAAAAGAGTACACAACCACAAAGCACTGGGCCAAATGCAGTTTCCATGTTTGCAAGGATTTACCATCGAAATATTAGGTTGGTGCAAGTTAATTTCCAGACTGCAAATTTTAAATCATTGTAACTAGGCTCAAACGTATTTTATTAATGAAAACAGGAACCATTACAGTCAACACACTTTGGCCAATGAGAAATAAGTTTATTTATTCCTGTAGCATAAAGATCCATGCTTCAGGATTTGAGAAACTCTTGGAAAGCATTTTCTGCATCCTGCTGAAGTGTTTTCCCTGCAAAAAGTTGTCAAGATGCTAGAAGAAGTGGTAGTCAGTTGGCGAAAGGTCAGGTGAATATAAAGGATGAGGCAAAACTTCGTAGTTCAATTCCTTCAACTTTTGAAGCGTTGGTTGTGGGCCATGCAGTCAGGTGTTGTCATGAAGAAGAATTGGGCCCTTTCTGTTGACCAATGCCGGCTGCAGGCATTGTAGTTTTCGGTGCATCTTATCAATTTGCTGAGTATACTTCTCAGATGTAATGGTTTCGCCAGGATTTAGAAAACTGTAGTGGATCAGACTGGCAGCAGACCAACAAACAGTGACCATGATCTTTTTTTGGTACAAGTTTGGCTTTGGGAACTGCTTTGGAGCTGCTTCTTGGTCCAACCACTGAACTGGCTGTTGTATAAAATCCACTTTTCCTTGCATGTCACAATCTGATTGAGAAATGGTCTGCTGTTGTTGCGCAGGATAAAAGAAAACTACACTTCAAAACAATAGTTTTGATTTTCACTCAGCTCATGAGGCACCCATTTATCAAGCTTTTTCACCTTTCCAATTTGCTTCAAATGCCAAACGACTCTAATGACCCTAGAAGAGTAAACGCTCGGTTCTTCTGCAATTTTTCATGTAGTTCTATGATTGCTCTCAATTGGTCGTTGTCAACTTCCCATGGCTCGCCATCATGTTCCTCATTTTCAAGGCTCTCTCCTTTGCAAAACTTCTTAAGCCACCACTGAACTGTATGTTTGTTAGCGGTTCCTGGGCCAAATGTGTTACTGATGTTTTGAGTTGTCTTCGCTGCTTTATGACCGATTTTGAACTCGAATAAGAAAACTGCTCCAATTTTTTGATGTTAGACAAAAAGTATATTCTAAAATAAACAGCAAGTAATAAGTCATTAGCAAAAAAATAAAGTGAGAAATGTGCATTAAAATGATCCACATTTAAGAATGTATTCCAATATCAAACAGCAAATTTCAACAATGCAAAAACTGCAATTGCTTTTGCATCTCAGGCACATCACTTGACCTTTCTAGTTTTCAACCACTTCACCCCTAAAATCGGAAAAGCTTTCTGCAACGAAAAAATTTGACCACATTCTCTTAAGGCCCCTTCCAATTTCAAGATCCGTGCTTCACCATGACAAAACGAACATAGTTCTTTTCCCAATTTTTCAAGGTGAGAAAAAGGAGGAAGGGGAAATAGGTGTGTTTAAAACATTTCTTACCAAATAGAAACAATATAAGACTATAGAAAAAAAAAATACTAAAAGTTGGAGTCATCCTGATAAAAACCCAAATGGATACTGTGTGAAAAAAACAAAAACATCCATTCTGGAGTCAATATTTATTCTTAATAAGAAAGAAAACTGAAGAAAAAAAAATCAGTACAAGATCTGCAGCCTGTAGCCTAAACACTTCAAGGCATTTAGAATAAATAAGCGCTGCGCCTTCCCAGGCAAGTTAAAACCACAACATAAAAGAAATATTTAAAGAAAACCTACAGCCCAAAACTTTAAGATCAAGACAGGTCTTTTTCTTCATATAAATATAAGTAATGCTGCTAAAAGCTGCTTTACACATCCCTACCTATTACCATTTACTACTTCCAAATCTCGAGGAGGGGCATGGAATTACACAAGATCTGGACCGTACGTTTACTAAGAAACCAAAAAGTATAGGTTCTGGGACATTTCAACACTTCACCTGAGATGGCCAGAGCGGGCGCATCTTTAGACCTTTAAAAGCTAAATTAAAAACTACCTGTACCGAGGAAGGGCCGAAGAGCTCAATACCCACCCAATATAACCCCCACTTCCGACCTACAGACGCTCTGCTCAGCGGCTGGGTGAATGCGTCGCGCCAGCCAGGGCCCGGCTTCTTCCATCAACAGACACTTTGCGAGCCTTCCAGAAGCCTCGGCTAAGCGGGAGGCCAGGGTGGAGGCCGCCACTGCGAGGACGGTCCCCACCCCCGCGAGAAGCTCGTGGTTCCCCGGAGGGGCGGGCCTGCTTCCGGGTAACCGTGCGCGACGTCCACGACTTTTTAGGACGACCAGC
>NW_012116377.1:3135216-3154849 GCF_000951035.1 Colobus angolensis palliatus
CGGCCCGGCCGGCGCAAGGGTGGGGGCGGAGGGGGAATGGCCGCGGCCCCGCCTCACAGTTGGCCCTCCGCCAGCGCCGCCATTTTGTTCTCGACGGAGATGGCTCTGGCTGGGCGGGCTCCCTTCCTCCTTATCCTTCTCCTCCCTCTTGCAGTCCCTTCTTCCCTCTCTCCCGGGCTTTTCACCCCTCCGCTTCTAGTCCGCCTTTGGCGGCCGCCTCAGCCCAACCGCCGTTTTTTCTGAAGGGGTGGGTAAAGGAAAAGGAGGAAGGCGGGTGCGAGGTGCCACCTCGTGAGCGACTGATGGGCTGACCAATTGGCGCCCGGATAGGAGGGTCGGGTCCTGTGGCACAGCCCCCATGATCTTTGCTGATTGGCTAAGGCGAAAGAGGGCGGTCCTTGTGGGGCGCGGGAGCCCTGGCGGGGCGGGAGTAGAGGCCAGGGCGCGGAGTGGGGCCGGGTCGGTGGGGGCGGGGCCGGAGGCGGGGCGCGAGGGGCGCGGCCGGGTGGAGAGGCCGGCGCCCGGCCCTGGGTCTAGAGGTGGGCAGCTTCCCTCCGCCTGGAATGCGTCCAGAATGAGTACAGAAGAACAATAGTAATAAAGGTGATGAAGCATTTCGAGTCCACGATGCGCTCTCGTGGGAAGAGATTTTCGGAACCAGGACACCTTTCAGGGCTCCTGCTCGTTATTTCGGAGCGGCCTTGGCGCATCCCCTAATGAAGCTCAATGTTATCGACTGTAAATGGGTAGCATGGGCGTTCTTGCCAGGCGGGACCTCTCTTCTGAGCATTGTTTGTGGGGCTGTTCTCAGAAAATGGAGTCAACGCTACTTTGCGAGCCTCAGAGTCACTTGGAAATGGTGTTATTGTTAAAAATGGTATTACAGCCACCAGGGGAGGCAAGCTTAAGGGTAGGGTTTGAGAGAGCACAATTCGGGGGTGATTCTCTTCTCATTCGTTCACTGAATACATGTTGACTTAGTTTTTTAGGCACTAGGGGTACATCTGGAGAACCAGCTGTACAAGACCCCCCTGCCTTACTAGAGTTGGGGGCTGGGAGGTGAATAGACAAAGAAATAATTCCAGAGAGTCATAAGTTCTGTGAAAGAAACGAAGCCAAATGACCTGCTGAAGAAGACCTGAGGCATTAATTTAGATGGAATGGTCAGGGTGGCGTCTCTGAGCAAGTGCTGTTTGAACAGAGGAACCCAAGGAAGGAATAGCATTCCAGACAGGACAGCCCGTGTAACGGCCCTGGAGGAAGAGCGTTTAATGTGACGAGAACTGGCTGCTTGTGGCTGGAGAGTTGGTTGAAACTAGTAATTGTCCATTATCCCACTCTGTCTCCAGGCCAGAGGCTGTGACATAATAGCAACGGTAGTGGAGAAACAAATCTTCAATATAATAATAAGAAAGTCGAGAAAGATACAGCCTTCATATGAATTGCTGATGAATACAAGACTTGGGAGGAGGGCCTTAGAAACTCACTTTACTTCCAGATTGAAATCCTTCGTCAGCCTCATATATATATTTTCAATTCATCAGTATTTCCTGAGTGCTACGAATACTCCAGGCACTATGTGCTAGGCTGGGAATACAAAAATGACTAAGACACTGGTCCTCAAACATGTGAATATGATTGATTGATTGATTGAGACCAGAGTCTCACTCTGTCGCCCAGACTGGAGTTGAATATAATTCTGTGTGTGTGAGTTTTCTGTCTCTTGAGATAGAGATATGTATACACATATATATACAGACATAAAATGTTTTAGTGTTGTGGTTAGCAACTCCCAACTTTTAGTAGCAGTGTGATTTTGCTAGGAAAGCTACCTTTCCTAGCCTCACTGTCCTCATCTGGACAATAATAGAACCTTCCTTCTAGAACTGAGGATTAAATGAATTAATGTAAATAATAGAGCTTAGAAAAGTGCCTGACGTATAGTAAATACTGTGTAAATAGAGTTATTGTCATTATGAAGTACTGGTATAGACATTGGACTAAGTGATATAAACAATGAAATTTTTATGCAGTGTGGTGTAGGAGCAAAAACAATAGATTCAAACACCGAGATAATAGTTTTAGCTCTATGCTTTCAGCTAGTTACATGGCATCCAGGACAACAGTTTAGAAAACAAAATAGTGGAGCTAAATAGTACTAACCAAAGTATAGGATGCTTTATGATTTATAAAACTCTCTTACAGCAGTATGTTGTTCAGGCCCCACCAGAACCCACATAATGGCAGAGGCTTCCTATTCCATGTTTAAAAACCTTTCCAAGGCTTTTCATTATTTTCTTATCTGTGATACCTGGCTCCCTGTGCTCTAGACACACTGGCCTGCCTTCAACTTCCTTGACTAGTGTAACTGACAGTGTAAGCTTACCCCCTACCCCCACCCTACCTCAGATATTGGTTCAAGCATCACTTCTTCAGGGAAGTCCTCCCTAATTCCCATTGCCAGTCTAGATCAGATTCTTTTTATTGTTTCTTTTCTTTATAACCTTTATCTCACTTTATAATTACACACTCCGTGATTATTTGATTAATGTCTGTCCTCACCACACTGTAAGTTGTGAGAGCAGGAATACATTTTGTTCACCATTACTTATCCAGCACTTAGAAGAGTACCTGGCACTATTTGTTGAATGAATTGTTGATAATTTATGGTGTCACTCACTGGTAACTAAGTTGCTGTGCATTAATGGATACCTTTTATGTGAGCCTTTTTGGCAATTCAGATAGCACTGCCAGCAATAATAAGCATGTTATAATATTTGGTTGAATTTAGAAAGTGATTTCTGACAGATATGCCACTGCCTGGAGGCGTAAATATGGATAAAATGACCCATTTCAATAATTTTTCCCACCAATTTTTTTATGATTGAATTGCAAGTTTAACTACATGAAAGTTAATAAGTTAATATGTGAAGAAATAAATAACCCAAACATAATTGTGTTATTTACTTTAACTGAAGAAACAAAGCACCAAGCTAACATGATTTTCTTGAAATCAAATATTCTGATTTTTGTCTCACCATCACAGGGGATTGGAGAGCAAGGAAGAAGCCTTCAGTGGGTTCACAGGGAGTTGGGAATTGAAAGTCTCTGTAGCCATTAATTTGGGATGTTTATCTTTCTAAAGATAAATTGATTCATTTAATGAAATTATTGAAAATCACTTTTTAATTGCTTTACCAAGGCAAAAAGCAAATTTTGTTAAGTATACGTCGTTTGTACTCGAAAGTGTGGTAAATAAAACATTTGTATTAATTTATATTGTAAAACTTTTAAAATAAGATATTGTTATGGTATTTTAAAAATAATAATAGTTTAACTTTATTTTTGGATTTTTTTTTTCTGTCTTGCTCAAAGATTTTTGGTATCACTTGTTCGATTCAACACTTGGATTCCTTGAGCTAATTACTCAGGGTAACCAAATAACTACTAGTTTAGTAAAACAGCTATATATTGTCTTACACCATTAAGTTATTTATTGCTTTCATTAGTTGTATTCACAGTGACTTTGAAGTTTTGTTTTCATAATCATTCCTTTATAGAAAGAAGAAAATCCCTATGTTTAACAACCTCCTCACTTTATGATGATGGCTGGGAATTTTTGTTTTTGTTTTTGAGACGGAGTCTTGCTCTGTCTCCCAGGCTGGAGTGCAGTGCCTCGATCTCAGCTCACTGCAAGCTCCGCCTCCCGGGTTTACGCCATTCTCCTGCCTCAGTCTCCCGAGTAGCTGTTTTTGTATGCTCCTACCACCACACCCAGCTAATTTTTTGTATTTTTAGTAGAGACGGTGTTTCACCATGTTAGCCAGGATGGTCTCGATCTCCTGACGTCGTGATCCACCCACCTTGGCCTCCGAAAGTACTGGGATTACAGGTGTGAGCCACCCTGCCTGGCAGCTAGGAAGTTTTTAGCATCTGTCTTCAAGGAGTGACGTGGCAGGGCAGTGCAGTGACAGAGCTTGTGCTATGAAGGCAGAAAGGCCTGGCTTCAGAACCTGGAGTTGGTAGCCTCTCTGAGGCTTGTAATTCCCCATTTGTCAAACAGGGAGGTGGGAGCCAGCATTGAGTTTGGGGCCAGGGATAGCGGATACTTGTCTGAATGACTTTGAGAACAAGGGAAGTAAGTCTTTGTGGAGCAGCCCTGTCTTCAGCCGTAGCACTGAGCCACTGGCCTCCTGTGTCTAGCTGCCTGAGTGTCTCCACGTATCGAGGGCCCTCCGTTGGGATTTTTGTTGTTGAGTTCTCTTATCTATAAGCCATATGCTCCTTTAGTCCCAAAGGATCTCCTATACAACTATCATCTTAATAAATACCACACAAGGGGAGTCTGTGAAGGAATCCTAGAATCTCAGAATTGGAAGTGGTGTTAGACCTCAAGTCCAGCCTCATGCTTGATGTAAGAATCCTCTGCTAGATTTTCATTTACCTCTTTTTACTTTATTGCTAATTATGAAGGCCTTAAATGATGCTTTTTTCTTCCCTGTGTGATCATCATATTTAACCTAATGGATACATTTGTGCTCCTGTTACACATTATAAAAGATATGTTCTTCCTTATTCATTGGAGGTTTGCTTGTCTTCAACCTAACATGCCAGAGGCTGAGATTCTCTGTCATTCTCTCCCATCCTGCCATTCTTTCCCCATATCCCACTACTGCTACCCGAGGTAGCAGGCCTACTCCCCTTGCTCACTTCAGGTCCTGAGCGCTGGAGAGTAATGCAGCAGGAGCTCTATACCAAACGGAAGAACTGCCTGGGAACAGCTCAACTAGCACAGCTCAAAAATGATGAGGAGCGGGAATGAGTAGAGGGATGAAAGCCAGATCAGGGCATTGGCATAGGCATTTGTTAAGGGGACAATAAATGTAGATGCAGACCCCTGGTACCTGGAAGTCTTAGAATAGAAGGATGGGAGGTGAATTGTTAAGGACAGAAAGGGAATAGGCTAGCTCAGACACCTAACTGTTTTTTCTGAGTTTCCCTTGGACTCCAGTTGGCCTGTAATGATAAAAGTCAGCCTCAGGGGCAAAGCGTGATTTTTTAGGGGCAATAAAAAGTACTTCCTCCACTATAATAAGAGGCCTGAAGTCCTTTAATAGGAGGTGAAACTTTCTATTCCATAATTATTAACAATAACCCCAAAGATTCTAATCCCTGAAGTGTTAACATATAGATGGAGAGGAATTTCATTCCAAGAGCCCAAGTGTAAAAGAATATTTCCCCCTGTTTGGGTTGGTGAGAGTTATGAGAAAAGGTCTTGGGGCCTGGAAAATGGTGTGACTGCTACTGAAAACTGAAGAGGAGAAATGAGAAGCTGGTAGGGCTAGACTCAAGCTTGAAGGCTTCCTGGTTTTACAGCGAGCCGCTTTATTTACCTTTGTTGTTCATATATTGATAAAACCTATGCAGGGGAGAAAAGTTTCCTACCTGACTGCCCACTGATGTTCCTTGAAAAGAAAGATACACGTATGGCCTGGCGTGGTGGCTCACCCCTGTAATCCCAGCACTTTGGGAGGCCAAGGCAGGTGGATCACTAGGTCAGGAGTTCAAGACCAGCCTGGCCAAGGTAGTGAAACCCTGTCTACTAAAAGTACAAAAAATTAGCAGCGCGTGGTGGCGGGCACGGTGGTGGGCACCTGTAATCCCAGCTACTGGGGAGGCTGAGGCAGGAGAATTGCTTGAACCTGTGAGGTGGAGGTTGCAGTGAGCCGAGATCACGCCACTGCACTCCAGCTGGGCAACAGTGTGAGACTTCATCTCAAAAAAAAAAAAAAAAAGCTGAGGCTGGATGGCCCTTGAGAAGTTACACAATACTAGCAGGCTTCATGCTGCATTTCCTCCAGTGGTATTTGTTGTATAGTGAGTCTGATTAGGTATTATTTCTAGAACGTTTTGGGTATGTCATTTGTACCACACTCGTTCTTTTCCCCTTTCCCCCCACTATAGTGTCTGTAATGATACAACATCTTTTTATTAGGTCGATAAGATGACTAACCCTGGAATTACTAAAAAGTCGTCTTTTAATTGATTGCTTTACCAAGACTAAAAGCAGATGTCACAAAGTATATATCAGCTCTTAACTGGAAAGGCTAATAATTAGACTGTGTTGTTGACTTATTTAATATAATACAGATTTTTAAAAATAAAATGTAAATTTGTAATATATCTCTTTTCTAAAGAAGTAAGCAATGTACTTTCTTGAGAATAAAAATTAAAAATAGATAAAAGTGAAACAGTTAATTTTTAAAAATAGTAAAATTTTCAAACGAAGAAAAGATAGCAGTGCATCAAAAGGCATGTGTGAAAATGTTCATAGGAGCACTAATCATAAGGACTCCAAACTAGAAACAATCTAAATGTTCATCACCTATAGAATGGAGAAATAAATTGGGCATAGTCATACATTAGAATACTGTACAACAGTGAAAACGGATTCACTTCTCATGGTTATTACAAAAATAATGTTGGGCAAAGGAAGCCAGACACACCAAAAAGTGTATTATAAACAGTGCAATAGTATTATAAAGTAATGCCAATAGTGTAAAAGTCAGGAGAGGGAAGAGAAGTCAATGACTATGGGAAGAGGTGTGAGAGGGACTTTTGGGGGTATTGGTAATGTCTTGTTTTCTGATCTGAGTGGCATTTACATGTGTGTTCTGTGTGTTCAGTTAGTGAAAATTCATCAAACTGTTCATTTATGATTTGTGCCTTTTTTGTTTTTGTTTTTTGGAATGGAGTCTCCCTCTGCTGCCCAGGCTGGAGTGCAGTGGTACGATCTTGATTCACTGTAGTCTCCACCTCCCAGGTTCAAAGGATTCTCGTGCCATAGCCTCCTGAGTAACTGAAACTACACGCGTGTGCCACCATGCCCAGCTAATTTTTGTATTTTAGTAGAGACGGGTTTTCACCATGTTGCCCAGGCTGGTCTTCAACTCCTGAGCTCAGGCAATCCACCCACCTCAGCCTCCCAAAGTGGTAGGATTACAGGCAGGAGCCACTGAGCCTGGGTGATTTGTGCCCTTTTGTATTCGCGTGTTGTAGTTAAGTAAAAAGTTTTACTTAAGATAGTAAAATTATCTTCACTATTTTAATTAATGTGATTATCATGTAGGTTTAAGTTTTAAGGGAAGAATGCGTTCAAGGTTCTAAAAGAACTGCCATGGTACTACCTGGGTGGAGCAGCCTCAGAAATATCCGTTAGCAATACTGAAACATAAGTCACATATTAGGACTTAGTGGTTGTGTATATCAGTTGTTAAATGATCTAGCTTATTGATGTAAGCAGTTTGTTCCCATAGATAATTCTTTCCTGTCACTTTTTTTTTTCCATTCCCTCCTTAACTTCCTTTTTTCTGGGAAATTATTTTGAAGGGCACTGTGATCTAGAGGGAATGTTGCAATTTTAGAATCAAAGAGGCCTGAGTTGGAATCCTAGCTCCATCACTTACTAGCTGGATGATTTGAAACAAGTTGTAAGTGCTGAGTTTCAGTTTTTTCCGTCTTCATTGGTGAGCCAATACTACATACTCAGAAGGTATGCTAAGGATTAAATCATGCCTAGTTTGATTTAAAGTACATCATGGATGTCCAGAGAATTTATCCTGCTTTTCCTTCCATCCATCTACCCTGGCTCTTACTGATAGATATGAAGAAAGTCCACAACACCCTTACACTTGGGCTCTTGGTAGAATGAGAAAATATCATCCACAGTATACAGTGACTTTTTTAGGGGAGGTATCCACACAGAAAATTGTAGAACTGCCCTGGTACTATAAATATGTAAGAACTTCATTTAGGTGAAAGCCACTTCTCTTCCCTACTAGTCACTCACCCCACCTTGCCACTCCTAGCATATACATATCATTGCTGCCCTTTTTTACAGTTCAGACTTTGAATATGGAAGAAATAACTTTCCTATGGAGGGGCACAATGGACAAGAAACTACCTGACCCTAAAGCTAAGTAAACTTTGAGTCTAAATAATAGCTGGCTTTCCGTTGACAGGAAGTATACCTAAACTTAACCTTAGAGGCATCCCAGTGAGTATCTTTTCTGTTGATGAACATTTGTATTACACTAAACCTGCCACTTGAATTTAATTTTCTACTTTCAAGTCTTGATCTATGATTGCAAGTTTCAAAAGCTATGTATTTCTTATTTTTTATCCTCTCTCAGGCTGTCTAAATCCTTCCATTTTTATTCTCCCATGAATATGAACAGACTTCTAACAATCAGAATAATTAGACTTATACTGAATACCTTGTACCTATCAAAAGTTTTATGCCCAGTAGTATTTTGCAAGTAGTTATTAGATATTGGTTTATTTTTAAATATTTGTAAGATTTTATCCAAATTTAGCCCCATTGTTTTACCCAGTTGTACAGTTTAACAGGGCAGATTACAAATGCTTTGTGTGTGTGTTTATTTTTTTTATTATTTGAGACAGAGTTTTACTCTTGTGGCCCAGGCTGAAGTACAGTGGCTGAATCTCAGCTCACTGCAACCTCTGCCTCCTGGATTCAAGCCATTCTCCTGCCTCAGCCTCAAACAGCTGGGATTACAGGCATATGCCACCATGCCTGGCTCATTTTGTATTTTTAGTAGAGATGGAGTTTCTCCATGTTGGTCAGGCTGGTCTCGAGCTCCTGACCTCAGGTAATCCACCTGCCTTGGCCTCCCAGAATGCTGGGATTACAGATGTGAGCCCCTGCGCCTGGCTGTATGTGTGTGTTTACACTACTTCCATGTGTATATAGTTAAATTTCATGTGAGCCTTATGTCAAAATGAGAGACCTATTCCTAATCATAATACGCATTTTACAGTTTGAGTTACTTTCAGATTTCTTTGAGAAAGCAAAAGTGGCACCATCACCTTTCACCAATAATAGCTACCATGTGTTGCATTTCTATGTCCCAAGCACAATACATACACATTTAAGATCTAATCTTCACGGTAACCTCATATGGTCAGTATCTGAGAAATCGACTTAGTGCCTGAGCCTCAGAACCCAATATAGTTGTTTAGCTAAGGAAGTACCAAGACCGTAGATACATTGCATGTTACATTTATAAGCCATGTAACACATAAATATGGATGATTTGAACCAGTTGATTGTGGATGTAAAGGCAGGCTCACTCATTCCTGTTAATGAAAGCAGAGTCTCCTTGTCCCAGGACTTGTTCATTGTTATCTGAAACTGGAGATTCAGGTGTTTCCAGAGCCAAGCTTTTCACTGCAGTGAAGTCTGTGCCCTACTTCACTAAAGAAACTCTGGTTGCAAGGTTTAGTTAGCTATCGCTTTGTGAGCCTGGAAGAGCTAATTCAAAGTAATTGTGTTCTCTGCTTTTTTGTTGTTGATAGGGTGATATTGATGCTCTTGGATTTGAAAGAATTTCTTATAAAACCTGTGACATGAGGCCAGCCAAGTATGATTTACTGCTATCATTCTATGGTCTGTATTACAATTATTTTTTTTAGAGATAAGGAGTCATGATGTTGCCCAGGCTGGATATGAAATAGTTTTTTTTATACTGTGCCCTGTTGTCATTTGTGTGCTATCCAGAAAAAACACACTAAGAATCCGCCTTCATCTGTAGACTTTACTATTGCTACTACTTCCTAACTGGCCTCCCGTCTACAGTCTCTGTCTTTTCTATCATTTCCACACTGCAGTCTAAATTTTTTTTTTTAAGATCCAGATATGAGTGCATCATTTTTCTGCCAAACTCCTGATAATTCTCCCTTGTCTACCGTGTCAGCCTCTCTCCTTCCCTGGTCTCTGTAATAATTCCAAACTATATTGCCTGTGATTCCTCAGATAGGCCATTCTTCCTCATACCTGCCAGTTTCGTATGAGCTGTCCTCTCTGCTTAGAACTCTCTTGTCATCCATCTGTCTTTCCTTGCTAAGTTTCCATTTTTCCTTCAAGACCTAGGTTAAATAATTCCTCTCATGTAACATTTTCATTGGTTCTCACAGGCAGAGCTAAATGTGTTTTCCCTGGGACATTCATAGCATTTACTTTGCATAGATTTGCACAGTTTCCTTCGTAAGTTCATCAAGAACAAGGACTGTTTATTTTCCTCTTCCTCTTCCTTGTTGTTCATTCTCAGCAGTCAGCTCATTGTGCTGAGTTCATGGAAGTTATTTAATAAGCACTGATGGAGGTGGTTGGACTTGATTAGTAAAATCACCAGAGGAACATCTTCTGTAGCACTTTTTGTTTTTTAACTGAAAGTACTCAGTATTATACTTCTTTTGGTAGCTAATCAGGTTCTTTCCCCTAAACATTATTGTGGGGGTGGGAAGCAGTCTTTGAGGATTGATAAACTGAATGGGTCAAGTACTAGCCTTTAAGACTCAGGTTTCTGTACCAAAAGCGAGTTTAGTGTTCTGTCCACAGTGCTTGTTAATATAATGCCTGTGTATAGTAACCACTTAGTGTTAGTTACTGCTGTTAGTGTTATGCTTGGCTCTACCAGCCAAGAAGGTTGTTTTTAAAAGCTTTATTTCTATACTTTGTAGTATCAAAACAATAGGATTTTTTTTTCTTTTTTTTTTTTTTTCCAGATTGGCTGGGTGCGGTGGCTCACGCCTGTAATCCCAGCACTTTGGGAGGCTGAGGTGGGTGGATCACGAGGTCAGGAGATTGAGACCATCCTGGCCAACATGGTGAAACCCTGTCTCTACTAAAAATACAAACATTAGCTGGGCGTGGTGGTGCATGCCTGTAATCCCAGCTACTCGGGAAGCTGAGGCAGGAGAGTCACTTGAACCAGGGAGTCGGAGGTTGCAGTGAGCCGAGATCGCGCCCCTGCACTCCAGCCTGGCAACAGAGCAAGACTCCGTCTCAAAAAATACATACATATAAAATTGTGCTACTGAAGATAGTTTTTCAAACTACATATAGACACAACCCACTGTTCCTTGGAGTCTCTTATTCTAGTGGGACATCTCCTAATTGATAGCCATTGTCTGGTGGTACTTTTTCAAAGATGTATGACCTTCTCACTGTGTGATCTTTCTGTCTCTAGGACCGCCTATGGCTGCGGTAGCAGTGAGAGAAGCTCTCAGGTGAGAGGCTTATCCCCTGATGTTACCTTTTTAGTCTGGGTGCATTTTAGTTAAATGTCCACCCTGCCCCACTTCCCTGACATCACTTGAGGATTTTGTTTTACTTCTTACATTGTGATAACCTGGAAGAAAAAGCCTCTGTCTTCCTTTTTTATATATGAGAATAGGATATGGTTTATGACTTATTTTCAAAAGTAATAGAAAGTATTTTTTGAAACTACTTCTCACTCCTCTGACTGGATTTAAGTCTTTATTGAAAGCACTTGCTTTAACATAGTTTCTCTTTCAATTTCTCTCTCACTCTTAGTCTCATTTTTTTGTTTCTGCTTGTTTTTCCAGAAGGTGCACATTCCTCCTTGTTCATTTTTAAGCGGCTTCCAAAGCTGCTGTTGATGATGCCTGACGCTGCTTTGAAGGCAGAAAACCAACAGTGAGATCAAGAATTGTAAGAATTCAAGTGTATAAAGAAAGGTTGCTGCTCAATTCAAGTGTATAAAGAGAGGCGTTTAAGATGATCCAGGAAGTTGGTGTGGGAGAACAAGGTGGGGGGCACTTGTCCTATCAGAGAGCAAGACTTACGCTAACACTGCAGTAAAAAGATAGTGTTGGTGACCAAGAGAAAGACAAAGAGAACTTAGTGGAATAGAATAGAGAACCTACAGTTATATCCACATATATAGGAAAAACAGAGATATGGCAGACATGGCATTTCAGATCAGTGGAGAAAAGGATGGATTTTCCCCATGTAGATAATCTGTTTTCCAGAACTATTTCTTGAACAGAAAATGGAAAATGGGTTATCTACATGGGAAAAAAATTAGTTGTATCCTTATTTCTCATCAAATTCAAGAATCAATTTGCAGATGGATTGAGGACTTAAATATGAGGGACAAAACTCATATTTCTAAGAAAATATATACAATTATATTCCTGGGATAGGACAGGATTTTCATAAATAAAAGTACAATCTGTAAAAGAAAATAAGGATAAATTTAGCCTTATTAAATTTAAGGACATCTGTTCATCAAAAGACGCCTTAAAGTAAACAGATGAACCACAGAGTGGGTGAAGATATTTATAACATACCAACAAAACATTCACGTCCAGAATACTTAGCTTTTCTAAACTTAAACAGATTTACTGCTGCTTCTCTGTGACATAATATCTGTAGTCACCTGTTGTTAGATTTATCTTGGGATCCTAAGCCCTACCTGAAGTTGATTGATCCTGCAAATTTAGTGTTAAAGTGAATTATTACAGAAAAGTTTCTGTACTAGGCCTCCATTAAATCAGATTGTCATCTATAAAATCCGCTTTGACTCATAATTTGATGTATCAAGCCACCTCTTTTAGGGAACCCAATAGAAAGATACACCTTTCTAATATTCTGTTGTTTCTACACTATTTAATAATATTTTCCTAACAGTATTTCTGTAATAATTCAAATTCACATATTTCTTGCATTGTTAATAATAGGAGAAATTTTATTGACATCTAAAAGTGATAAAAATTATTAGTTGCAGCCATATGTTTAGATTTATTTTTTTAATGTATGGTACCTATTGGCTATCCATTTCTTTAAAAATTCTTATTTTCTATTTTGAGGAAGAATCGAACTCTAGACTTTTACATGTAATACTTGCATTTTTAACAAGTCAGTTGACTTTTCTGGTACACTTAAAGATGCCTTTTCCTTCCGTCTCCATTAGTTGTAACCAAACTATAGCAAGAAAAAAAGACCAAAATGTATCTTTGTGTTTTTTTCTAGAAACAAATAAAAGTTAAGTTTTTACCATCTATTAAAAGAATAAACATTACCTCCTCAATTTCAGACCTAGTCATATTTTGTGAAAGTGAATCACTGATACTGGTGGTCTGGTGTCATTGTAGCAGTTGGTACGGTATCTGCTGTCAAGGATTTTGACTCCTTGAAGGCAGGAGCCGGGTCTTTCATATTTGTCAGTCACAGTTTCATCCTCCTGTTTCTTTCTCTTAGCATTCTGGCCATAAAATATGTGAATTCGAATTATCATAATAGAGGTGGCTATCTAATAATAAATAGAATGATGTAGAAAGTTACCAGAGAGTTATAAAGCTTCATAGACAGCAGTGATTATAATACTTTAGATAGGAACTACAGAAAAATATTTTGTAAAATTGCATTGCAAGATAATCCACTTTGTGATTGAGGGAGAGCAGGCAAGTGAACTGTATTCTTCTATTTGCACACTCAGTAATACTATATAGTTTTTATATCTAAATTTTGGAAATAGATTTGAGCTTTGTTCTCCTGTGGACCATGGGACCTACACAGTCAATAGTGAATTGTCCAGGAATTGGGTCTAGATTTTACTGAATTTTTTGCGGTAGAGCCTTTGAAAGGGCTTAGGAATTATTCAGGAGAGCTGTCTCATGACCGGAAGAGACCAGGTGTCTGCTCCTTCAGCAATGCTGGTACTCAAATGTCTTGACCCAGGGGACTAGCACACTCTTTGATCTTTAGATGATCTTTCTAAATTTTTACGAATAATGACATCAAATCTATTTTTGCTGCTAGTAGAAAGCCTAATTATCTAGTTTTGTAATTTAGTGAGGATTTAATATAAATTAATATATGTATAGGTACCATATTCTTGTTGGCACACTTTAGTAATGCAGTCTCTTCGCTTCTTGCTTTGTTAGTGATAGTATTTGCTTTTCAACCTATGAGTGAGGTATGTTAGCATCAACAGGGTTTTGCTTCACTTTGCCACTACTACAAGAAGTATGATTGATGATAGCAATCTAGGGCTCTATCCAGAGTTGATGTCGCACCTTTCTCAGATACCCACCTCCTTATTTAGCATACTGTGACAGGGAGCTGTCCAAAAAGGTGTGATTCCCACCTCTCTGTTACAACCCTGGAGACCTAATAAATTTCCAAATTCATCTTTGTCTGTACTTGTCAGTGGAAGTTTCTACATTGAAATGTTTCTACAAATTAATGTTGGTACCTGTAACTGAAGGAGCTGGTGCAGTATATACAGCTATGTCTAGCCTGCTAGGTCTGTGTGCTACAGAGGACAAAATCCACACAAGACAGTACCATAGATAAGTTTTGATTACTAATATTTTTCAAGTAGCCTGGTTTCTCCCTACCTGATAGAAGTTGCTACATCTTTCCAAACAGGTTCTCTAATGATCTTGCTTCACCATGGCTACAAATATGGAGGGGCTGGTTCAGCACAGAGTGGGGACCCATCAGGTGGCTGAGGTGAGTGACAGGGGCTAGCACGGTAGCTGGCCCTCACTTTTGAAAGGAAAGAAAAATCAGTGTGCTCATTTTTTTCAAAACAGTCCCTTGGAGATAGGTCAGCATATGATATGTCCTAGGGTGGTGTCATGGAAGAAAAAAATGACAAGAATGTTTATTTGTAACTTTTTTTTTTTTTTGCATGAGTAGGGTGGCCTATCTGCTTTTAATAAGGTGACTTGAACTTTTACTTTGAACCAAAAACTGGTAGAATCTGATTCTTACTGAACCTGGTGGGTATAGTTTAAACTTCGAGTCTCTCAGTTTCTCATACACTTGATTCTTTGTTAATACTATGGAATAGTAGAAGGCTGATTATGTCCATTTAGCAGTCATTGACCATTTGCCATGGACCAGGGATTGTACTAAGTGCTGAGATATATGGGGGTGAATGAGTCGTGGATTGTTCCTTTAGTGATCTCGAGGCCTAGTTAAGAAGTTATTATAAAATAGGTTGAGAAATATAATTCCATGTGAGGGATTTGATCCTGGAGGTGGGTCTTCCATGATGAGTAAGCATTTGTCAGACCCAGGTAAGTGGGATGGGGAACTTTGTGACAGATTCTGGGGAGAGCATCCTAAGTCAGAAACCTATGTAAAAGGACATAGGCATTAAGTAGCTTGGTATGTGCAGGCAACTTGACATGAAATGCATAGTAAAGCTACAACACTAGTAGCATACTTTGGCCATTCATTCTGTACCATGCCCTATCCTAGGGCTTTAATCCTCACAATAACTGTCTGAGGTTGCTACTACCAGTATTACCATTTAGTAGGTAAGGAAACCAAGTCTCAATAGATAATTAGCCAAAGGCACTCTGTAGCAGGACAAGATGCTGAGGCAGGTGTGTTCACTTCCAAAGCTCCGATTAACCATGGGTCCTACTGCAACCAGGAGCCAAAAGGTTGAGATTCACATTTTTTAATAATGCTCATATTTCTAGGGCAAAGACACAAATTTACATTCACAGAGGATTTTTTTAAACAAAAACTAAGTATACATGTGCCAGTTTAAACCGGTAAAAATGGTGAGCAGATTTTTAGATCAACCATTAACTTCAAGGCAGCAGTATAACTAGTTACCTACCCCCCTCCCCACCCAGCAAATAATGGTTAATATTAACTGAAAATGAAAGAAGAAAGATTTGACAAATATTTTAACATTATATTTTTGAATGGGCTCTCAGAGTTATACAAGTATTGGGATTAAAATGCTTGTGCAACAAGTCCTCATTTGACGTTGTCAGTGGGTTCTTGGAAACCAGCTTTAGGTGAAACCAAATATAACAAAACCAGTTTTACCCTAGGCTAATCAAGAGTTAGGTTCCTATGGCATATTTCTGGTCAAAAAAAAATCAAATTTCTAAAGATACAGAACACCTCTAATATTAAATATTGAAATAAATGTGAGCTATACATACATTTAAGATTAAAGACTATTAACAACAAAATTATTTACCCAATTTTTGGTGAATCAGTGAGTGACAGCAGTCATAGTGGTGGTGGATTATATTAAGGAATAATTCTTTGTAAAGCAAAAGTTGTCAGTACCTCCTGCCACTATGCAGTCAATCACAGGTATGACAGGCTCACTGAGTGCTTTTTTTTTTTTTTGAGACAGAGTCTTGCTCTGTCACCAGGCTGGAGTGCAGTGGCGCCATCCCGACTCACTGCAGCTCTGCCTCCCGGGTTCAAGCAATTCTCCTGCCTCAGCCTCCAGAGTAGCTGAGATTACAGGCATGTGCCACCACGCCCAGATAATTTTTATATTTTTAGTAGAGACGGAGTTTCACTATGTTGGCCAGGATGGTCTCGGTCTCTTGACCTTGTGATCCACCTGCCTTGGCCTCCCAAAGTGCTGGGATTACAGATGTGAGCCACCACGCCCGGCCTTACTGAGTGCCTTCTTACTGCATAGTTTATTGTCATGCATTTGGTATGATTACTGTAGACTTTATGAATTTTTATTTTACAATAATTTATATTCATTTCCCAACCCACTTATTCCAGTTCAGGGTGATAGGTGGCAGGATCCTGTCCTGGAAGCTCAGGGCACAAGGCAGAAACCCTCCTGGTCAGGACACCATCCTGTCACAGGGTGTACTCACACACATACACTCACTCAGACTGGGATAATTTAGACACACCAAGTCGTCTCACATGCACATCCTTGGCATGTGGTGGGGGAAGCCAGAATACCTGCCGAGAACCCATGCAGACATGGGGAGAACATACAAACTCCCCACAGACAGTGGCCCCGGCCTGGAATCACTTTTTTTTCTCATCAACATTATAATGAAACAGCATTATTTGAAGACTCCCATATTTATTTGTTGCTTTATTTTGTGATAGGAATAATTACCTTGAAAATAATTGTTAATTTTTCAAATATCTGTGTTTCCACTTGAGGCTGATTTGGAAACTACTATATAGATTGCTACCCTAAGAGGCCATCATTCTTTCTTTTTCTTTCTATATCACAAGTCATCAGGCAACATCATTAATTCTTTAGGAAAGAGGTTAATATAGGCTAATGTAAGTTCTTTGTATGCATTCAAAAAGTTTGCTAGCTAAAATTTTCTGCCAAATACCTTATTTCCTTCAGGCAGTAGAATTTCATATATTAACTTAGTGCAACTGTTGTTTCCCATGGCAAAAAGAAAAAGGCATTTTTAGAGACTCAAAATAATGAAAGGCAGTCTCAATTTTGAATGCAAAAGCAATCCTTCTGTTTAAAATATTTCCTAGATTACCTTGCTGTGTGTTTTTTTTGTTTGTTTGTTTTGTTTTGTTTTTTGAGATGGAGTTTCGCTCTTGTTGCCCAGACTGGAGTGCAATGGCATGATCTCAGCTCACCACAATGTCCGCCTCCCGGGTTCAAGCGATTCTCCTGCCTCAGCCTCCTGAGTAGCTGGGATTACAGGCGTGGGGCACCATGCCTGGCTAATTTTTTGTATTTTTAATAGAGATAGGGTTTCACCTTATTGGCCAGGAAGGCTGGTCTTGAACTCCTGACCTCAGGTTATCTGCCTGCCTCAGCCTCCCAAAGTGCTGGGATTACAGGCATGAGCCACCGTGCCCGGCCCCTCAGTGTTATTTTAAGGAATAAGTATGTATTTGTGTCCTTTGAATTTTTGAGCTTAGTGATTTTAAACTGCATATAATAACTATGTGTAATATTTGATGAGCTAAATGGGTGAGAGGGCCTACACTTCATCATTTTAATGCTAAGGAGTAATGGAGGGGAATAAAGTATCCAAATTGAGAGATAATTTTTTTTTTTTTTTTTTTTTTTGAGACGGAGTCTCGCTCTGTCGCCCGGGCTGGAGTGTGGTGGCCGGATCTCAGCTCACGGCAAGCTCCGCCTCCTGGGTTCCCGCCATTCTCCTGCCTCAGCCTCCCGGGTAGCTGGGACTACAGGCGCCGCCACCTCGCCCGGCTAGTTTTTTGTATTTTTTAGTAGAGACAAGGTTTCACCGTGTTAGCCAGGATGGTCTCGATCTCCTGACCTCGTGATCCGCCCGTCTCGGCCTCCCAAAGTGCTGGGATTACAGGCTTGAGCCACCGCGCCCGGCAATTGAGAGATAATTAACAGTCAGTTTTGGATAATTGTTTACTCAATCAGCAGATAATGAAGGAGCATACCTGTTCTCTTCCTGTAGGCCAGGGAGGATATGCTGGTGGATAATAGTACAGGGCTTTTGCTCTCCCAGAGCTCTCTAATGGGATAAGCCCAAGATAGACTACACTGGTTGAATAGGAAAAGACAGGATAATGGTAGAAAGAGACTCTATCGAGTGGGATTTTGAGCCATGAGATCAGACAGATTGGGGTTTAAATCCTCCTCTCTATTAAACAATCAAAAAATTCAGCTAGATGTGGTGACGCCTTCCTATATGGTCTCAGCTACTCTGGAGGCTGAGGTTGGAGGATCGCTTGATCCCAGGAGTTCAAGACTACAGTGAGCTATGATCATACCACTGCACTGCAGCCTGGATGACAGAGTGAGAACCTGTTTCTAAAATAATTCGTTTTAGAAATGAACTTAGTAAGTGCCATGCATTTTTGCTCCATGAAATACAGCAACATTGTGGATTATGTAAATGGTGTTCTCTAGAGTCCCTGCGTTCAACTTTTTTCTCTATAGACGACCTAAGTGGGCAAATACCAAGGTAAACTACAAAAGTTGGGTGATACGAAATAACTTGATGTCCTATAATGTGCTCAAATTTAGTTATTCAGAGAGACAGTTGAATATAGTGATCAACAGTGTAGACTCTGGAGCCAGATTGCCTAGATTTAAATCCTGGCCCTGCCACTTGAAAGCTGTGTGACCTCTCTGTTTTTTGGAATTGTTAATAAGGAATTGGTATTAACTTTTCTTTAAAAATCTTGTAGAATTAGCAGAGAAGCCATCTGGGCCTGGCCTTTTCTTTTCAGATAATTTTTGGATTACTAATTCAGTCTTTACTTGTTACAGGTCTGTTCATATTGTCCATTTCTTCTTGAGTCAGTTTCAGTAATTTGTCTTTTTGGGACTTTGTTCCTTTCATCTAAGTTATCTAATTTGTTGGTGTACAGTTCTTCATAGCATTCCTTTATAATCTTTTTTATTTCTGTAAGGTCAGTGGTAATTTATCCTGTTTCATGATTCTAGTAATTTAAGTCTGCCCTCTTTTTCTGGTCAATCTAGCTAACGGTTTGTCAACTTGATTGTTTTCAACAAACCAGCTTTTTGGTTTAATTGATTTTCTCTATTTTTCTATTTTCTGTTTCATTAATTTTCGTTAAAAACCACAGTGAGATACTATTTCACATCCACTAGAATGACTAGCATATAAAAATCAGATGGTAAACATTGGAAAGGAAGTGGAAAAATTGGAAACCTCTTACGTTGCTGGTGGGAATGTCAGCCAAATGTCCATTAACAATGAAATGACTGTGAAACTTGATTTTAAAAAACAATGTGGTTCATTTTTTAGAAAAGGAATAGCTGAGAATGGGAGAGATGAGATAGCAGATGATAATTGGTAACCAAAGCAGTGAGAGCTTGAATCATGTCTAACACTGAAATTAATTTTGCTTTTCATATATTAAAGGAATTAAATTTTCTCAAGGAGCTTCAGTATTTTTTAAGCATTTAAGATTTCCCCAGCCGGGCGTGGTGGCTCAAGCCTGTAATCCCAGCACTTTGGGAGGCCGAGATGGGCGGATCACGAGGTCAGGAGATCAAGACCATCCTGGCTAACA
>NW_012116377.1:3155305-3161726 GCF_000951035.1 Colobus angolensis palliatus
ACTACAGGCACGTGCCACCACACCTGGCTAATTTTTGTATTTTTAGTAGAGGTGGGGTTTCACTGTGTTGGCCAGACTGGTCTCGAACTCCTGACCTTATGATCCACCCCCGCTTGGCCTCCCAAAGTGCTGGGATTACAGGCATGAGCCACCATGCCCAGCCAATAAAGATACTTTTTAAATTCCATATTTTGAGTCAGGAGAAATTTAGGAGTTAACTTGCTGAAGTATTTTGAGTGCTTGCTGATTGGCAGAAAGAAATCACCCATACACCTAAACTGTAAGTTGCATGTATGTTTACGCAATAGAAGTGAGGTGGCTTTACAACTCTTCCCTGATCCCTGGGCTGTGTAAGGGGGCTTTCAGCCATCAAATAAGGTCCTGCCATGGCTGAGAAAATAGCCAAATTCGTATGACCCCTTTATTCTTTTTATCAACAGGATTTGCATCATCATTGCAGAAAACTTACACTAACATTTCCATGTAAGGGAATGTTGAAAAACATAGAGCTCTCCCAGTTCTTGAACAAAATGCAGTATTGGCAAGGCTGTGTCCTCAAGGAAGAAAAAGCAAAGTTGGGTTTTCAGTGTCCTGGAATGCCTAACTCACTAGGACTAAATTTGATTAATCCTGCCCTCTAATTGGATGTTTGAATTTTCATTTTCTTGTCAAAGTAGTACATATACATACATTTAAAAGTTGACCAGTACAGTATTAGGCTTGAAGCAGAAAGCAGGTTCCTGAACCATTCTTACCCTTTATCACCAAGCCTCCTCTAAATTTGATTTCTTCTGATATTTAAATTCAGCTTCAAAAAATGTCCTTACCCCACTATTTCTAATTCTTGATTTATCAAGCTTAGGTACTGTCTTTTTTGGGGGCCGGGGATGGGGAATGGGGGGCAGTAATGAGTTGTGTAAGTGTGGAGTTCTTTGGCATTGAGTACTGGTCACATTGGTCTGTAACCATCACTACCATCCATCTCTAGAACTTTTGCTTCTTCGCAGACTGAAACCCTGTATCCATGTAGCATCAGCTACCTTTCCTCTCATTCCCCTAGCCTTTGGCAACCACTGTTCTTTCTGTGTCTCCGAATTTGACTACTCTAGGTTACCTTATATAAGTAGAATCATGTAATTGTCATTCGTTACTGGGCTTATTTCACTTAGTATAATGTCCTCAAGGTTAATCCATGTTGTAGCATGTGTCATATGTTACAGCATATGTCAGAGTTTCCTTCCTTTTTAAGACTAATATTCTGCTTATGTATCACATTTTAGCTGTTCAGCTGTCAGTGGATATTTGGGTTGCTTCAACCTCTTGACTTTGAGGAATGTTGTTGTGAACGTAGGTATACAAGTATCTTGAGTCCCTGCTTTCAGTTTTTTTGGGTATACAGTTGGTACTCAACTTATGATGGTTCAACTTAGAATTTTTTAACTTTGCAATGGTGCAAAAGCCATATGCATTCAGTAGAAGCCGTACTAAAAGTACCTATACAACCATTCTGTTTTTCATTTTCAGTACAGTATTTAATAAATTACATGAGAAATTCAATTTATTATAAGCTTTGTGTTAGATGATTTTGTTCAGCTGTATGCTAGTGTGAGTGTTGTGAGCATGTAGGATACATTCGGCTAAGCCATGCTGTTTGATAGGCTTAAGTGTATTAAATGCATTTTTTTATTTTTTTGAGGCAGAGTCTTGCTCTGTCACCCAGGCTGGAGTGCAGTGGCGCGATCTTGGCTCACTGCACCCTTTGCCTCCTGGGTTCAGGCAGTTCTCCTGCCTCAGCCTCCCGAGTAGCTGAGATTACAGGCGCCCACCACCATGCCCTGCTAATTTTTGTATATTTTTAGTAGAGACGGGGTTTCACCATGTTGGCCAGGCTGGTCTCAAACTCCTGACCCTAGGTGATCCACCCACCCCAACCTTCCAAAGTGCTGGGATTACAGGCATAAGCCACCGTGCCTAGTCTTACTTGCATTTTTGACTTAATGACATTTTCAACTTAAAAGGGTTTATCAGGACATAACCTCATCATAAGGAGCATCTGTATACCCAGAAGTGGAATTGCTGGATCTTATGGTTTCTATATTTGATTTTTGAGAAACTGCTATATTGTTTTCCACAGCGGCTGCAACCATTTTACATTCTTATCAGCAGTGCACAAGGGTTCCAATTTCTCCACATCCTCAACAACACGTTATTTGTTGTTTTGTTTTTTGATAAAAGCCACCCTAATGGATGTAAAGTGGTATTTGATTGTGGTTTTGACTTGCATTTCCCTAATGATTAGTGATGTTGAACAGCTTTTCCTTTTTTTGTTGTTTACATTAAAAAATTAATTTTACATAAATTTCTTTCTTTTTTTTTTTTTTGAGACAGAGTTTTGCTCTTGTTGCCCTGGCTGGAGTACAATGGCAATCTTGGCTCACTGCAACCTCCGCCTCCCGGGTTCAAGTGATTCTCCTGCCTCAGCCGCCCCAGTAGCTGGGATTACAGGCATGTGCCACCACACCCGGCTAATTTTTGCAGTTTTAGTAGAGACGGGGTTTCTCCATGTTGGTCAGGCTGGTCTCGAACTCCTGACCTCAGGTGATCTGCCTGCTTTGGCCTCGCAAAATGCTGGGATTGCAGGCATGAGGCACAGTGCCCAGTCATAAATTTCTTGTAATTAAGAAAAAAACGTTATTTTCTCTCTCTTTCTTTCTTTTTTTGTTTTGTTTTGTTTTGTTTTGTTTTGTTTTGTTTAGACAGTGTCTCATTCTGTCACCCAGGCTGGAGTGCAGTGGCACCATTTCGGCTCACTGTAACCTCTGCCTCCTGGATTGCAGAGATTGTCATGTCTCAGCCATCTGAATAGCTGTGATTACAGGCGCACACCACCACACCTGGCTAATTTTTGTATTTTTAGTAGAGACAGGGTTTCACCATGACGGCGAGTCTGGTCTCAAACTCTTAACCTCAAGTGATCCACCCGCTTGGGGCTCCCAAAGTGCTGGGATTACAGGCATGAGCCAGTGCACCAGGCTGAGCAGCTTTTCATATGCTAGTTGGCCATTCATATATTTTTGGAGAATGTCTATTCAAGTACTTTCCCACTTTTTAATTGGGTAGTTTGAAGTTTTTTTGTCATTGAGTTGTAGTAATTCTTTATATATTCTGGGTATTAAGCCCTTATTAGATTGTATTAGTCCATTCTTGCACTGCTATAAAGAAATACTTGAGGCTGGGTAATTTATAATTAAGAGAGGTTTAATTGGCTCGTAGTTCCATGGGCTGTACAGAGAGCACGGCAGCATCTGCTTCTGGGGAGGCCTCAGAGAGCTTTACTCATGGCAGACAAAGCAGGAGCAGGCGTCTTACATGGCAGGGGCAGGACCAAGAGAGAGTAGGGGGAGGTGCTACACACTTGTAAGCAACCAGATCTCATGATAACTCACTCACTATCATAAGAACAGCACCAAGGGGATGGTCTTAAACCATTCATGAAAACTCTATCCCCATGATCCAGTCACCTCCCATCAGGCCCCACCTCCAGCACTGGGGGTTACAATTTGACATGAGATTGGTTGGGGACACAGATCTAAACCATATCACAGATACATGATTTGCAAGTACTTTCTTCCATTCTGTGGGCTGTCTTTCTATTCTCTTGGTAGTGTCCTTTGATGTAAAAATTTTAATTTTGATGAAGTTTAATTTATGTTTTTTCTTTTGTTGCTTGTACTTTTAGTGTCATAGTCAAGGAATTATCGCCAAATCCAATGTCATGAAGATTTTCCTCTATGATTTTTTTTTTTTTTTTTTTTTTTAGCAGGGTCTTGCTCAGTCACCCAGGCAGGAATGCACTGGCACAAACGTAGCTTACTCCAGCATAGACTTCCTGGGCTCAAGCTGTCCTCCTGCCTCAGCCTCCTGAGTACTACAGGTGTACACTACCATGCCAGGCTAATTTTGAAATTTTTTTTTTTTTTTTTTTTAGACAGGGTCTTGCTATGCTGCCCAGGCTGGTCTTGAACTCCTGGGCTCAAGCAGTCTTCCCACCTTGGCCTCCCAAAGTGCCAGGATTACAGGCATGAGCCACTGTGCATGGCTTCTTATAATTTTAGAGTTTTAGCTCTACATTTTGTTAAATTTTAGAGTAAATTTTAGAGTTTAGGTCTATGATCCAGTTATATGGTATTGTATAAGGAGTCTGATTTCATTCTTTTGCATGTGGATATCTAGTTGTCTCAGAGCCATTTGTTAAAAAACTATCCTTTCATCATTGAATGGTCTTGGCATCCTTGTCAACAATCATTTGACATATATTCAGGGATTTATTTCTGGCTCTCTGTTCTTTTTTTTCCCCTCTAATATTGGTAAAATCACATAACATAAAATTTACTATCTTAACCATTTTTAAGTACAGATGTTCCTTGGTTTACAGTGGGGCTGCATCCAGGTAAGCCCATCACAAGTCTGAAATGTATTTTATACCCTGGTAAACCAATCATAAAGTCAAAAAATTATAAGTCAGATCATCAAGTCAGAGACCGTCTCTGTATACAGTTCAGTAGTTTAAGTATATTCATACTGTCGTACAACAGATCTTCACAGTTTTTTCGTCTTGCTAAAACTGAAACTCTGTACACATTAAACAGCAGCTCCCCAATACCCCCTTCCCCCACCAGACAACTGCTCTTCTACTGTCTATGAGTTTGACTACTTTTGATAACTACTGTAAGAATTCCACAGAACCTGTCTTTTTGTGACTGGTTTATTTCACTTAGCATAATGTCCTCATGGTTCAGGCTCTCTATTTGTTTATATGTCTCTCTTTATGCCAGTACCACACTGTTTGGATTACTGTAGTTTTGTAGTAAGTTTTAAAATTGGGAAGTACAAGATATCTAACTTTGTTCTTTTTCAAGATTGTTTTGGTTGTTCAGGATCCCTTGAGATTCTGATTTTTCTGTTTCTGTAAAATACATCATTGGGGTTTTGATAGGGATTACATTGAGTTTGTAGATGGCTTCGGTTGGTATTGACATCATAACAATATTAAGTCTTTCAATCCATGAACACAGGATGTTTTTCCACTATTTATGTTGTCTTTAATTTGTTTCCATGGTGTTTTATAGTTTTCAGTGTATACTTAGGTTTTTTTGTTGGTTTTTTTTGGGGGAGAGGGGGATGGAGTCTCACTCTCACACCCAGGCTGGAGTGCAGTGGTACACTCTCGGCTCACTGCAACCTCCACTTCCCGGGTTCAAGTAATTCTCCTGCCTCAGCCTCCCAAGTAGCTGGGATTACAGGTATGTGCCACCATGCCTGGCTGATTTTTGTATTTTTACAAGAGACAGGGTTTCACCATGTTGGCCAGGCTGGGCTTAAACTCCTGACCTCAAGTGATCTCCCCACCTTAGCCTCCCAAAGTACTAGGATTACAGGTGTGAGCCACTGCACCCAACTAGTGTATGCTTATGTTTTAAGTGTATACTTAAATGTTTTAAGGATTTTGCTTCCTTGGTTAAATTTAATCCTAAACATTTTATTCTTTTTTATGGTATTGTAAATGGAATTGTTTTCTTAATTTCCCTTTTGGGATGTGCTGTGTTAATGTATAGAAATGTAACTAATTCTTATGTATAATAACATGCAGTTTTGCTGACTTTGTTTTATTCTGAAAGTTTTTGTTCATCTTTAGAGTTTTACATACAAGGTTCTGTTGTCTGGGAATAAGGGATAATTTTACTTCTTTCTTTCCTCTACGGATGCCTTTTATTTTTCTTGGCTAATTGCCCTGGCTAGGACTTCTAGCACAAGTGGCAAAAGTAGCCATTTTTGTCTTGTTCCTTGTCTTAGAGGAAAAGTATTCAGTCTTCCATCAATAAGTGTGGTGTTAGCCAACAGGTGGTTTTCATATATGGCCTTTATTATGTTGAGGTAATTTCCTTCTATTCCTGTTTTGTTACGTGTTTTAATCATGAAAGGCTACTGAATTTTGTCAGGTGTTTTTTTCCATCAGTTCAGAGGATCATGTGTTTTTTTCCCTTCATTCTCTTAATGAGAGGTACTTTACATTGATCAGTTTTCGTATGTTAAACCACTCTTGCATTTCTTGGACAAACCTCTGTTGGTAATGGTTTGTATATTTTAACATGCTGCTGAATTCAGTTTGCTAGTATTTTGTTGAGGGTTTTTGCACCAGTGTCCACAGGAAAGAGAACAGTTTATAGTTTTCTTTTGGTGTCTTTGGCTTTGGTATCAGTGTGATAATACTGGCTTCATGGGAGTTTGGAAATGTTTCCCTCCTCTTCAGTGTTTCTAGAAGAGTTTAAGAAGGATTTATGTTAATTCTTTAAATGCTTGGTAGGATTTAGCAGTGAAGCCATGTGGTCCAGGACTTTTCTTTTTTGGAAAGTTTTTGATT
>NW_012116377.1:3162824-3166760 GCF_000951035.1 Colobus angolensis palliatus
GCTTCCTAGGAAAGTGTGCATCAGAGGTGATTTTCAAAAATTTATGTGTTTGAACATATTGTTATTTACATGTATGTAGCTAATTGATAGTTTGACGAGGAATAGAAATCTAAGTTGAAAAATTTTACCTCAGAATTTTGAAGGCATCATTTTATTGTCTTCCATTTTTCTAGTGTTACTTTTGTGTATAATACAGCCATTGTCATTTCTTACCTACATGGGTGACCTCTCTTCCTCTCCCTCCCACTCTAGTTGTTAAGATCTTTTCCATTCTGTTCATGAAATATATAGTCATGAAATATACAGTCATGTCTCCTGCTGTGTATATTTTTTTATAAATGATACTGTGCACTCGGAGGGTTCTTTCTGTCAAAGTTCATGTCCTCCTGTTCTGGGAAATCGTTTTATGCTAGTTCTTAGATAATTTCTTCCGTCAGTTTTTTTCTAGTCTCTTTTCAGAACAACTGATTAGTTGGATGTTGGGTCTCTTGAATTAATCCTTTCATCTCCTCTCATTTTCTCTTGTGTTTCCATCTGCCTCCAGCTTCTACTTTTAGTGCGATTTCCTGACTTAGAATCTGTCTTCATCACTGACTAGTGCTTGATTATGTTACTTAATGTCTTTGTGCTAGTTTCTCCAACTGTAGGGTTAATTATTGAACTCATTTTAGAGGATTATTGTGAGAATTAAGTGATTTACTGCATGTCAAGTATAGCGCATAGAAAGTAATACATTGTGGCAGCTGGCTGTTATTGCTTCTTCAATTTTATTTTCATTTTTGATATCTTATTTTTAATTTTGGGAACTCTTTCTCCCTTTATTTTTATAGCAACTTTTTATTCATGGGTACAGTAGCTTGTAATTCTCTGAGAGTGTTAATTGCAGTTTTTTATTCTGTTTAGTTTTCTTCTTTCTTACATAGTTACTTTTATCCAAATTCATTTTTGTTTCTTTTAGTTCCTTTCTTTCCTATGGAAGCTTTCATCAGATGGCTAATGATCCTCATTGTTGGTCCATATTTAAGAGTAATGTAGCCAGGCACAATGGCTTATGCCTATAATCCTAGCACTTTGGGAGGCCGAGGCGGGAGGATTGCCTGAGCTC
Source organism: Colobus angolensis palliatus (assembly GCF_000951035.1). NCBI lineage: Eukaryota > Metazoa > Chordata > Mammalia > Primates > Cercopithecidae > Colobus > Colobus angolensis. The sequence goes on from NW_012116377.1 coordinate 3,163,930, forward strand.
AGGAGTTCGAAACCAGCCTGGGCAACATGGTGAAACCCCGTCTCTACTAAAATACAAAATACTAGCTGGGCATTATAGTGTGTGCCTGTAGTCCCAGCTACTCAGAAGGCTGAGGCACAAGCATTGCTTGAACCCCGGAGGCAGAGGTTCCAGTCAGCTGAGATTGTAACACTGCACTCCAGCCTGAGTGACAGAGTGAGACTCTGTCTCAAAAAAAAAAAAAGAATAACAGACTTCAGCTCAGCTGCTGGGAACTATGATCATGCCATTGCACTCCAGCCTGGGTGACACAAGAAATAAAAAAAAATACATTTAAACAAAAGAATGAAGGACTTAATACTGAAAACAAAAACCCCAAAAAAGTTTTTTTGTATATGTAGAAGCCTCATCAGCTAACTTGATTTTACTGTGGATTGATTAGATAGGCACCCACACCCTCAACTTCAGTACAAATGTTTCTTAACTTGCAGTGGGGTTATGCCCCAATAAACTGATTATAGCTTGAAAATCTGTTGAATGCACCCAACCTATAGAGAACATCATAGCTTAGTCTAACATCCCTTAAACATGCTCAGAACACTTATATTAGCCTACAGTTGGGCAAAATCATGTAATACAAAGCCTATTTTGTAATAAACTGTTGAATATCTCATGTAACATATTAGTATTAAATACTGTTCTGAAAGCAAAAAACAGAATGGTCATATAGGTATTTAAAGCACGGTTTTCACTGAATGTGTATTGTTTTTGTACCATGATAAAGTAAGTTGAACCATTTTAAGTTGAGGACTGTGTGTCCATAGGTTTCCTTTCTGGGGCCATTCAGTTTTTTCCAGCAAAAATTCTTCAGTTTCCTGTCTGCAGGGTACTACATGTCTTGTTGCCAGTCTTTATCTTTGCTTGTTTTAAAACTATGGCATAGGGGATAGCGTTGGCAACATGGGGGTTGGAGGTTCACCTTGCAATACTTACACTTTCACTTGTTTTAATTCTGTGAAAACCGAAAAACAGGGCCGCCCTCCTTCATATGAAGATGTGTTTGATATCTCAGGGCTGGGACCTCTTTGGTTCACTCTTCGGTTCAAGTTATCCACAGACTATACCTCCTTTTCTCTGCAGTGGTATGAGAGGTTTTGGTGATGGTGAGTTTACCTGACTGTACCACATTCAGCCAGTCCTCTGGTTTTAGCCTGCTTCTCAACCCAGGTTTCTGTGGGACCAAAGGCTGAGCCTTTTCAAGGTTCTGGGGTGAAAATTAGCTTGCTTCTCATTAATACCCCCCCATAGTCATTTGGGGCTTTGTCCATTTTCCTAAATTAGTTTCCACTTCATCATCTGCTTTCCATCCTCCAAAAGTATGTCAGCATCTGTGATCCACTGTCATCTCCTTGACTATTCTTTTTGTCCTTGTAGGTTTGTACATTTTTGTTGTTGTTCCTTTACTCATTGTTTAATGTAGCTTGGTAAAGGGATAGAGATAAATGCATGAGTATATTCTATACTTAACTGGAATTCAGAGAAAGTACTACTATTAGTAAACCAAATTGAAATTGTTCATTGATGGACTGCAAGGTATTCCAGAAATATTTCATTAACTTATCCATTCAGCAACCATTTAAGGAGTGCTTACCGTGTTGTGTGCTAGGCATTGTTACAGTTTTCAAGTAAATATTCTGTTGACATGAAGCTTTCATTCTATCAGGAAACAGACAATAAACATCTAAACAAAAATAAAATGTCAGGAGAGCAGTAAATGCAATAAAGGAAAGGGAAGTGATCAAAAGTGACAGGAATTACTGTCTAAGCACATTCAGGGAGATTTTTTTCAGAGGGTAACATTTCAACAGAAACCTGAATCAAGTGAGAGCATGATGTATGTAAGTGTCTGGGGGTGGGGGTTACAGAGGTAGGGAACACTCCAGACAGGGAAGAAGTGGGGGAGCATGCTTGGTACAATAAAGGAATAAGGAAGAGGCCTGTGTGGCAACAGTGCAGGGAGGGAGGAAGAAGGTGATAGGAGATGAGGTCAGAATGGGAGGTATGGCCAGATCATCGTGGGTATTATAGGCTATGGTCAAGAGTTTGTATTTTATTTAACATAAAATACATTTTGGGGAGGTATTGGAGAGTTTTCAGCAAGAGAATGACCTATCTTTGGGGCTTGAATCACAAGCCTACTGATAGTGCAAACTGCTGCAGTCAGTTCCTGCCCTGACAGACCAAGCTCTCTTCCTTGATGGTGAACAAATTTGGGGTTGCTCCCTGTTTTTAAACCATTGCCACCCATAGTCCCCACTATAGAATTTCCCTAGGTAGCTGTATTATATACTGCGTAAACCCTGGCTTCCTTGGTTTTTTACCTCATGGGCTGAGTTGTTAAGATTCCTACTCTTTTCTGGCTTTGGGGTTGAGGGTGTTAGGGAACAGGGTCTCACTCTGTCACCTAAGCTGAAGAGCAGAGGCATGATCACAGCTCACTGTAACCTTGAACTCCTGGGCTCAAGCAGTCCTCCCGCCTCAGCCTTCCAATGAGCTAGGATTACAGGTGTGTACCACCACACCCAGCTAATTAAAAAAAACTTTTTTTTTTTTGGTAGAGACAGGATCTCACTATGTTGTTCAGGCTGGTCTTGAACTCCTGGCCTCAAGCCATTTTCCTGCCTCAGCCTCCCAAAGTGCTAGGATTTTAGGTGTGAGCTGTTGTGTCCAGCCTAAAATTCCTACTCTTAAGAATTGGAATGGCCGGGTGCGGTGGCTCAAGCCTGTAATCCCAGCACTTTGGGAGGCCGAGACGGGCGGATCACGAGGTCAGGAGATCGAGACCATCCTGG
>NW_012116377.1:3166855-3170527 GCF_000951035.1 Colobus angolensis palliatus
CTGAGGCAGGAGAATGGCGGGAACCTGGGAGGCGGAGCTTGCAGTGAGCTGAGATCTGGCCACTGCACTCCAGCCCGGGCAACAGAGCGAGACTCCGTCTCAAAAAAAAAAAAAAAAAGAATTGGAAAGCAAGTGCTTCTACTATTATGTGATACTTGCATTTCTGAAAAATCTTGTACTTCTGCCCACTAAAAATCAAAGCCTTATGGAAAAATAGGGCTTGGAGTAGACCAGAGAGCTAACAAAGATAATAACAATCCTAATAAAAATACTAAATACCCAGTTAAAAAGACATGTTAAATTCCTAATAAACAGAGTAAATACAGGATTTCGTCTTAAAAATGAAGTGAAAGTAGCTTTATGGCAGGGGTTGTAAAGAAAGGTTAATGATGCTGAGTAATTGCATAAATGCATAAGGCTTTGGGAGAAATGCTTAAAGATAGAGGGAAACCATGCAATGAGCATTTTCAAGACAGCACATGGCCAGACTGAGAAAAGAGGAAGAACCTGGTTGAGTAGGCATCATGTGTGACACAGTTCCCTGTAGCTTTCTGGCCAGTATACTTTGCATTCTGTGGCTGTTAGTTGGTGATACAAAGCATTACAGAATTGAGAGCTATCACTTGTCAATCAGACTGATTTTTACTGTTACACTGGCATCATGTCTCTATTGACAATTTTATAGAATCAAATTCACATTACAGAGCTATCTTTGCAACAGCTCATACCATACTAACAATAATAGCTATTAAACTTTGTGCCTTGGCACTGCTAAGCCCTGTACATATATCATTCTATTTAGTCTTAAGATAAAGCCACAGGGTGCAATGGCTCACACCTATAATCCCAGCACTTTAGGAGGCTGAGGCAGATGGATATTCTGAGCCCAGAAGTTCAAGACCAGACCGGACAACATGGTGAAACCTTGTCTCTACGAAAAAATTAAAAAGTTAGCCAGGCCTGGTGGCACGTACCTGTGGTCCCAGCTACTCGAGAGACTGAGGTGAGAGGATTGCTTGAGCCCAGGAAGTCAAGGCTGCAGTGAGCCAAGATAGCACCACTACACTCCTGCCTGGGTGACAGAATGAGACCCCATCTCAAAAAAAAACAAAAAACACAAAGCCTGTCAAGTGGTACTGTAATTTTTCGTAATTAAGGAAGCTAGGGCACAGTCAAGGGTTAAAAAACTTGTCTACTCATCACATGGTTTAGCAATAGGTGGCACTGGACACTGAAGTTGTAAGATCATATAGGACCAGGGCTTGAGTTGATACCATCTAATTATTAGGGAGCATAGAAGCAAGGAAAGCTTGTCTTTAGAGAAAATCTGGAGAGTAACCAGACTCTCAGAAGAAAGCAAAGAGGAGTTTCTGGGACCATGTGGCCTCAGAAAGAGATGGAGAGAGAAGCTGCTTGAGTTTCTCTAGTTCCCATATAGCCTGGTTATACATATTGAGATTGGGTTCTGAGTATCCTTTCAACAAATCTCTTCTTTTCACTTGAGCAAGTTTGAGTGTCAGTTGTTTCCAAACAATCACTAACAAAAGCACTCAAACCTTCCCAAGTTGTAATATTTGGTATGTGTCTGGCATGTCACATTTCAGGGATGTAAACATCAATTTTCAAGTAAGTAGATAAGTTTAACTGCTTTTTCCTATGAAATTGAATAAATTATCAGTTGGAGTTCAAGCCCATGGCTCTCAGATGTACATATGGATTGGATAGAGGTGGGGAAGGTCCTCTGAAGGTAGGGAAAAAGGAGCAGAGAGAGGGAACTTGAATTAGCTGTAATGTTTGGTTTCTCTTATTCTTTAGTAACAGCATATCAGCATTGTCCTGAATTTTCTTGAACCTTTTTTTTTTTTGCTTTCATCCGTGACTTTCACCACCTGTATGTATATTCCTAAATGATACGTGTTTTTTAATTTTAAACTTTAAAAGTAGTTATTTTATATGTATTCTTCTCTGTGGCTTGTATCTTTTGTTCAGCATTGTTTCTGAGATTTATCCATGTTGATATATGAATCTCCAAGTTGATTTATTTTCACTAGGAATAGTTTTCTGTTATGTGAATGTACCATCAAGTATTGATTCTATTACTTGTGGACATTTGGATTGTTCGTCTGTGCTTTTGTGGGGGTGGCAGGATGGGAGCGATATTAGGAGTAGTGCTTCAGGAGACATTCCTGTACATGTCTCCTGATACATTTGTGCAGAAGCTTCTTTTAGGGTATATAGAGCTAATGGGGGAACACTTAAATGTAGGGGATATACATGTTCAACATTAATAATGCCAAACTGTTTCCAAAGTAATTAATACACTGTTCCCATCAACACTGGATGGATAAGAGTTACTGATGTTTCATATTCTTGCTAACACATGGTGTGATCTCACTCTAGTTTTTTGCCCTTCAGGTGGTTATGAATTTGTTGCTCAGTGTGGTTTTCATTTACATTTCCTCATTTATTAATGACAGTGAGCATACTTTTGTATTTTAAGGACTGTTTATGCCTCTTCACTTAAGAAATTACATTCTTAAACCTATTTTTGTTTTGGTTTTTTTTTTCTCATTAGTAAGAATTTTTATATATTTGTGTTGCTACCTGCTTGTGAGTTGTATGCTTTGCAAATCTCTTTTTTTTTTTTTTGAGATGGAGTCTCACTCTGTTGCCCAGGCTGGAGTACAGTGGCACAATCTCAGCTCACTGCAACCTCCACCTCCCAGGTTCAAGCAATTCTCCTGCCTCAGCCTCCCGAGTAGCTGGGATTATAGACGTGCGCCCCCGCACTTGGCTAGTTTTTTTGTATTTTTAGTAGAGACAGAGTTGCACCATCTTGGCCAGGCTGGTCTTGTACTCCTGACTTCAGACAGTCCGCCTGCCTTGGTCTTTCAAAGTGCTGGGATTACAGATGTGAGCCACTGTGCCCGGCCACAAATGTCTTCTCTCTTATAGCTTATCTCTTCACTCTGTGATATTTTATATTTATTAATCATTTCTTTCATGGTTTGCATTGTCTATATCTTGTTTCAGAAACCCTCATGATCATAATTCCTTTTTTTTTTGTTGTTTTTTGGAGACAGGGTCTCACTCTGTTATCCAGGCTGGGGTGCGGTGCAGTGGTGATATATAAGTACCCCATCTGCCCTACTGGGCTCGAGCAATTCTTCCACCTAAGCCTCCAAAGTGGCTGGGACCACAGGCGCCCACCATGCCCAGCACATATTTTGAATTTTTACTAGAGATAGGATCTTGCCATGTTGCCCAACTGGTCTCGAACTGCTGAGCTCAAGCAGTCCACCTGCCTTGGCCTCCCAAAGTGCTGGGATTACAGGCATGAGCCACCACACCTGTCCTCTCATGGTTGTAATTCTTAAATTGTCTTCCAAAAGTTTTAAAGTTTTGGCTCTAGGCCTCCTGGAATCGACATTTGAATATGAGATGATGATTTATAATAAGGTCAAGTTTTCCTAACTTTATTCTTCATCTTTAAGAGTGTCTTGAATACTCTTGGTCTAAGGATCTTCAATACAAATTTTTATTTATTTTACTTTTTTTTTTTTATTTTTTAAGAGACAAAGTCTGGGCCGGGCGCGGTGGCTCAAGCCTGTAATCCCAGCACTTTGGGAGGCCGAGACGGGCGGATCACGAGGTCAGGAGATCGAGACCATC
>NW_012116377.1:3170662-3175841 GCF_000951035.1 Colobus angolensis palliatus
TGTAGTCCCAGCTACTCGGGAGGCTGAGGCAGGAGAATGGTGTAAACCCGGGAGGCGGAGCTTGCAGTGAGCTGAGATCTGGCCACTGCACTCTATCCCAGGCGACAGAGCAAGACCGTCTCAAAAAAAAAAAAAAAAAGAGACAAAGTTGTATTAGGGTTCTCTAGAGGGGCAGGACTAATAGGATAGATGTATGTATACAAGGAAGTTTATTAAGGAGTATTGACTCACATGATCACAAGGTGAAGTCCCACAATAGGCCATCTGCAAGCTGAGGAGCAAGGAAGCCAGTCTGAGTCCCAAAACCTCAAAAGTAGGGAGGCCGACATTGCAGCCTTCAGTCTGTGGCCAAAGGCCCGAGAGCCCCCGGCAAGCCACTGGTGTAGGTCCAGGAGTCTGAAAGCTGAAAAACTTGGAGTTCGATGTTCAAGTTCAGGAAGCATCCAGCACAGGAGAAAGATGGAGGCCGGAAGACCTAGCCAGTCTAGCCCTTCCGTGTTCCTCTGCCTGCTTTTATCCTGGCTGGACTGGCAGCTAACCAGATGGTGCTTACCCAGATTGAGGGTGGGTCTGCCTCTCCTAGTCCAGTGACTCAAATGTTAATCTCTTTTGGCATCACCCTCACAGACACACCCTGGAATAATACTTTACATCCTTCAGTCCAATCAAGTTGACATTCAATATCAGCATCACGCTGTTGCCCAGGTTATAGTACAACGACAGGGTCGTAGCTCACTACAGCCTCAAACTTTTGGGCTCAAGCAGTCCTTCCACTTCAACTTTCCAAGTAGCTAGGACTACAGGTGTGCACCACCATACCCATTTATTTATTTATTTATTTAGTATTGTAGAGATGAGTTCTCAACATGTTGCCCAAACTGGTCTGGAACTCCTGGGCTCAAGCAGTTGTGAGCCACTGTGCCCATTCTAAATTTTTAAATTAACTTGTTAGGGTTATACACATATAGAAACAAAAACCTGTTGACTGCTGACTTTTTAAAATTGGAATTGCAAATACTTAAATGAATCAATTTAGAGAGAATTGATGTCATGATATTGAGTCTCCCAATCCATCATGGAAAATCTTTGAATTTATTTAAATTTTCTTTGATTTTTTCCTGCAAAAATTAAGCACATCTTTGATTTCCCAATGTTTTATGTTCTATTATGCTATTTGTAAATATCTTACTAAAATTTTATTTTCTCTCACTGGTGTATAGAAATGTAAATGATTTTGTTTATAGTTTTTTTAACAATCTTGCTCTTACGAATTCTAATAAATTCATTTAGATTTTTATGTTATCTATGATTTAATGACAGTCTTATCTTTTTCTTTCCAATCCTTGTGTTTTTGTCTTGCCTTATTCTGGCAGAGATCTCCAGTACAGTGTTGAATGGAAGTGTTGATAGCAGACATCCTTGCTTTGTTCCTCACCTTAAAAGGAATGATTTCAACAATTTACTATAAGCCTTTATTCGATTGTGGACATTGGAGTAAAAGTTGTTATATTGAGCACACACTGAATTTTATCGAATGCTATTTTTAATTTTTTTTTTTAATTTTATGAATACATAGTAAGTGTATATATTTGTAGGGGGCATGAGATATTTTGGTACAAGTATACAATGCATAATAATTACATCAGGGTAAATGGGGTATCCATTACCTCAAGCATTCATCATTTCTTTGTGTTATGAACATTACAGTTGTACTCCCTCAGTTATACTGAAATGTACAACTTGTTGCTGACTAATTACACTGTAGTGCTATCAAATACTAGATCTTATTCATTGTGTCTAACTATATTTTTGTACCCATTAAGCATCCCCCCCACTACCCTTCCTAGCCTCTGATAGCCATCATTCTACTCTGTGTCTCTATGAGTTCAATTGTCAGATGCTTTTTTTTTATGATCTGAGATGATCATATGATTTATCTTTTTTGACCAGTTAATGTAAATTAGCTCGACTTTGTAATATTAAACCCATCTTATATTCTGCAGTTAATCTCAACTTGATAGGTTAATCTGGATTATACTCTTATATGAGTATATAAAAATATATATAAGAGCATAATATATATATATAAAAGAGCATAATCCAGAATATATATATATATACACACACACACATTCTTAGTTTACTAACATTTTGTTTAGGAATTTTGCATCTGTGTTCATGAGTGAGATTAACTTTTAATTTTTCTTAAATTTATGCTAGCCTCGTAAAATGAGTTGGGAGAAGGTTCCCTTTTTTCCTGCCTCCTGTAATAATGTACATAAAATGAGAATTATTTGGTCCTTGAATGCTTATAGAACACACCAGTAAAACTGTTGGTGCTTGGAAAGGTTTTTAGCTACTGATAGAATTTCTTTTTTTTTTTTTTTTTTGAGACGGAGTCTTACTCTGTCACCCAGGCTGGAGTGCAGTGGCCTGATCTCAGCTCACTGCAAGCTCCGCCTCCCGGGTTTATGCCATTCTCCTGCCTCAGCTTCCCGAGTAGCTGGGACTAGAGGCGCCCGCCACCTCGCCCGGCTAGTTTTTGTTTTTGTATTTTTAGTAGAGATGGGGTTTCACCGTGTTAGCCAGGATGGTCTCGATCTCCTGACCTCATGATCCACCCGTCTCGGCCTCCCAAAGTGCTGGGATTACAGGCGTGAGCCACCATGCCCAGCTAAGTTTGTATTTTTAGTAGAGATGGGGTTTCACCGTGTTAGCCAGGATGGTCTCGATCTCCTGACCTCATGATCCACCCGTCTCGGCCTCCCAAAGTGCTGGGATTACAGGCGTGAGCCACCGCGCCCGGCCAGAATTTCTTTAATGGTTAAGACTTTCCGGATTTTCAAGTTGTGATTGACTCAGTTTTAGTAAGTTGTATCTTCTTCAAATAATTTGTTCATTTTGTCTACGTTTTCAAATTTATTGGCATCTAGTTTTTAGAACATCTTTGTTTTGTATTTATTTTTTATTTTTTATTTTTGAGATGGAATTTCACTCCCTTTGCCAAGGCTGGAGTGCAGTGGCACAATCTTGGCTCACCACAACATCCGCCTCCCAGGTTCAAGCAGTTCTCCTGCCTCAGCCTTCCGAGTAGCTGGGATTACAGGCATGCGCCACTGTGCCCGGCTAATTTTTTATTTTTTGTAGAGACCAGGTTTCTCCATGTTGGTCAGACGGGTCTCGAACTCCCAACCTCAGGTGATCCACCTGCTTCGGCCTCCCGAAGTGCTGGGATTACAGGAGTGAGCCACCATGCCCGGCCTTGTTTTGTATTTTTAATGTTTGAAGTATCTCCAGTTATAATCTCCTTTGCGATCCTAATATTATTTGTCATCTCTCTTTTTTCCACTTGGTCATTTTCACCAGAGTTGTTTTATCACTGATTAATTTGTCTTTATTATTTTCTTCCTTATACTTTCTTTGCACCTATTTTGCTATTCTTTTTGTAAATTCTTAGGATAGATACTCAAATTATTGATATCTCAGCCTTTCTTCTTTTCTAATATAAGCATTAGACTATATATTGTCTTCTGAGTATAGCTCTAGCCACATCTATCCCCAGGCAACCACTGATCTTCTAATTGTTTTAGATGGATTTGCATTTTCTAGAATTTTCTATTAAATCATTCAATGTGTCCACTTTTTTGGTCTTGATTCTTTCATTTAGCAAAGTTATTTGAGACTCATCCATGTTGTTGCGTATATCAGTATTTTACGTTGTATCCGTTGTGTAAATAAGCTTAATCCATTCAGCTGTTGATGGACATTTGGGTTACTTCCAGTTTTTGACTATTACAACTAAAGTTGCTGTGAACATTTGTGTATGTCTTTGTGAGAATATATGCTTTTCTTTTTCTTGGGTAGATAGCTAGGAGTGGAATTGCTGGATCATATGGTTCTTTTTTTAAAGAGACTGCCAAATTGTTTTCGAAAGTTGTTGTATGAGTTCATATTTCTACTAGCAGTGCAGAAGAGTTCTAGTTGCTCTACATCCTTGCCAACACTTAATATGGTCCGTCTTTTCACTCTTAAGCATTCTAATAGATGTGTACTAGTTCTTAATTGTAATTTTAAATTTCATTTCTCTAATGACTAATGTCGAACATCTTTTCATGTGATTATTTGCCATCCATATATCATCTTTGATGAAGTGTTTTATCAGACCTTTTGCCTATTATTAAAATTGAGTTATTTCTTTTCTTGAGTGTTGGGAGTTCTTTATATATTCTGGGTAAGATACATGTCCTATATGAGATATATGGTTTGCAGATATTTTTCTCCCAATCTATGGCTTATATTTTCATTATCTTGGCAGTCTCTTGAAGAATAGAATTTTTTTGTTTTGATGTTTATCGATTTTTAAAAGTTTTTATGAATCATGCTTTTAATGTCATATTTAAAAATCTCTGCCTAATCCAAGGTCACATTTTTCTCCTGTTTTTTCACTAAAAGTTTTATAGCTCTGGGTTTTACATTTGTGAATAATTACGTTTTTGTTGTGTTTAACTTCATCACGATGTAATCAGAGGATCTGGTCTTTATGATACTGATTCTTTGAAATTGGCTTAATTTATTTTTAGTTTATGTTTTCTTCCAGAATTTTTGTAGGTATTTACATCCGTGTTTATGTAGCTATAGAAATATATAGGTTTTTAAAATTTAAACTAAATGGAATCACACTGGTTATGATGTTCTGAAAGCTGATTTTTTTAACTGTCTCAGATTTAGAGATACACATAATTCCTTTTTACTCTCATATAATATTTTATAGATTAGAGCTATACTTATTTAGCTACCCCTCTAAGACACACATTTGAGTTTGCAAATTGAAGTATTTTCCAATTAGATGCACATTTAGTTTTTCCCAGATTTTCTCAAGCATAAATAGTACTGTGATGGACATCTTCATATATGCCTCCTTGGGCTCATATGTGGGAGTGTCTCTCTCTAGACTAGAAGTAGAATTTGAAATTAAAAGCTGTCTGGATCAAAGTGTGTCTTCTAAGGGTTTTTTTTCCCCCCAACAGTTTTTTAACAGTCACATAACTTCATATGCAAGAAGTAGCACCATTAACTAAATAAGTTATTAATTCAGCAGGTATGCATCGAGTACATACCGTGAGATCCTTCCTCTTAGGGGATTCCAGTTCCTTCAGACTCAGTGCCCCCTTTTTAAACA
>NW_012116377.1:3176251-3183786 GCF_000951035.1 Colobus angolensis palliatus
AAAAGAAAATATAAGCATTCATGTGCAAATAACTTACAAAAATCAATATATAATAATTATATTCAGGAGAAATAAAAGGAAAGCAACTTATTATGAAATAATATGTATTTCGTGTAAATGCTCAGGCATAACTACTAAAGATGATATAACAGATAAGTCACATACTTCTTAAGTAAGTACATACTTAAATAAGGGTACTAAGAAGATACAACTGTTTTGTAGATGAAATGTAGAGAGTCAGCTGGAATAAATGTTAAATGGAATTAATGTTAGAATAAGTGAGACTGGACTTACTTATAATATGATGAAAACAGTTGACAGGAGGAATTATTAAGGAGAAAATTGAGGAAGCATGATGCCCTTGCAAAAGATCTATACCTTATGTGGAAGTGTTGTGCCATAATGATTTCTTACGGTATGTCTTGCCACAGAGTAATGACATTATGTCATAGAGAACATCTCCTTTCTTGAAATCTGTATGTGAGGTATACCTTTAGTGTCTGATACTTTTAAAAAGACCTTGGAAAGCATATCCTTTTATTGGTCACAGAAAATAGGGAATTAGAAAATGAAACCATTTTGTCTACCAGAATAAAAAATCAAAAATTAGCATCTGCTGTGGGAGAAGGTAACATCTTACTCAGGGTCACAGGTTGAGCATTGCACTTGATTTCTTCAGGGAAATTGTTAATAGGAGTGCCACCCAAACGTGAACGTAATTCTAAGTGTAGTGTGTTTCCGTGTAATCAGCTGCCCACCAGGATGGTTCAGGTTAGCTTTGTAATTGCAGAAGCAGCCTGGTTTTTTTTAAATCTTTAGTAGCAATTATTTAATAGGCAAGGAGACTGATAAGTATATTTCACAGTAGACTTTTATACCTCGTTTTACCAAGAAAAAAAAGTTTCCGTGTTACTTCTTAGATGGGTAAGAAAAATTTTTATTTATTTTTTATTTTATTTGAGGCAGGGTCTCACTCTGCCACTCAGGCTGGAATGCAGTGGCAGGAACACAGCTCACTGCAGTGTCAGTCTCCTGGGCTCAAGCAGTCCTCCCACCTCAGCCTCCCAAGTAGCGGGGACTGCAGGCACATGCCACCACAGCCAGCTAGTTTTTTTATTTTTTGTAGAGATGAGGCCTCTCTGTGTTACCCAGGGGGTCTTGAACTCCGGGGCACAAGCAGTCCTCCTGCCTTGGCCTCCCAGAGTGCTGGGATTAGAGGCATGAGCCACCATGCTGCCAAGTCTTTCTTTTAAAAGTGAGGAAAGAAAGGACGCCAGTAATTTCAGATGTGGGGTAGAAAATAAGATCATTCCTAGTGCTAATTTGTAGCAATATTTGCAGGTTTTAAAAGGTAGCCTTGTATTACAAAGTTTTTTTTTTGATTATAAAAGTTGTGAATTGATTACCATACTGCGTAAAAATAATCATTTCCACCTCTACCTCTGTCACTTCTTTAATCTCCTTACTCGTACTTGTCTTTCTCCATAATGCTTCTCATTATCTACAAACATATATACTTAATTTGTTTATCACATTAGATTGTAGATTCCAGGAAGACCAGAACTTTGTTTCATTTGCTGTTGTGTTCCCAGTGCCTAAAATACAGTGCCTGGAACATAGTGAGCAATCAAGATATGTTTATTGAATGAATAAATCTTTTGCTCTTTTCTCACATGCATATCATCTGGTTGTAATCACAGTGTGCATATAACTTTGTGTCTTGTGTTTTTATAAAATGTTATTACACAGAATAAATACCATCGTCTTTTCCCCAGGTTGCCACATAACCTGCTTTGATCATTACTTTTCTGTATCCCGGAAACATAGCATAATTTACTAAACTGTCTCCTAGTTTGGGACATATAAATTGCTTTTGATCTTTCTGTATTATAAATTAATAGTATATTCACGTGAGGATGAAAAGATGCACAGATGAACAGACAGATGTATATATAGACAGACAGATAAACTTTACAATGGGAGGACTGGAGAAGTGGCTCTGCAGCTCGGAACAACACCCCGAATCACGCTGCAGAGCCAGTCTGGTGAAACCATGGCTGTACAGCCATTACCACAGAGCCTGGAGACGGACCTCCAGCTTCCAGTGCCAAGTCTGTGTCTGTGAGACCAGTGAATCTGATTGACCCCATGCTCTCTTCCAGGGGAAGCAGGACTGCAAATACCTGGCATTGTCTGTTTTTACAGGTAGAGAAAGGCACTGCCTCACCCAAACCCCTGGGAGAGGGAATTCTTATATATCCTAGAAAAAGAATTTAGGACCACACACTAATAAAGCCATTTCTATGTTTAGGATAATTTGTATAAGGTGGATTCCCAGAAGTATAACTATCAGGTCAGAGAACATGAGCAAATTCTCATTATAAAGGACCAGATCTCTTGACCTCAATAGTTTAGTCTTGGAACTTTTTGCTTCCTTGTATTAATCTTTCCTTTTACACATACATAAAGCACATTTATTGGCTGTACTTATTCACTTACTAGTGAATAAAGTGTTGTGTTTCTTAGAACTTTAAGTAGTTGTTGAGGTGAAGGGATTTCTCATCTACTCAAAGGACAATCATCTCTTTTTTTCCCCCCTCTTGATTAATTTTTTTTCTCTTTTGGATAGCAGTGCCTGGGTTTGTGCTAGCATCTGAGAACAAATTGCATATTTATTTCACCATAAATTGTTTTATGTTAGTAACGCATACAAACTTCTGGAGTGGAAATTTCATCATTTATTGCAGCGTGAATTTATTCTCAAATTTTTTCTTTCAACCTCCTTCTCCACCCTGTGTAAAAGTAAATATCTGTAACACCTCTTTCCTCCTACTCTTCCCCTAGGCTTTTGTTTTGTTTGTTTTTGCTGATTGGTCAGCATTCACTTCATATCAGTTGTCGAGGTATAAAAACCAAGTAGTGAGTCCCCATGTCCATCAGGGGGCTGCAGCCTGCCTTAGTGGCAGGTGCTCTTGTCTCAAAACCAGAGAACCTAGGTGTTAGTTTCAGCCTCACCACTAATGCACTGTGACTTCAGGAGTTCCATCCCCTCAGAGGCTTTGGGGAAGGGGTGGGACTTAGACTTGAAGTCATTCTATGGACCTATTATAGTGTTCTTCATTTGCTCTGACTACATATGCCCATCTTCCTGCCAGAATGGGAGGCTTCTGAGTCCAGAACTCAATCCTGTATTCATATGCCTGGTGCATGTTGGGTGAATATGGTTAAATGAGCCCAGTTTTGTTCTTGTGGGTCTTTTGTATGTAATACAGTCCGTATATTCTTGCCTGCACTTTAAGTGAAAGAGGAACTTGCAAAGACCTCCTATCTTTAAGAATATTAGGGCCAGGCATGGTAGCTCACACCTGTAATTCCAGTGCTTTGAGAGGCCCAGGTGGAAGGATCACATGAGTTCGAATATCAGCCTGGGCAACATAGTGAGGCCCTGTGTCTACAAAAACTAAATTAAAGAAAAAATTTGGCCTGGTGCGGTGGTTCACACCTGTAATCCCAACACTTTGGGAGGCTGAGGCAGGTGGATCACCTGAGGTCAGGAGCTTGAGACCAGCCTGGCCAACATGGTGAAACCCGGTCTCTACTAAAAATACAAAATTAGCAGGGTGTGGTGGCGGGCACCTGTAATCCCAGCTACTCAAGAGGTGGAGGTAGGATAATCGCTTGAACCCGGGAGGTGGAGGTTACAGTGAGCCGAGATTGCACCATTGCACTCCAGCCTGGGCGACAAGAGCAAGATTCCATCTCAAAACAAAAAAAAAAAAGAAGAAAATTACTGGGTGTGGTGGCACATACCTGTAGTCCTGGCTACTCTGAGAGGCTGAGGCAGGAGGATCACTTCAGCCCAGGAGGTCAAGGCTGCAGTGAGCCATGATTGCACCACTGGCACTGCAGCCTGAGTGACAGAGCCAGACCTTGTCTTTATTTAATAAAAAGAAGAAGAATATTAGATTACTGCACTGTTAGGTTGAAGATGCTATATGCAGAACGTGGTGTTTCTGGGCTTTCCAAGTCTTCCCTCCTCTCCTTGTAGGTTTAAAATGTTTTGAGTTGGTTGGACTCCATGGTAACATTCTTGTGAACTTTCAGTTGAGGAAAGGTGATCTTTAAGGGGAAAGGGGTGGAGGGAGAGAGAGTTTAACAATGTCAACAATCTAGGTGAAGGGAGAACTTTGTAAAGCAGAGTACATCTTCCCTAGAAGCAATTAGTCATATCATTAGACAAACTGTTTCAGCAGCTGGCAAAACAGCAAGAACACGTCGATTTTGCTTCCTTGGTTACAGGCAGTGATAGTGTACTTGACCTTCCGCAGAGCTGGGTCACAGAGAGGGCATCTTTAAACAGCCCTGTCTGGTTTTGGTGAATGGAATCTGCACTGGCAGGGTTTGAAAGCAAATGCCGGTGAGTTCCCTCAACCAACCTTTGGCCTGGGAGGTTGCTGAGAAAAAATATAAATAAAGCTGCAGGGAGCCATTGGCATGGTAAGTGTGAGTGTCCTAAAGAAAACAAGACTGCAGTATCGAAGTCTATTCTCTTTCCCTGTGTTTCTGAGAGAAGCCTCCCTGTAATGCAGTGTATTTCAGTAGGCACTTATTTTTACAGCAGTTAGTATAATAGCAGTGGATTTAGACACCTATTGTATATTTGAAGAAATTCAATTTAATGCCTTGCTATGCGAAGCTCCTAGCAAATTGTTTCTTCATAGGAACTTGTATTTGAATATGCTGGGTAAATTTAGGTGGGGCGAAAGTTGTTTGCTGTTTTTGGCAGGTTAATCGGCCTGTGAACAGTTTATGAACCATATTGCTCTTGAATATCTCATTGTTTTACATAATTGTGGGGAGTGGTTGTTGACTCGGGGTTTTTGTTTTTTTGTGACAAGAAATTTAGCGCTAAGTTTTATCTTTTTAAAATCTCTATTACCAACTGTAAAATTCAAAACTGTCTAATCAATTCTGATATAAATGATGCTGGTTTATAATATTTAGATTTCATTCCCTCATTGGCTTTACTGTGAAGAAGAACTGGATATATATATCATCAAGAGAAGTAGTTCTTTACTTAACACTGTTATTGTAAGGTTCTAGTCCTTTGAGGACTGGAACTGCATGTAAAAGCCAGCAGCCTCCTATGGATTCTTCTCGCTGATGCAAGTTGTTGCACAAAGGGGATTAATCTCTTTGCCCATTGGCCCTTCAACACACTTACTATTTAATGGTCCTTTGAAATAAACTAGTGAAGGTTATGTGGTACATTTCAGTTCAAGCTGGAGGTGTCTCCTGCCTGACACCCTTTACCCTACTTAAGCGTTTACATTGTTCATGATTTCACTGGAGTGTTAAGAAGTACTGAGTTCCTGTTTGAAATTTGTAACACTAGATATGCACAATCTGTGTTTTCACAAGTGTAACTCTGTTATCCTATTAATAACCCATAAGAATTTTTGTAGCCAAAATCCAAAATAAATTATAGATTTAGAAACTCTTAATATTGCACACTAATTCAATGATATGAGCATCTTTTTCTTTTTTTAATCCCCCCCTTTTTTTTTTTTTTGAGATAGGGTCTTGCTCCATTGCCCAGGCTGGAGCACAGTGGTGCCATCATAGCTTACTGCCACTGTAGCCTCAAACTCCTGAGCTCAAGTGCTTCTTCTGCCTCAGCCTCCTAAGCAGCTGGGACTACAGGCATGTGCCACCAGGCCTGGATAATGTTTTTGATTTTTACTAGGGATGGGGTCTTGCAGTGTTGTCCAGGCTGGTACTCAAACTCCTGGCTTCAAGTGATCTTCCTTCCTCGCCCTCCCAAACTGCTGTGATTATAGATGTGAGCCACTGCACCTGGCCTGTGAGCATCATCTTCAGCCTGGATGTTCATTTTTCAGCAAGTGATTGCATGTAAACCTCAGAAATTTTTCCTGACAATTATTTCTTTATAAAACAAACAACAACAACAACAAAAACCCTGCTGTCAAAGCAATGTCATGCCATTGTGGAATAGAGGACGTTCTCATTCCAGGGTGAAAATGTATGAACTTCTTCAACAGCCTGATAAACCCACCTGTGTCGGTGGAAGCCAATACTCCTTGGTTTATATAATGAACTGCCAAGGCAGGTGTTGTGCTGTACCTCCAGGGTGTCTAATTAGCAGACAGGCACAGGAGTAGAGTAAAGCAAAGCAAAGTCCAGGCGGAGTCCCAGGATCAAAGACTGTAAGACAGTGACTGCTTATTCATCCCCAAAGGTATTCATTCCCTAAGTGTTCATTCACTAAGCATTCATTGTGGGCCTAATATGTGCCTGGCCTTGGGAATAAACAGAGAAATAGGAAATGTCGTGGTGCTCTGTGGAGAGTACTAAGGTGCAGGGACTGTGGGAGCCCAGAGGAGGACATTTGTATTAACCTGAGGGGTGTCAGGAAAGGCTGGCCAGAGGAGCATGGCTTTTATTAAACTCTTTAGTGTTCAGTAAAACATTTCTGTGTTCGGCAAGCATGGTTACCTTTAGAAAGGATGTGAAATGGAACAGATGATTTTACCCTTTAAGTATGAGTTGGAGACCATGCCTTGGAAGGCCTGTGTCTAAAGACATTTCACACTGAGCTTGCCCATGGTTTTAATTGAGTCCTTTGAACTGGCAGTTTTCCTGTCAAGGTAAAGTGGCCCTAACCAAGGTATAACACACACCTGCGTGTTGTCTGGCATTTATACAGTGTAAACTAAGTGATCCTATCCTTTGCAACTTGAGCAGCTTAAAGGGTAGAAAATAGGGTAAGGCAAAGGCCAAGACTGACATTAGGCACTGAGGTGCTAGGCAGGAAAAAATAGAAAGGAGATATTTCAACTAGTCAGAAATGCATCTAATATTTTTATTGCCTTTTTACCAAACTGACTTTTTATTGCTGTGCTGATGAGTCTCAATAAAATATTTCTGGAAAAAAAGGCCAAGCATGGTGGCTCACATCTGTAATCCTAGTGCTTTGGGAGGCCAAGACAGGCGGATCACCTGAGGTCAGGAGTTCGACACCAGCCTGGCCAACGTAGTGAAGCCCCGTCTCTACTAAAAATACAAAAATTAGCCAGACATCATGGTGGGTGCCTGTAATCCCAGCTGCTCGGGAGGCTGAGGCAGGAGAATCGCTTGAGCCCTGCGAGGCAGAGGTTGCAGTGAGCCGAAGTTGCATCACTACACTCCAGCCTGGGTGACAAGAGCAAAACACCATCTCAAAAAAAAGAAATGTTTCAGGAAAAAAAGTAAATTTCCTGCCTTGATGTCTGTTCATAATTATCAGACTCTAAATTCATATACCTGCAATAATTTCTTAGCAGTCCATCATAACATCACTTTGCCTTCATGCAAGACCATATCTCAACTGCCTCTGGTGCCACTAGAACATACCTTTTTTCTTTTTTCTTTTCTTTTTTTCTTTTTTTTTTTTTGAGACGGAGTCTCACTCTGTTGCCCAGGCTGGAGTGCAGTGGCCGGATCTCAGCTCACTGCAAGCTCCGCCTCCCGGGTTT
>NW_012116377.1:3183931-3191803 GCF_000951035.1 Colobus angolensis palliatus
GCCAGGATGGTCTCGATCTCCTGACCTCGTGATCCGCCTGTCTCGGCCTCCCAAAGTGCTGGGATTACAGGCTTGAGCCACCGCGCCCGGCCTAAACATACCTTTTTTCTAATGGCTTCAGGAGTAGGGGTTCCCAAACATTTTCTGATTAACCTGTCACTTCCAGAGTTAATCATCTTTTCACTGAATCTCAGGGCTGTTCACTCAATCTAAATTTATTACTGAGTCTACAGGGAGCCCATTGCCAATATGACCCATGCCCCCTCTCAGGTAAAGGGTCTTGAGGGCTTCTCATATCAAGGGAATAAATAAAATTTGCAAGTGTACCGCTGAACAGGTGAGGAAGCCAAAATCCAGGGAGTTTAAACTGTAGCTCAGGGAAGGTAGCAAAGTCAAGGAATAGCAGTCTCAGCACCCAACCTGTGCTTTCCGGTAGCTGTTCGTCCTCCACAGCGGCTTAGAGGCAGGGCCACATCTGGTTGCCCTGTGCACACAACCCCCAACGTGGCACAGAGTGAGTGCTTACTAGGTTCAAGTAAAGCATAGACCACTGTCACTTTGTCTTAATGACATAGAAAAGTTTCTGAGATATGTTAAATACTTTTTGAATAGTGTTTTTAAATTTTTGGTTTTTTATCCACTCATCTGTGCACTGATTTAAAAAAAAAAAAACCACTTTTTATTGTAGTATAACATACCTAAGTTTAAAATTCATCAGTTTATAACACAATGAATTATCACAGAGAAAACATTTCCATATACTCACCACCCAGGTTAAGAACAGAATAGAAATTTCCTGCAGCCCAGAAGCTCTGCTTATGCCCCTCTCCCAATCATTACCTGCACCCTCTTCCTTAAAGATGACCTTTACCCCAACCCCTTACACCATGGATTGAATTTGTTATTGTTGTTTATTCTTTTTCTTAAGACAGAGTCTCGCTCTCTTGCCAGGCTGGAGTGCAGTGGTGCAGTCTCAGCTCACTGCAACCTCCGCCTCCCGGGTTTAAGCGATTCTCCTGCCTCAGCCTCCGGAGCACCTGGGACTACAGGTGCGTGCCACCACGCCCAGATAATTTTTGTATTTTTAGTAGAGGCAGAGTTTCACTATGTTGACCAGGATGTTCTCGATCTCTTGACCTCGTGATCCACCCGCCTCAGCCTCCCAAAGTGCTGTGACTACTGATGTGAGCCACCACACCCAGCCTATTCATTCTTAAAAAAAAAAAAAAGGTAGCCAGCTGTGGTGGAGTGTACCTGTAGTCCCAGCTACTCAGGAGACCGAGATAGGAGGATCGCTTGAGCCCAGGAGTTCCAGGCTGCAGTGAGCTATGATTGTGCCACTTCAGCCTGGGTGACAGAGCAAGACTCTGTCTCTAAAAAAAAAAAAAAGAAAAAAATCACAGCTCTATTAAGATATAATTCATACACCATACAATTCTTTGTTTTTTTGTTTTTTTGAGATAGGTTGTCATTCTGTCACCCAGGCTGGAGTGAAGTTGCACAATCATAGCTCACTGCACCTTCAACTCTCCGGGCTCAAGTGAGTCTCCCACCTCAGCCTCCTAAGCAGCTGAGACCACAGACACACGCCGTCAAACCCAGCTAGTTTTTTAAATTGTTTACTAGAGACCAAATTTCACTATGTTGCCCAGGCTGGCAGTTCACCTATTTAAAGTGTACAATTCTGTGGCTTTTAGCGTATTTACAATATTGTGCAGCCATCACTAATACATAATTCCAGAACATCTTCATTACCCTGTCAAAAAAAACCCCACACTCCTTAGCTGTCACCCCCCAGCCCTAGGCAACTGCTAATTTGCTTTCTATCTTTGTATTTGTTCTGGACATTTCATATAAATTGAATCATATATGGTCTTTTGTGACTGGCTTCTTTTACCTAGCATAATGTCTTTAAGGCTTATCCATGTTGTAGCATGTACCAGTACTTCATTATTGCCAAGTAATATGCCATTGTATGGATACACCACATTTTATCTATTCATCATTTAATGGACTTGGGTGTTTTCACTTTTTGGCTATTAGGAATAATGCTATGAACATTGTGTACCAGTTTTTCTGTGAACACGTTTTCATTACGCGCGTGGTGTGTGTGTACACACCTAAAAGTGGAATTGCTGGTCAAATAGTAACTATTTTCAAACTTTTGAGGAACTGCCAGAGTGTTTTTCAAAGTGACTGCACCATTTTATGTTCCCACCAGCTGTATGTGAAGGATCTGGTTTCTCCTCAACCTTGCTAACATTTGTTATCCTGCATCTTTTTTATTGTAGCCATCCCTAGTGGGTGTGAAGTGGTATGTCATTGTGGTTTTGATTTGTATTTCCAGTGATGTTGAATATTTTTTCAAGTGCTTATTGGCCGTTTTGTATATCTTCTTTGGAGAAATGTCTGTTCAACCCCTTTGATCATTTGTAATTGGTTTTTGTCTTCTTCTCATTGAGTTATAAGGGTTCTTCATACGTATTCTGAATACAAGTCCCTTATCAAATATATGATTTGAGAATTATTTTCTCCCATTCTATCCATTTTCTTTTTCACTTTCTTAATTGTCTTGAAGCACAAAAGATTTTAATGTTGGTAAAACCCATTTTATGTATTTTGTTGTTGTTGCTTTTATTTCAAGTGTAATATATTAAGAAACCATTGCCTAATCCAAGGTCATGAGGATTTGCACCTATGTTTTTTAATTTTTATATATGATATGAGGTTGGATTTAATATTATATTTTAAAATAAAATACAAAGAATTTTCTGTTTGAGAGACACATTAGCACATTTTATTATGTGTACCAAAGACACTTATGTAGTGTTTATAACTTAGGTTTAGAAAAATTTTCAGAAGGTTTATGACAGTATCAGTTACCATTTGCTGAAGGTAACTAATGTTTAACTTATTATTCATTAACTTTCACACCAGTGCCATAAAGTAGTAACAATATGTCCATGTTGAATTTGAGGAAATTTTGAAGTTTCACATATTCGCTATTAGAAGATTTATTTATGTATTTATTTATTTTTTGAGACAGAGTCTCTCTCTGTCCCCCAGGCTGGAGTGCAGTGGCGTGATCTCAGCTTGCTGTAACCTCTGCCTCCCAGGTTCGCACCATTCTCCTGCCTCAGCCTCCCGAGCAGCTGGGACTACAGGCGCCTGCCACCACGCCCAGCTGATTTTTTGTATTTTTAGTAGAGACGGGGTTTCACCATGTTAACCAGGATGGTCTCTGTCTCCTGACCTCGTGATCTGCCCTCCTCGGCCTCCCTAAGTGATGGGATTACAGGCGTGAGCCACTGTGCCTGGTTAGGGGTTTAAATGACTTGTTTAAGGTGATAGTACAAGTTTCAAAGTCCAGGTCTGTCAGATTCCATAGCCTGTGAGTACTCCAATAATAATGATGACTTTAAAACTTCTTGCAAGTAAAGTAAGGATGTGAGCCAAAATTTGGCCTATTATTCTGCCAGTGAAGAATTCTCAATACAGTCACAAACCAAATGTGAACCATATAATGACATTTCTGTCAGTGCCGGAGTGCCTATAGGAAGGAAGATAGTCCCATAAGATTATAACTGCATTTTGACTGTACTTTTTCTATGTTTAGATACACAGATACTTACCATTGTGTTACAGTTGGCTATAGTATTCACCACAGTCACATGCTGTACGTGTTTGTAGCCTAGGGGCAATAGGCCATACCACATAGCCTAGATGTGTAGTAGGTTATGCCATCTAGGTTTGTGTAAGTACACGCTATCGTGTTCACACGATGAAATGACCTAATGACACATTTCTCAAAACATATTCCTGTCTTTAAGCAACATGTAAATGTATCTGAAACTGTCAGAATTAACTTGCAAACTAATAGACTCAACCAAAAATTTAAGTGTTCATTGTTAAAGGATTCAATGAATATACTCTGATAAAGTGGCCAGCTTTTTCTTTTCAGTTACAAATAAACAGAGCCAGCCATTATGTGTACATGATCCTGGGAGACATACCTTGCAGGATCTGAGCCTCACCATACCTCCTATAAAATGGTTGTGCTTGTCCTGCCTATTTCTTAGTGAAGAGAGAGCTAATCCATATTTTTTAAGCTAAAAGTCACTGTAAAAATGTGGGATTCTGTTGACTTCATTGTAGTGAATTTGTTGTTGTTAAAATGTATGCTTATGAAAGAAAAAAATTTAATAGCCCAGTAATGAATTAATTGATAATATTTTATCAAATTGAGATAATAATTCACATACCATAAAATTCATTTTTTAAAAATGGACAGCTTAGTGGGTTTTAGTACATTCACAAGAGTATGCAACCATCACCACTGTCTAAATCCAGAATATTTTCATCATGCCCCCAGTAAAAAACCCACATCTCTTAACAATTATTCTTGCTACTCCCGTTCCCCTATCACCTGGGCAACCACTGATCTACTTTCTGTCTCCGTGGATTTGCCCATTCTGGACATTTTAAATAAATACAATCATGCAATATATGGTGGTCTTTTGTGGCTGATTCTTCCATGTTGTAGCATGTATCAGCACTTCATTCCTTTTTATTGCCAAATAATATTCCATTACATGGATATACCATGTTTTATTTATCCATTCGTCATTTGAGAGATATTTGAGTTGTTTCTACTTTTTACCTGTTATCACTAATGATGCTGTGAACATTTGTATACAAGCTTTTGTGTATACATATGTTTTTCTTTGTCTTGAGTATATACCTAGGAGTGAAATTATGGGTCCCATGGCGACTCTCTGTTTACCCTTTGAGGAACAGCCAGACTGTTTTCTAAAGTAACTGTACCATTCTACATTACTACCAGCGGTGTATGAAGGTTCCCATCTCCACATTTTCACCAATACTTGTTATTGTCTATCTTTTACATTGTAGCCATCCTAGTGGATATGAAGTGATATCTCATCGTGGTCTTGATTTGCATTTCCCTAACAACTAATGACCTTTAAACATCTTCTCCTGTGCTTATTGGCTATTTGTATATCTTCTAGGATAAATGTCTTAACTCTTTGCCCATTTTTAAATTGGAATTTTTGTCTTTTTGTTATTAAGTTGTAATGATACATGATTTGCACTTTTTTCCCCCCATTTTATAGGTGGTCTTTTCACTTTCTCAATGGTGTCTTTTGAAACACAAAACTCATTAATTTGAGTTCAGGTATGCTGGCTCACACCTGTAATCCCAACACTTTGGGAGGCCAATGAGGAAGGATCACTTTAACCAGGAGTTGGAGACAAGCCTGGGCAACATAGGGAGACCTCATCTCTGCAAAAAAATTTAAAATTAGGTGGTGTGCACGCCCATAGTCCCAGCTACTTGGGGGCGTGAGGTGGGCAGATCACTTGAGCCTGGAAGGTTGAGGCTGCAGTGAACCAAGATCATGCCCCTGCATTCTGGCCTGGGCATCCAGGAGTGAGTCCCTGTCTCAAAACAAAAAAAAATTTTTTTTTACAGCCGGGCACGGTGGCTTACGCCTGTAATCCCAGCACTTTGGGAGGCCGAGGCGGGTGGATCACCTGAGGTCGGGAGTTGGAGACCAGCCTGACCAAAATGAAGAAACTCCGACTCTACTAAGGATACAAAATTACCCGGGTGTGGTGGCTCATGCCTTTAATCTCAGCTATTTGGGAGGCTGAGGCAGGAGAATCACTTGAACCCAGGAGGCAGAGGTTGCAGTGAGCTGAGATTGCACCATTGCACTCCAGCCTGGGCAACAAGAGTGAAACTCCGTCTCAGAAACAAAACAACAAAATAAATTAAATTAGCCGGGCATGGTGGCACACACCTGTCATCCTAGCTACTCAGGAAGCTGAGTTGGGAGGATTGCTTGGGCCCAGGAGGATGAGGCTGCAGTGAGCCATAATTGTGCTACTGCACTCCAGCACAGGTGACAGAGTAAGAGATCTTGTCCCAAAAAAAAAAGTTTCTAGTTTTGATGATTATTTTCTAATTTTTCTTGTGCTACTTTTGCTTTTGGTGTCATCTAAGAATCACCTAATTCAAGTTCACAAAAATTTACACTTGTGTTTTCTGAGAGTTTTATAGTTTTAACTCTTACATGTAGATCTTTGATCCATTTTGATTTTTTTTTTTGTAATAGTGCAAGGTAGGTGTCCAGATTTGTTCCCCTGCATTTGATTTCCACTTGTCCCATCACCATTTGTCAAAGACTGTTCTTTGCCTATTGAATTATTGTGGCACCTTTCTCAAATTTGAACATACACGTGAGAGTTTATTTCTGCGTTCTCTGTTATATTCCTTTGGTCTGTATGTCTTGTCTTTATACCAGTACTGCAATTTTTTTATAAGTTACAAACTGAGTTTATAATTGCATATATTTACAGTACAAAGTGATGTTATGATCTATGAGTACAATGTGTAAAAATTAAATCAAGCTCATTAACATATCCATCACCTTAAATACTTATTTTTGCTATGAGAACATTTGAAATTTACTCTTAGCAATTTTGAAATGTACACTAGCCTTTTATTAACTATATTCGCCATGCTGTGCAATAGATCTAAAAAAAAAAAAAGTATTCCTCCTGTCTGAGATTTTGTACCTTTTGACCTTTCATCTCCCCATTCCCCCTGCCCCTCAGCCTCTGTAACTACCGTTTTACTCTGGTTTTATGAGTTTGATTCTTTTAGATTTTGCATTTAAGTGAGAACATGTGGTATTTGTCTTTCTGTGCCTGGCCTATTTCAGTTACCATAATGTTCTCCAATTCCATCCGTGTTGTCAGAAATGACCGAATTTCCTTCTTTTTAAAGGCTGAATAGTATTCCATTGTGTGTATATACCACATTTTCTTCATTCATCTATTGATGGACATATTGGATGATTATGTAACTTGGATATTGCAGACAGTGCTGCAAAGAACATGGGAATGCAGACATCTCTTCGACAAACTGATTTCAAATCTTTTGGGTAAATACCCAGAAGTGTGATTGCTGGATTCCACACAGTGTTAACTACTGTAGCTTTGTAAATAAGTTTTGAAATAAGGAAGCGTGAGTCCTCCAACTTCATTCTTTTTCAAGATTGTTTTGAATATTCTAGGTCACATTCATTCCCATATTAATTTTAGGATCATTTTGTCAATTTATGCAAAAAAGCACCTGAAATTTTGATAGGGATTACATTGAATCTGTAGATCAATTTGGGGAATATCACCATCTTAACAATATTAAATTTTACAATCCATGAACACAAATGTCTCTGTTTATTTAGGGTTTTTGTTTTTGTTTCTGTTTTTTACGGAATCTTGCTCTGTCGCCCAGGCTGGAGAGCGGTGGCGCAGTGTCAGCTCACTGCAAGCTCTGCCTCCCAGGTTCACACCATTCTCCTGCCTCAGCCTCCCTAGTAGCTGGGGATATAGGCGCCTACCACCTCGCCCGGCTAATTTTTTGTATTTTTGGTAGAGACAGAGTTTCACTGTGTTAGCCAGGATGATCTCGATCTCCTGACCTCGTGAGCCACCGTGCCCGGCCTATTTAGGTGTTTTAAATTTCTCATGGCAATATTTTATAGTTTTCAGTATTCAAGTCTTGCATTTCTTTTGTGAAATTTATTTTATTTCTAAATATATTATCCTTTTTGAAGCGTGATCAGTGGGATTGCTTCCTTAATTTCATTTTCAGATTGCTCATTGCTAATATATAAAAATACAATTGATTATTGTGTTTTTGTTTTTGGGGGTTTTTCCTTTTTCTTTTTTTTTTCTTTTTTCTTTTTTCTTTTTTTTGGAGACAGAGTTTCACTCTCGTCGCCCAGGCTGGAGTGCAGTGGAGCGATCTTGGCTCACTGCAACCTCTGCCTCCCGGGTTCAAGC
>NW_012116377.1:3195490-3199313 GCF_000951035.1 Colobus angolensis palliatus
AGAGACGGGGTTTCACTGTGGTCTTGATCTCCTGACCTTGTGATCTGCCTGCCTCGGCCTCCCAAAGTGCTGGGATTACAGGCGTGAGCCACTGCACCCGGCCTTTTTTTTTTCTTTAAGGAGAGTCTTGCTCTGTTGCCCAGGCTGGAGTGCATTTACTATTCACAGACAGGATTGTAGGGCACTACAACTTCAAACTCCTGAGCCCAAGCTTTCCTTCTGCCTCAGCCTCTCAAGTAGTTGGGACTACAGATGTGCACCACTGTCAGCTACTCCATCACTTTATTTTGCATCTGTCTGTGTCTTTATATATAAAATGGGTCTCCTGTAGGCAATATGTATTGGGGTCTTGATTTTTTCCCATTTTTTTCCTACTTCCTGTATAATTTTGTAAGAGTCTTGTTTTTTTACCCAGCTGACAATCTGTCTTTTCATTGTGAATATGGATCAATTCATAAAGTGATTGTTGATATATTTGGATTAATATCCTCCATTTAGGCTGGGTATGGTGGCTCACACTTGTAATCCCAGCACTTATGGAGGCTGAAGAAGGCTTATCACTTGAGCCCAAGAGTTCGAGACCAGCCTGGGCAACAAAGTGAGATTGTATCTCTACAAAAAAAAACTAAAAAATTAGCCAGACATAGTGATGCATTCCTGTAGTCCCAGCTACTTGGGAGGCTTTGGTGGGAGGGTTGCTTGAGCCCCGGAGGTTGAGGCTGCAGTGAGCTGTGATCATGCCACTGCACTCCAGCCTGGGCCACAGAGCAAGACCCTATCTCAAAAAACTAAAATAGTAATTCAGAACTATTCATATGAGCTAAGATTTATACTTAAGTAAAAGATTTATTTACCTTTTCGCAAAGGTCAGGATTTATTTACCTTTTTGCAAAGGTTTTTTAAAGCAGGTTCCTTCTACCCTTTTTATTTTTAGTTAATGATCTTTGCTATTATCTTTTGGTATGCTCTAATATATGATCTGTCTTATAAACTTTATATATATTCTATATGTAAATTCTATATTTGTTATAGGAAATTGTATATATGTAGGTATGTGAGTGGACGGGTGGTATGTGTATATAAATAGTATGGGAAATCTGAAGAGCTGGTTTTGGGTCGGGGGACAAACCCTTGAAGGGATTCTCATTGTACTCAGAAAGAAATCCAGACTCGCAGCAGGGCCGTCCCACCTCCCTCTTTAGGTTCCTGGGCCATGCTGGTTGTCCATGGGCCTGATAGCAGTTCCTAGGAGTTTGTTCCTCCCAGGGCTTTCCATATGCCAGAACATTTCTCTTTGCTGGAACGCTAAACATTTATCTGGCTGCTGTCTCCTCAGCCTTAAATCTTTTTCTTTATTTTTTTTTTAAAGGCGTTTCGCTCTTGTCACCCAGGCTGGAGTACAGTGGCACAGTGTTGGCTCACTGCAACTTCTGCCTCTCAGGTTCAAGCGATTCTTCTGCCTTAGCTTCCCAAGTAGCTGGGATTACAGACATGCGCCACCACGCCCAGCTAATCTTGTATTTTTAATAGAGACAGAGTTTCACCATGTTGACCAGGCTGGTCTTGAACTCCTGACCTCAAGTGATCCTCCCACCTCAGCCTCCCAAAGTGCTGGGATTTTAGGTGTGAGCCACCACAGCCAGCCACAATACACTTTCTATCAAGAAAAAATATATCTGTCCACTTCAAGTATCCAGGTGACCACCTAGCACCTGAACCTTGCCTTTGGTATAAGTATTGACTAAATTTCAGACCCTGTGGTCCTGACAGGCTTTTCCCAGCTCCATCCCACTGGGGCTGAGAAATTACCAGAACCCTTTTATAAGTACTAATCCCAGTAGTTTTCAGTGTAATGTCGGTTTTGTTTGTCATCCCCTGCTGTGTTGTGAGAGCCTTTCCTGGGAAACCATCATATTAAAGGAATGTTTTACAGGTGGCTTTGGAGACAGGGATAACATTCAAAGATCATCTTTAAAATGTTATTTTGATAGGTTTTTACTTTATTAAAGTGTGCAGAGCAGAATTGCAAATTCCTTTGGTTTCTTCTTGCATTTCCAGCATTAGGAACAGCTGTTTTAAGATTGTATTTTCCTGGGGGGCACGCTGTAGCAACATCTCATTGATTCCTTTGTCATCCTTCTGGGTCCAACCTCAGAACCACACAAGTTTATCACTCCAGGCCACAGTGAAAGCAAGAGGCATGGTCTTCAGGCCACCTCTGAGCATCATTCTGAACCCCCTTATGATCCAGCCCACTTCTCGCCCACAGGTAACACGTACACAGACTTCTCGGCCGGAATCTCCAGGGATGACCAGCCCCTCCCCACGCATCCAGATAATCTCCACCGACTCTGCTGTAGCCTCACCTCAGCGCATTCAGGTACCTGCACCAGTCCCACTTCGTTCCACCTATCTGCCAAAGGCAACTCTGCCTTTCCTGAACTCTTTCCAAAAACAAACCTTCCTAAGGGTTTCACTAAGGAGTTGTGCCTTTTAGGCATCAAATACAATACAACTTCGATTCTTTAAAAAAAAATAAAAAATTCTTACATTTATTTAACCAACTTACATGTAAAGCAAAAGCCTGAACTGTTGTTTCAAACTATTGAGATGAAGTACCATTTTATTACTTATTTGCTTCCAAATTGAGAGGCCGCATATCTTAGTACTGTGATTGAGAGCAAGGGCCCCTACTTGAAGTCAAATCCAGTGCCCCACTTAGCTTTTTTGACCTTGGTCAATTAACATTTTAATGCCTCACTTTCTTCATTTGGAAAATATACATAATAGTAGTTATTTGCCTCACGAAGTTATTATGAAGAATCAAAGGGATATTGCTTATAAAGTGCTTAGAATGGTGCCTGACACATAGTAATGTTCAATATGTAGTAATTATATAATAACTATTATTATTAATATTGTTATTAACTAATCGATATTCACTTATGGGAAGTTGTCTTCCCTAGGGCTCTGAACCTGCCTCTGGCCCATTGAGTGTTTTCACCTCTTTGAACAAAGAGAAGGTAGGTGTATCAAGCTTGTAGGCAAAAAGCTGGGAGGAAGGGATAATATATTGATGACAAAGATTTATTGTTATCTCAACAAGCTGAATCAAAAAGCCAGTTATAACTGTTGATTTCTCTGTTTTTCTCCTTGCAATTTTATCAGGTTTTTTTGCCTCACTTTGATGCTCTGTTGTTAGTTGCATATGTGTTTTATATTGTTATGTCTTTTTGGAGAATGAACCGCTTTCTTGCTTGCTTTCTTGGTTGCTTGCTTTCTTTTTATTTATTTTTGAGACAGGGTCTTGCTGTATTGCCCAGGCTGGTCTTGAACTCCTAACCTCAAGTGATACTCCTGCCTCAGCTGAGTATTTTGTAATCCCAAAGTGCTGGGATTACAGGCTTGAGTCACCAGGCCCAGCCACCCCTTTCTTATTATGTACCACTTCCCTTTATCTTTATTTTCCTTGTTCTGAAGTCTGCATTGTCTGAAATTACTGTAGTTACTCCAGCTTTCTTTTTATTAGTGTTGGTTGCTAGCATGGTATAACTTTCTCTATGTTTGGACACTTTTTCTTTCTTTCTTTTTTTTTTGAGACAGGGTCTTGCTCTGTCACCCAGGCTGCAGTGCTGGAGTGCAATGGCGTGAACACAGCTCACTGCAGCCTCTACCTCACAGGCTCAAGCCATCCTCTCATCTACGCCTCCCAAGTAGCTGGGGCTACAGGCGCATACCACCATGCCTGGATACACACACACACACACGATTTGTTTTGTTTTGTTTTTTTAATAGAGATGGGATTTCACCATGTTGCCAAGGC
>NW_012116377.1:3200748-3229565 GCF_000951035.1 Colobus angolensis palliatus
GCTCACTGCAACCTCCACCTCCCGGGTTCACGCCATTCTCCTGCCTCAGCCTCCCGAGTAGCTGGGACTGCAGGTGCTTGCCACCACGCCTGGCTAATTTTTTGTATTTTTAATAGAGACGAGTTTTCACTGTGTTAGACAGGATGGTCTCGATCTCCTGACTTCGTGATCTGCCCGCCTCGGCCTCCCAGAGTGCTGGGATTACAGGATTGAGCCACCGCACCCAGCCCCCTGACCTCTCTTTCTAAAGTTAAGTACTTTTGTTATTCAGGGTTACCCCAACCTGTCTTTTCTCTCATAACATGTACCATAAATTGAAATTGTTTACTGACTGGTTTGTTTCCTTGTGTATTGCCAGTCTCTTCGACTGAACTAAAAGTTTCATGAGGGCAGGAGCCATCTTCATATGCCACTGTCTAACACACTGTCTGACAGAGTAGACCCTCAGTAAATATTTGAGGAATGAATGAAAGAATGAGTAAGCCATGGTAAAAAGTCTTGACTTTTTCATCAGGAGCGATTTGGTAAGATGAAAGGGATAAGACAAGACTGAGTGAGGAAAGGAGTATGTGAGAGCTTAGAGGGAAGAAATACTTTACCAAGGTCCTGGCATGTTCTGGGCAGTGTACCAAGCAGTTTCACACACATCATATCGTTTCACTTTCCTAGTCATCCTTTTTCATAGATACATAAATGGAGCTCAAGAGCTTGTGTAGCTGCTCCAAGTTGACACAGCTGGAAAGTAGTAGAGTAAGCATTCATATTCATGTCTGTAGCTACCAAGCCCTATCTCCCGTGTTTACAGTGAAAGAGGTGGCAAGGTGAGGATAGGGATGAACTGGAGAGGCTACCTCATCTAAAGGGGTAGCCAACCCCCATCTCCAGCCACCTGGCACCATGGGGAGAACTTGAGCCCAGGATGACCTGAGCTTCCGGTTTGTCAAGAGAACTACAAATTTGATTTTGATAATGGGAAATACTCAATTTTTAGATGTTAGCAAAGTTCTTTAAAAAAAAAATTTAGGGGGCCGAGTGCAGTGGCTCACACCTGTAATCCCAGCACTTTGGAGGCTGATGTAGGTGGATCGCTTGAGCTCAGGAGTTCAAGACCAGCCTGGGCAACATAATGAGACGTCATCTCTACAAAAAAATACAAAAATTAGCCAAGCGTGGTGGCACGAGTCTGTAGTCCCAGTTACTTGGGAGACTGTGATGGGAGGATCACTTGAGGCTGAGAGGTGGAGGTTGTAAAGAGCCAACATCATGCTACTGCACTCCAGCCTGGGTGACAGAGCAAGACCTGGTCTCAAGAAAAAAATTAAAAAAAAAATAATTTTGGGTAGGCAAACAAAAGTTATCCAGGGGCTGGTTTTTGCCTGCAGCCCATTCATTGGCAGGCTCTTCTTTGCGACAGAGATGTTGAGCTGGCTGGAACAGAGTGGGTAACATGGGGGAGAATGGTAGTGTATAAGATCGTTTCAAGGTCCTTTGGGATTAGAACTAGAGAGGACCTTAACTAGAGAGGACCTTAGCTTAGTAGAGGAAAGTCAGTTGTGCTATAATGTGACATGCATTCCTGAAAATTCCCACACTTTGCCAAATTGTGCAATGAAAACCACAGGACTGATGGGGAAAAAATGAGATTAGTGACACAATACTCAAAAACTTTGTCAGTAACATATTAAAAAACAGATAGTGAATCTAATAAAACCTGCAAGTGGTTAAATACATAGTGACTCTAATAAATATGGTACTTGGTCAGGCGCGGTGGCTCATGCCTGTAATCCCAGCACTTTGGGAGGCCGAGGTGGACGGATCACCTGAGGTCGGGAGTTTGCGACCAGCCTGACCAACATGGAGAAACCCCATCTCTACTAAAAATATAAAAAAATTAGCTGGGCATGGTACCGTGTGTCTGTAATCCCAGCTTCTCTGGAGGCTGAGGCAGGAGAATCGCTTGAACCTGGGAGGCGGAGGTTACCGTGAGCTGAGATCGATCGTGCCATTGCACTCCAGCCTGGGCAACAAGAGCGAAATTCCATCTCAAAAATAAATAAATACGGCACTTTACCTTGAAAAAGTCCTGTAGTTTCTTTGTGGAGGTAGGTGTAGGGAGGATTGCATCTCATGAGTTACTGTGAGTGGTGGACCTGAAATCACCAGATGGATTGAATGTGACTCATACCACATGCACTGAGTATCCCTGCATGGATAACTTCAGCTCAGTGTCGTTTTCTGTTAACCTATTTACTTAGTGTTATTCATGGAAGAAACTACCCATAAACACAAAATTTGCATTATATGCTAATTATTTACTAACATATCAATCATGTTCAAATTCACCTTTTCACAACAAGCATTATAGCAGCTCTGACTAGGTAGGCTATTGAGGGCCTTAAAAATCACAGAAAATAGCCCTTATCTTCTTACATTACTCCCTTCCCCCCAATTTGTTATAGTTTACAGACAGTTAAGAATTTTTGTTCCAAATAAAGAAATTAAATAAAATTTGCCTCTTGTATTAGTTTCCCAGGGCTGTCACAATAAATTACCACAAACTTGGTGGCTTAAAACAATAGAAATTTATTTTCCCAACCCTCTGGTGGCCAGAAGTCTGAAATCAGGTGTCAGCAGGGTAAGGTTCTAGGAGAGTGTCCTTCCTTGTCTCCTCCTACCTTCTGGTGGGTGCCAGCAGTCCTTGGCATTCCTCGCTTGCTTGCAGCTGCATCACTCCAATCTCTGCCTCCATTGCCACGTGGTCTTCTTCTAAGGACACACCATTCATTGAATTAGGGCCCACCCTAATGCAGTATTACCTCATCTTATCCTAATTACATTTGCAAAGGCCCTACTTCCAAGTAAGGTCACATTAATAGATACTGGGAATTCTGGCTGGAATGTATCTTTTCAGGGAGTAAAGTTCTATGCACAATACCTCTCCTCCACAGCCGACTTAAATTTTAATGAGCTTGGATATATCCTTGCAATCTGATGTCTCCTCTAGGTCATTAAATAGAAATCTATCTGTGTTTGTTAACAAGGTCTTGCTTAGTGGTCACCCTTGTGTTCCAATAGGGTATTTGGAAGATTTTTTTTTTCTGCCTGCATTTTTAGTTTTCTCATGGAGGTGTTCTCTCTAAATGGAGGGTACAAATGTCTTAGGGGAGGGTAAAGATAAACAAAAAAACCCCCAAATTATAAGTAATTCATTGAATTTTTATGAGCGTGAGTCTTTGAGAAAAAAAGAAAAGAATAATCTAGCCAGGTACATTGGTTCTCAGCTTTTGGGAGGTGAAGGCACGAGGATCACTTGAGCCCAGATGTTCGAGACCAGCTTGGACAAAATAGTGAGACCCCCATCTCTAGAGAAACAAAAAAAAAAATGCCGGGCGCGGTGGCTCAAGCCTGTAATCCCAGCACTTTGGGAGGCCGAGACGGGCGGATCACGAGGTCAGGAGATCAAGACCATCCTCGCTAACACGGTGAAGCCCCGTCTCTACTAAAAAATACAAAAAACTAGCTGGGCGAGGTGGCGGGTGCCTGTAATCCCAGCTACTGGGGAGGCTGAGGCAGGAGAATGGCGTGAACCCGGGAGGCGGAGCTTGCAGTGAGCTGAGATCCGGCCACTGCACTCCAGCCTGGGCGACAGAGCCAGACTCCATCTCAAAAAAAAAAAAAATTGCCAGGCATGGTGGTGCTTACCTATAGTCCCAGCTACTCTGGAGGCTGAGATAGGAGGATTGCTTGAGCCCAGGAGGTCGAGGCTGCAGTGAGCCAGGATCATGCCACTGCACTCCAACGTGGGTAACAGAGCAAGACCCTGTCTCAAAAAAAAAAAAAATTCTGAGCCTTGAAGTATGTTATATACTGCCACTAAGAGCTGCTGTCCCTGTCTGGAACCAGTAACTTCTACCTCCCAACACCATACCCTGACCTCATACTTGCCATACCTCAACCACAATGACTGGAGAAGAGCATACAAGGAAATGACATGCTGGTTATCTGTGTGTGCTCTGGTACAGAATGTGTCATCTCTGAATACAAAAGGGCAAAGGAATTACTAGTGTTGCCTTGGTTTTAGTTGGTAATTGAAGACCCCTCTCAATCACATAACTATGTCATTTCTTAACAGGGAAAACAGTTTAGGAAGGAAATAAGAATTGATAGACATGAGCCAGGCTCGGTGGCTCATGCCTGAATCCTAGCACTTTGGGAGGCCAAGGCAGCAGGATCACTTGAGCCCAAGAATTTGAGGCCAGCCTGGGCAACAAAATGAGACTCCATCTCTACAAAAAAATTTTTCTAAAATATTAGCTGGGTGTGGTGACATACGCCTGTGGTCTCAGCTATACAGAAGGCTGAAGCAGAAGGATTGCTTGGGCCTAGGAGGTTGAGACTGCAGTGAGCCATACTCATGCCACTGCACTCCAGCCTGGGTGACAAAGTGAGACTCTTGTCTCAAAAAAAAAAAAAATTGATAGACATTTGATTCACAGAGCTCAAGGTTATAAGGGCTTCGAAAGGCCACCTTGTTTATCTAAGGCAAGAAATCCCTTCTGTGGCAGCTGAGAGAAGTGTGTGTCAACCAGCCTGTGTCTGCAGTCTCTCAGTTGAGCCTTGGGTGGGAAAGTTTTTTTAAAGATAATTCTTTTCACAAGGTTTTCTGTCTCATGTTTTATGTTTCTGGGGGACTCTGGGCATGCCACAGATTGTAATGATGAAAGGTTCTTCCTTTCATTCCCTCCAAATCTGTTCTCCTTGAGCCTTAAACATCTTTTGCCCCTTTAATTGGAAATGATGATATATTGGGGTTTGTCCCATGACCAGCTGAGGATTCATGCTTGGATCTGTCATCCTATTCTGCTGTCCTCTCTGGTCTTGCACTTGGCTGTACCCTGTAGCACACTTTGCCACATTTTTGCAGTTTCCTCTTATGTTTGATTCAAGTCTTTGCTCAGTGTCACATACTCAGAGATGTCTCTCCTCCTAAAGTTGCATCCCTGTCTCCTTCCCAGTGTCATGCTTTTTCTGTTTATTCTGCTTTTTGTTTTCTCCAGGGCATTTACACTGACTGATATTATTTGTTCAGAGTTCAGGGTCTGTTTCCCCCACTAGAAGTTGAGTTCCATGATAGTGGGACCTTCGTCCCTATTCCTAGTACCTAGAACAGTGCTTGACTCATAGTGGGTGCTCAGTAAACATTTAAGTGATTGAATCTTTTCTTGCCTATGTCATTTTATTTTGAGCCAGCCAACATTGTCTTATTTTCCATATTGCAGTTAGCAAAGCTGTTGTGTTAGACTGTGTGAGTTTGTTATCTCAACCTTGGGAGTTCTATTTTTTTTTTTTTTTTTGGAGACAGAGTTTCCCTTTGGTCACTCAGGCTGGAGTGCAGTGGCACGATCTTGGCTCACTGCAAACTCTGCCTCCTGGGTTCAAGCGATTCTCGTGTCTCAGCCTTCCAAGTAGCTGGGACTACAGGCGCCCACCACCATGACCAGCTAATTTTTGTATTTTTAGTAGAGACGGGGCTTCACCATGTTGACCAGGCTGGTCTTGAACTCTTGACTTCAGGTGATCCTCCCACCTCGGCCTCCCAAAGTGTTGGGATTACAGGCATGAGCCACTGTGCCTGGCCAGAGTCCCATTTCAAAAGTCTGTCAAGAGGTGGTACAGATGCTAGACCTGTCCATAAATGTACTGTGCTGTAGGAAACTGAGTTCCAGCCAGAGACATAGCATGTTTCCCTTCACCTAACACAGCAGCAGCAGCAGCTCCAGAGTCCTCTTTGTAGTAAGGGTCTGCTGGTGCCTGGAGGGAGAGGTGGCAGTGCTGCTAGCCAGGAACATCTGGCCTAGGAGAGAGGCAGGACAGGGATTAGAACAACTTCAAAGAACTTCACGAGCAAGAAAAAGAGAATTCATTCTTGTCATAGCAACTGTTTCTGTTGTGACTGATGCAGTTAGACAAGGACTGTGTGAAGAAGTGGAGTCTTGACAGTGATGATCCTGAAGAGTGGGAACTCCCAGAGGAATAAGGGTCAAGACTTCTCCAGAGTCAGTGCCCACTTCCTTCAGTGCAGCCTATGATCTTTTATTGTCTTCTCTCTATGTGCCAGGCCTTGTGCTGGCCCTGGGGATATAGCAGTGAATCAGATGTAGTCTCTATCCTTAAAGACCTCAGAGTCAGGAAGTGGGAGTGAAGGAGGTGGGTGGTCAATTAGTGGTGAGTTGAGTGTATGTCGGCAAGGGTCTCCCTGTATTCTCTCAACCTAAGGCAATAGTATTTACAGGACCTTTTAGAAAGAGGCCATCTTTGAAGCAGTCATTCCCAAGTTTTTGGACTTTATGGATCAGTAGCATTTCAAGAGTTAGGATTGCCTACATTTCTTAATAGGTGAGGACAAGGAATTTTCAAAAAGTTAAACCTATCTATTATTTATTACTGCCTTCATTTCATAAAAGAAAGGGCATTTTGCTTCTGAAAACAGTAGGAAAGATATGGTCCTAGACTAAAATTAGCTTTATGAAAATTTGTTTCTGAAAAACTCATTATTGTGTTTTGTTTTTCTCGATTCACCGTGGACTGGTGAAACTGCGTGTTAGACAGCATTAATTCAAGGTGTTTGGTGGTCACCACTTTGAGCACCACCTGCAAATGCATGGGTCTTGTGACACTCCATGAGAGCGGTCTCCATGTTGTGTCTTATAGATTGTCACAGACCAGCAGACAGGACAGAAGATCCAGATAGTCACCGCAGTGGACGCCTCCGGATCCCCTAAACAGCAGTTCATCCTGACCAGCCCAGATGGAGCTGGAACTGGGAAGGTGATCCTGGCTTCCCCAGAGACATCCAGCGCCAAGCAACTCATATTTACCACCTCAGACAACCTCGTTCCTGGCAGGATCCAGGTAAGGCCTTTGAATAGGTATTTGTTTCAGCACTTCTGCTATTGAACTTGTTCCTGACTTGTTCTTACATCTGCCTTCGAGGCCAAATCCATCCCTGGAAGGTTCTTTGGGGACCTGCAAAGATGGCAGGTTGCTGCTTTGGCCAAAGTAATAAACCAGCAAACCAGTGGCAAGGCCCAGAAGGCAGTCAGCTATAACACTCAGAGAGGATGGAAGTAGAACAAGGAGGTCAGTGGCCACAGGAGACTGGCATGAGCAAGCTGGTCCTGAG
The DNA here is from genome assembly GCF_000951035.1 of Colobus angolensis palliatus. Taxonomy (NCBI): domain Eukaryota; kingdom Metazoa; phylum Chordata; class Mammalia; order Primates; family Cercopithecidae; genus Colobus; species Colobus angolensis. The sequence continues at coordinate 3,207,932 of NW_012116377.1, forward strand.
GCTACTGGAGAATTGTTCTTACCTAAAGCCATCAAGCGTCAGCCCTTGATATTTTAAAGGTACCACCTAGGGCTGACTACAGCCAAGCGAGAACTGACTTGTCCAGATCATCAGGTCTGTGGTCCCAGCTTTTCATTCTGTCTTTACTTGCCACTGACTACTACCCGCTCTGGGCCCCTCAGTTCTTGTCTCTATCTCTGCCCTGGTTCCTCCTGCTCTCTCAAGGCAGGATGGGTTGAGGACAGTCTACAGCAAGGAAAAGAGCAGGCATTGAAGGAAAGCAGGGTTGTTGCTCAGCGTGAGGATGGGAAGCATAGAATCTCCAAATCCAACACTTAGAGAACAGAAACTCAAGGTCAGTATCCCATGATGGCTGAGCACAGAGCATGCTTCGTCAGGGTTGTGTTTAATTTTTTTTTTAATTTTTGATAAAATATACATAATATAAAACTTACCATCTTAATCAGCTTTAGGTATACAGTTTAGTGGCATTAAGTAGATTTATATTGTTGTACCACTGTCCAGCTCTGTGTAACTCTTTTCCTCTTCCTAAGCTGAAACTCTATACTCATTGAACGGTAACTCTCCTCTCCCCTTCGCCCAGCCCCTGGTGACCACCATTCTACTTTCCGTTTCCATGAATTTGACTACTCTAGGTACCTCATATAAGTGAAATCAGCCTTTGTGTGACTGGCTTATTTCCCCCATCCATGTCGTAGCATGTGTCAGAATTCCATTCCTTTTAAAGGCTGAGTAATACTCCACTCTGTATATAGACCACATTTTTCTCTTCACCTGTTGGTGGACATATAGGTTGCTTCCACCTTTTGACTATTGAATTCATGCTGCTTAGAATCTCTGTTTTGGGTGGGGAGGTTCTACTATGAAGAAACTTAAGGAAGGGAAGAAATTTTTTGTCTTCTGATTGAGCTGGGATCAGAATGCCAACGTGTTCAGCTTTCAGAACTGTTCTTTTAGACACCTAACGCCACACTTACTAAATGCTGTCTCATCCTTCCTTTCCCGGAGTACATTGCGATCATCTGAAATCAGAAAGGAGTTCCTCCTCCTTTAGAGTACTCCTTGTCTGTGAAAGAATGGCTGTTGATTTTGTTGCATGTTTCACAAGAGGTGATTCTACTTAATGATTTCTGTATGTGTTCCCACCGTGTATAAATCATTTTAAGGCTTATTGTTGGCTCAAGTTCAAGTACATTTTAAAATAACAGCTATTTTTCACTTGCACATATATCAGTTATAGTATTCTCCCAGATGAATTGCTGTCGCCTAGAAAATCACCACAAATTAGGGGAAGATAGCAGGTTTCAAAGGTCATTTGTTCTCGTCATCTCACCACCGGCTGCCTCAGTCAGAGTCCTACTTATTTAATTAATAAAGTTTGGTTATTTCTCTGCCAATACACTTCTTTGCATACATTCAAGTTGTTATGGGAAGAATCTTAAATATCTTCATTTGGAAGCGTCTGTGTGTGATTCCCCACATGGTCCACAATTTTGGGTGGTTGTAGTAGCCAGATAGAGTAGATCAGTGGAAACCAGCGCCTGATCCTGGGAAACCACCCAGCTGATGAGCAGTCCAGATGAGTGGCAGAACCATTCTGGGTGTCAGATTAAGTTGTCATTTGAAATTTTCTCAGTTCTGTCCAGAGCTCTCCTGCTTAGAAACCCAGCATTGAGAATTTATAGTTAAACATTACTTTGCTTAGTGATCTGGGTTTTTGTCTGTTTGTTTGTTTGTTTTTGAGATGGGGTCTCACTCTGTCACCTGGGCTAGAGTGCAGTGGCGCGATCTCGGCTCACTACCATGTCTGCCTCCCGGGTTCAAGCAATTCTTCTGCCTCAGCCTCCACAGTAGCTGGGGATTACAGGCGCCCGCCACCACATTTGACTAATTTTATATTTTTAGTAGAGACGGTGTTTCACCATGTTAGCCAGACCGGTCTCAAACTCCCGACCTCAGGTGATCCACCCGCCTTGGCCTCCCAGAGTGCTGGGATTACAGACGTGAACCACCGTGCCCAGCAGTGATTTGGTTTTTAATTGGCACCCCTGTTTATTTCCTGGTTTCTCTCAGATTGTCACGGATTCTGCCTCTGTGGAGCGTTTACTGGGGAAGACGGACGTCCAGCGGCCCCAGGTGGTAGAGTACTGTGTGGTCTGTGGCGACAAAGCCTCCGGTATGTAGTTCCAGGTTATGCTGGCACTTATAACGGGCCAACAGCATGAAGTAACTGTTGTGAGGTGGGGTGGTAGTTAATTTAGAAAGACCATTTTATGTACGTTTGTAGGTTTCACACATGAATTCTACTTTTCTTATTGGGGTGATGATGTAAATAAGTAAGGTAGTTTGTCGAATAATTAGACATAAAAAGGAAAAGTCAAGAAACGATTTCTGTGATTTGTAGATCTTGGTTAAGTGTGCATTTGCACAGCACTTGGCTATTTTACAAGATGTAAAATTTGTATAATCCCCCTTCATCCTAACTGTAACTGTCTCTATCATCCCCTTACTATAACCCACTATGAATAACTGCTGTAATGAAGCAGGAGGCGGCATGTGATTCCAGCTAGAGTCCCAGGGTCAGGAAAGGCCCCACAGAGGCAGTAACACCTGGGAGCCTTGGTGATTGTGTACATATTCGTTGGAGCAGGAGGAGGGCATTCCAGCAAGTGGAGCCAGGGCCTAGAGTTTAAGGTCTATACTCACGGTGTCCTTGAGAGAGAGCTCATAGGCTTCTGTGATTACGATTGGGTAAAGTGAGACTGAGGAAGATGTCTGGCCCAAAAATTCAAGTGCTGGCCTGCTTGTACTGGGGATCCATAGAAGGTTAGTGAGGCAGACAGGAAGGAATGGAAAAGTCTTTTATAAGAACACAGTACCAGGGATGCCAAGGGCACAGGCCTGTGTTCTGTGATGGCTGCCTGGTTCCACTTTCTTCTGTGGTCAAAAAATTCACAGGAACTTTGGACACTGTAGTCCTGGTTTTTGTTTGTTTTGTTTTTTAAAAAGGAGGTTGGACCAAGCCTCTTAGGAAGACAGACCCAGACAAGCATCTACAGAAGATCAGAAGCTCCAGTTTCTCTTCCATGCTGGTGACACCATTTATTTGCCAATGGTGCCTGCCTCTGCTCCCACCCTTTGTCCTGGTAAACCCAATCCATCCTATCCCTTCTCTGAAGCCCTTACCTACCCCAATAGGCAGATAGACAGTGCTGCCTGTGATTCTGATTGCCCTTTCCTACAGATTTCTCTAGTTGTTGCCTATTCATATAATTCACTCTGCAGGCCTATCTTCCCCATCAGAATGTCAGAGCAAAAACCGTGTCTTACCGTCTATCGTTGTATTCCTGTCTTCTTGCTCAGCAAGGAAAGGCACTCTACAAACTTCTGAACAAATGAATGAAGCATGAACATAACAAAAGGGCCATAGAATCTACTCGACTTCCCCTTTTGTCAGTCTTCTTCTGAGCTTAAGGAAAGGCCTAGTCACAGGCTCTTGGTGCCATTGTCTCCTGATATTAGTGTCACTCAAAGAGATAGAGAACTCAAGGAAATATATTGCAAAGAAAGGAAAAACAGTGTTATAGAAGGCACTTTACCACAACTATTCTTAAAAGAACAAGACCGAGTTGTTCCAAATGCACACTTGGAAAATGGTTTTGCATACTAGAGCTTAGAACAATGGGATTCTCTGTAGCCACCATAAATGGTAATCCTGTGAAATGTATTCTTGGCAATGTAGCTGTGAAATTGGATTATACAAACAAGACAGAATCAGAAGAGCATGTCCATGGTCAGTCTCAGCTGGAAACAAATGGGGCATAATGTATGTGAAAGTACTTTGTGAATAAGAAAGCTAAACTGAAGGAGGAGGCACTGTTTTTTTTGAGATGGAGTCTTGTTCTGTCGCTCAGGTTGGAGTGCAGTGGTATGATCTCGGCTGACTGCAACCTCTGCCTCCCGGGTTCAAGTGATTCTCCTGCCTCAGCCTCCCGAGTAGCTGGGACTATAGGCATCTGCCAGCACGCCTGGCTAAATTTTGTATTTTTAGTGGAGACTGGGTTTCACCATATTGGCCAGGCTGGTCTCAAACTCCTAACCTTGTGATCTGCCTGCCTCGGCCTCCCAAAGTGCTAGGATTACAGGCGTGAGCCACCTTGCCTGGCCAGGGGCACTTTTTGATGTCATTGATAATTAAAAGTTGGCGATACCATGCAAACTGTACACCTGACAAGGGATTACTACCCACAACGTATAAAGAACTTAACAGCAAAAAAACAAGTAACTCAATTTTAAAATGGGCAAAATACCTTAATAGACATTTCTCAAAAGAAGACATTCAAATGGCCAACGGTTATATGAAAAAATGCTCAACATCACTAATCCGCAAGGAAATGCAAATCAACACTACATGAGGTATCACCTCCAGGTAGGATGTCTGTAATCAGGCTGGGTGCGATGGCACATGCCTATAATCCAGCACTTTGGCAGGCTGAGGTGGGCAGATCACATGAGGCCGGGAGTTCGAGATCAGCCTGGCCAACGTGGCAAAACCTCGTCTCTACTAATTTTTGTATTCTTATAAGATACATATTTTTTGACAGGGTGCGGTGGCTCACGTCTGTAATCCCATCACTTTGGGAAGCCAAGGCAGGCAGATCACCTGAGGTCAGGAGTTCGAGACTAGCCTGGCCAACATGGTGAAACCCCGACTTTACTAAAAATACAAAAATTAGCTGGGTGTGGTGGTGGGTTCCTGTAATCCCAGCTGCTTGGGAGGCTCAGGCAGGAGAACCACTTGAACCTGGGAGGCAGAGATTGCAGTAAGCCAAGATCGCACCACTGCACTCCAGCCTGGGTGACAAAAGCAAAACTCTTTAAAAAAAAAAAAAAAAAAAAAGATCTTATAAAATATATAAGGTTTTATTTTTATTTTATAAAATCTTATAAAAATAAAAAAATTAGCCTAGCGTGGTGGTGCACACCTATAATTCCAGCTACTCGGGAGGCTGAGACACAAGAATCACTTGAACACAGGAGGTGGAGGTTGCAGCGAGCCGAAATCACACCACTGCATTCCAGTCTAAGTGACTGAGACTCTTGTCTCAAAAAAAAAAAAAAGAAAAGAAAAAATGCCTACAATTAAAAAGACAAAAGAAAAGAAGTGCTAGGGAGGATGTGGAGAAAAGGGAACACTTGTTGATGGGATTGTAAACTACTACAGCCACTGTAGAAAACTGTATGGAGGTTCTTCAAAAAATTAAAACTAGAACTACCACATGATCCAGCAATCTCAGTACTGGATCCACATCCAAAGGAAATAAAATCATTATGTTGAAGAAATACCTGCACTCCCATGCTTACTGCATGACTATTTACAATGGCCAAGATGCGGAATCAGCTTAAGTATCCAACAGTGGATGAATTGCTAAAGAAAATGTGGTATGTAGCACAGTGGAATAGATAAAATTGAATGAAATCCTGCTCTTTGTGACAACGTAGATGAATATGGAGGACATCATGTTACGTGAAAAAAGCCAGACACAGAAAGGCAAATATGATCTCACTCCTGTGGAATCCTTTAAAAAAAAATGATATCATAGAAACAGAGAGTAGAACAATGGCACCAAGACGCGGGAGGGGAAAAGTGGGAGATGGTTAGGAAAGACTGACCAGCTGGTACAGAGTTACAGTTAAGTAGTAGGAACAAGTTCTGGTGTTCTGTTGCACTGTAGCCATAGCTAACAATAAGGTATTATATATTATAAAATACCTAAAAGAAAGGTTTTTGAATGTCCTTATTACAAAGAAGTGATAAATGCATAAGGTGGTGGTCACTCTACCTGATTTGATCATTATACAACGTGGATATATTGAAATATCAAATTATACCTCATAAATATGGACAATTACAATGTATCAAAAATAAAAAGAGACACCAAAGTAAAACAAGATTAGAAAAATGAACTGTGTTTAATAAATGCATTCCTAGAACTGTGTTTCTAGAAGGCTCTGAGTAGCTAGCCCAGGTGAGCCATATGGTAATCCTCCTTTGCTGTGGGCTTTGGCAGTCACGGTCCCCACGCTTCTCCCTGTGACTATCCCACTTCCCCAGGGGAGGCTTAGGGCCCAGGATGTGAATCAGAGAGAGGGGGTAAATGCAGGAGTGAGACCCTCTGTGCCGAAGCCACACATGCATGTGTGTGCTATGTGCCACTTGTGGCGGGACAGGGGACCTAATCCACTTCATAAGCCCAGATCTCCAGGAATAGGACCCAGGTGTGTTCAAGTGGATAGTAGAGTTCAGCTGTCACCTGTGAGCTCCTACTCTATGTTAGACCATTTGTATACTAAGAGCACTAAGGTCATGCCATCTGCCAGCTGTCATATAAGCTGTCCGAGCTTCAGTATTTCCATCATGAACTCATAAGGCTACTTGAAAGGTTGTAGAGAAATTACATGAAGGGTGTGGCCAGTATGCTTAATGCTCAGGCCACGTGGCTGTTGGCATCTAACAGCGTATGCACCCATGACTTCAATAAGACTTGCACAGGAACTGAATCCACAAATATAGTCACAAAATATTTGTATATTCTTTCTCCTGTTTCAGGCCGTCACTATGGGGCTGTCAGTTGTGAAGGTTGCAAAGGTTTCTTCAAAAGGAGTGTGAGGAAAAATTTAACCTACAGCTGTCGGAGCAACCAAGACTGCATCATCAATAAACATCACCGGAACCGCTGTCAGTTTTGCCGGCTGAAAAAATGCTTAGAGATGGGCATGAAAATGGAATGTGAGTAACAATATTTTAAAACCACATGAGTTAACGCAGAGGGAGAGTGTAAACAAAAAAAAATAAGGTTTCTATACCTGGCTTTAAAATACTTGAAGAAAAATTACTCACTTAAGCTTCGTTTTGGTTTACCTCATGGGTCAGCTAGGTGATTCAGAGCCAGTGCTGCAGGGGTTGGTCTGTTCTCCTGCTGTGTGTATGGAAAGCCTTATTCCAGATGCATCAGGAGGCAGCTTAGTGGAGTGGATTGGACACAGGCTTTGGAGGAAAGCTGATACCAAATCTACCTCCAGGTGTGCCACTAAGAGAGAGCTGTGACGCCTGAGGACACACGTAGCCTCTCAGCCACAGGGTCCTCTTTTGTGATCTACTTATTCACCTTACTTATATATTGCTCCTGAGGATTACATCAGCCTACTCCTTGTCTTCTTAGCCCCTCTGCTTTCTTTTGGGATAAGGTCCTTTGCCAAGCCTCTGTGTAACTGGGGTTCTAAAGAGAAATATATTGCTTCTGGATGTGTGGGGCAGCCAGGGAAGGTCTCAGGCCCCTCCTTTCCACTCCCATAGCCAGAAGTTTGGGGGTTTTCAGGGACCAATCAGCATGGAGGTCACTTCCCTAACTTGCAGTGAAAACATGAAGACCAGGACCTAAGATGGGCAGCACAAAGAAATTCAAGGAAAGTGGAGTTAGGCTCAAACCACAGTTGGAAAATGGAGCTTAGCAGAGCAAGGCATGCAACTCAGCCTCGCAAGTCTGGTGGCCGTGGACCCAGGACTGCAGGCTCCCGCTGAGTATGCTGCGTGGTTCTGTCATCTTTTGCATAGTTTTCTAGGAACACTGAAAACCAATATATTTCAGTATTGATGTTGACGTTTCTGGGAATGGGAATCTGTAAAATTCACCGGAGAACAAATGGAAATGTATTTTTTGAGAAATTAGAAATATCAACCTAATTTCTGCCTGGTGTGATGTTTTTATTTAATCTAATGATACTGCTCTTTCCCCAAAGTGAGTAAATAAATCACTGGCTTGGTGTGGGACTGGCCCACATTGCTAAGCTTTCCTTTTTCTCAGTGATGAATATTTTTACTCAGAGCAGTGACTGAAATCAGTTTTCTTGTGATGATCACAGCTGTAGCTGCAAACACAATATTCAATTGGATAGCAGTTTGATTAGCAGCATATCTGAATGTTAGTCCCTGACCTTCATCACTTTTGTCTTGTCTTTAAAAAGCTTTCGTTTTCTTCAGTTGCTTCTAACATGCATATTTGCTCTTATATTAGACTGCTAAAAGGAGAGTTTGCTAGCATGATATAAAATTGACACCCATTAAAGAGTTTGCAGAAGTGATTCAGACTTGATTTGGAAATTAGAAGGGTTCCTCTACAAATTGTGGCATAGGAAATGCATTCTATTGAGGGCCTACTTGAAGGTGGGCATTTCTTTTCTTTTCTTTTCTTTTTCTTTTTTTTTTTTTTTGAGGCGGAGTCTCACTCTGTTGCCCCGGTTGGAGTGCAGTAGCGCACGTCTTGGCTCACTGCAGCCTCTGTCTCCCAGGTTCAAGCAATTCTCTTTGCCTCAGCTTCTCAAGTAGCTGGGATTACAGGTTTACAGGATTACACCACACCCGGCTAATATTTGTATTTTTAGTAGAGGCCAGGTTTTGCCATGTTGGCCAAGTGATCCAACCATCTCAGCTTCCCAAAGTGCTGGGATTACAGACTTGAGCCACCACCCCTGGCCCAGGGTTTTCTTTATCCTTGAAATGGTCTATTTTGTTAGCATCATGAAATAAAAACCAACTGGGCACTGTGGCTCATGCCTGTAATTCCAGCACTTTTAGCAGGCTGGGGCAAGTGGATTTCTTGAGCCCAGGAGTCTGAGTCCAGTGGGCAACATAATGAGGCTTCATCTCTACAAAAAACAATAAAATAATAACATAAAAATAATAACATAAAATTAACAAAATGGCCCAGAAGGCTCATGGGTGCTTCCATAGGCCACGTAGGTGCTGTGCTGCAGTTTCTTAGCAGGGAGTACCACCCATCGTGAGGTCTTTTTTATGCCTTTAGATTTGGCATGGCATGGTTTGGCTTGATTTCTTCTCTCTGGCCGAAAAGTCCACTGTGAAAACTGAGCTAGATGAACCTAGCACCAAAGTCATCCTCCCTGCGGTAATGGATTTACTAAAGAAAACCCCTTACTTTACCATGAGGGATGTGGTTTTTATTGATTTGAATTGTTTCTCTAAACACAAATGTTTATGTTGTGATTTAAGCTGTACAGAGTGAACGGAAGCCCTTCGATGTGCAACGGGAGAAACCAAGCAATTGTGCTGCTTCAACTGAGAAAATCTATATCCGGAAAGACCTGAGAAGTCCCCTGATAGCCACTCCCACGTTTGTGGCAGACAAAGATGGAGCGAGGTCAGTCCCTTTCTCCCTGCAGTCAGCCTTTGCAGCTGATGGAGGAGGCACAGACGCGTCCCAGAACAGGCACTGTTGTGGCTTCCCACCCACCTGCCATAGCCTCCAACCTTGTGTTGCCTAATTCTGCCCCTTCTGGAGCTGCTCAGTGACACCTCTGGACAGGCCTAAGGATGCCTGATTTATGATGGGGTCAGAAATTCTCCTAGCCTTGAATTCAGATTATGTCCTGCAATTTGGGCATCATTCATACAGAAAGACAATTATTTTATAATTCAAGATTGGAGCTTTTCTGCAGTACAGACAAAAGGCCTAAGGTGAGATAAGGTCTCAGTGCTATAGTTAATTTGTATATTCTTTTTAATGTAATCTGTTGAACTTACTTTAAAAGGAACAGAAAGAGGGGAAAACAAGAAATCCAAAATGTATCAGAGAGAGAGCTGGAGTTGAGGATGCTTTGCTGGTTTTCTGAAAATCAAGTTAACTTTTCTTGGCAGAATGGCCACAGTGTGCATTCATCCTGGAAAGCCCTGTGGGATGCATCTGCATTTCATCCTGTCTCACGCTGTAAACCCAACTTTATGTATATCTCATTGCAGAGAGACGGGTGGGGGTTCTGTTTAGTCACTAAGCGGCTGAGTCTGGTTAGAGCTTTTCTGCTATTCAGATAGCTTCACAAATATGGAAGGACAGGTAAATGCAGCATGATCATACTGTGCATAAAATGTTGGAAGCTACTCTGAGTTTCTTTATGTCTTAAATAGACAAACAGGTCTTCTTGATCCAGGAATGCTTGTGAACATCCAGCAGCCTTTGATACGTGAGGATGGTACAGTTCTTCTGGCCACGGATTCCAAGGTGACGTTCTCTACTCATGCTTTCTCCCATCCTTTATATTGACATTGCAGGCCGCTTCTCCAACTGTGTGCACCACCTTCTTCCTGGCCTTCAGAGACCACATCAAAAGCATGACCTACGTCTCGGTCTCCTTGTTGTAGCTATCTTGTGATTTGTTTAGAGATGCTGATGGCTTTTCAGATCAGAGCTGGCTGGTCATAATCACTGTGACATGTCAGTCTGGATGTCAATTTGGTGGACATTCGGTGGTTCTCTTTTCTGTTACAGTTTTCTTTTTCTCTTATACACATTGGCAAACTACTAGCATACCAAGGAAAGAGCTGCTTATCAGATGGCCTTTTTGCAAAAGCCCCGGGTTCTTTTTTATTAGATGATCTTCAGGATGAAGCTCAGCCAGGAATCTATCAATTCCAAAACTTTGCTAGAGCAGATCAGTCATAGGGATTTAACTTGTGGACAGAGACGTTTGTCAGTCCAAAGAGGGGAGACTGGCTGGCTTCTGTGAAGATAACCAAGGAGGGGGATTTTTCCAGGCCAGGGAACTCACTGTTTTTCTCATCTTGGTGCTCCTGATGTAACCAAGTAATGAGGAAGTAGTAGCAGCAAGTCACAACTCTAAGAGGGTGACTTGGTAATTGAGAACACTGGCATTGCTGCGACCATTAGACCCAGAGCAAGGTCTGCAGGCTTCCTTCTCATCTGTTCACAGTCTCATTCATGGGTGTTCTCAGGGCATTACAGGGCATCACAGGGCATTCTCTTTTGGGAAAGAGAAGACAAAATTTAGAGCCCTTGCCTGTCATGGAGAGCTGCCCTGCGTGCCTTAGTCCTCAGGCTGGGCCTTGCACCTTCTGTCTTTGGGCAGGGGCCATATGCATGATGGGAGCTGATGAATCACATGGGCTTAGCTTGTCACTAGCACATATTCTAGGACAGTGACTCTGACTGCATGGTCAAATGCAGAGAAAGCGTAAGTCTGAAAGTGAAGCCCAGATACCATGTTGCCCAGTCTGGTCTTGAACTCCTGGACTCAAGCAATTCACCCACCTCAGCCCCCCAGAATGCTGGGATTACAGGCATGAGCCACTACCCCTGGCTTTCTTTTTTAATTGAAATATAATTCACATGCCATAAAACTCACCCTTTTAGTGTACAATGTAGTGATTTTTGGTGTATTTACAAGGTTGTACAAACCATCTCTACTATCTAATTTTAGAATATTTTCATCACCTCAGAAGAAACCCTGAACCGTATTATGTAGTCACTCCTCTTTTCCCCCTCTTCTCAAACCCTGCCAACCACTAATCTGCTTTCTGACTCTATGGTTTTATCAACTCTGTACATTTCATATAAAGGAAATCATACAATATATGGTCTTTTGTGGCTGGCTTCTTTCACTTAGCATAATGTTTTTAAGGGTCATAATGTATAGCATGTATCAGTACTTCCTTCCTTTTTGTTGCAAAACAATGTACCTCTTTTTTTTTTTTTTTTTTTTAAATACAGTTTCACTCTTGTTTCCCCGGCTGGAGTGCAGTGGTGCCACCTCGGCTCATTGCAACTTCTGCCTCCCGAGTTCAAGCAGTTCTCCTGCCTCAGCCTCCCAAGTAACTGGGATTATAGGCATGTGCCGCCACACCCAGCTAATTTTGTGTGTTTTGTTTTGAGTAGAAGTCTTGCTCTGTTGCCCAGGTTGGAATGCAGTGGCACAATCTCAGCTCACTGCAACCTCCTCCTCCTGGGTTCCAATGATTCTCCTGCTTCAGCCTCCTGCGTACCTGGGGTTACAGGTACCTGCCACCACATCTAATTTTTTGTATTTTTAGTAGAGATGGAGTTTCACCATGTTCACCAGGCTGGTCTTGAACTCCTGACCTCAGGTGATCCACCTACCTCGGCCTTCCAAAGTGCTGGGATTACAGGCATGAGCCACTGTGCCTGGCCTCTTTTTCTATTTTTTAATTGGGTTGTCTTTTTATTACTGAGTTGTTAGTGTTCCTTAGATATTCTGGCTACTAAACCATTGTCAGACATATGATTTGCAAATATTTCATTCTGTGAATTGTCCTTTTGTTTTATGGGCTTTTACTTTCTTGACAATTTCTTTTGAAGCACAACAGTTTTAATTTTAATGAAGTCTAATTTATCTGTTTTTGTTCTGTCACTTTGTCACATATCTAGATTTGTGTAAATGCCACCACACCAAGATATAGAACTGTTAAATCACCAAAAAGATCTTCCTCATGTTGCCCCTTTGTAGTCACATTCCCCTCCCCTCTAAGCTGTTTTTGAACCAGCATTGTAACTTCATTGGCCTAAGAGTCATTTGCATATCTGTGTTCATTTTTAATGTCAGTATTTTTTGTTTAATAGGCTGAAACAAGCCAGGGAGCTCTGGGCACACTGGCAAATGTAGTGACCTCGCTTGCCAACCTGAGTGAATCTTTGAACAACGGTGACACTTCAGAAATCCAACCAGAGGACCAGTCTGCAAGTGAGATTACTCGGTACGAGCCCATGAGGGTGGAGGCCCCCCTCCTGGCCTGGACACCCTCCCTCTATTGTGAGGGTGGAAAACAGCATTTTGGTACCTGTGCTGTATTTAAGGATGACAAAATTGTTAGAATGACCCTGCATATCTGTCTTCTTTCAAATTTTAACTATGGAAACATAGACCCACTTATATTATACAGTATAAAACAATCAAAACTTCTTTTCATTGCCAACCTTGGAAAAGAAAATTGAGTAAATCAGTAGAAGTAGGGGGAAACCTCTAGTGGACAGCAGTTATTTGTATTAATTACTGTTTCATAATGCATCTACGTATTAAGAGTTCATTCCCTTTTCTACTTCTGTTTTAACCTATTTTTCTTGTCTTTTTTTATTTTTATTTTTATTTTTTAATAGAGATGGGGTTTCGCCATGTTGCCCAGGCTAGTCTAGAACTCCTGGGCTCAAGTGAGCTTCCCGCCTCAGCCTCCCAAAGTGCTGGGATTACAGGTGTGCGCCACCACCCCCAACCCTCATGTATATTTTTTCTGAGTAATGAATTCAGAGCTTAAATCCACCAGGGTAACTAGATTGATAGTGGCTGATAGATAGTATGAGCTAATGCCAGACATCAATAACTGCTGCTAAGGATGTTTCTTCTCTGCAGTTTGGCTCTTGTGCTCTGCTCCTAACATGCCAGACCAGCCAGATACAAAGCTGGAGACTATTCAAGGGTTCCAGTCCCTTGTTAACTTGTGGTCTGATAACAAGATCTAGGTCCAGTGGAAAGAGGGTGGGATTTGAATTAGGTAGAATTCTGGTTCTACCACTTACTGTATGGATGGTCTTGGAAAAGTTATTTAACAACTGTAAGCTCAGCATTTACATCTGTAAAGTGGAAGATAATTTTTACCTTTGGAGGGTACTTGTGAAAAATAGAAATTGGGCCTAGTTGCAGTGGCTCACAGCTATAATCCCAGCACTTAGAGAAGCTGACACAGGAGGATCACTTGATCCCAGGAGTTTGAGACTAGCTGAGACCCATCTCTGAGAAAGTAAAGAGAAAGAGAGAGAGAGAGAGAGAGAGAGAGAGAGAAATTGTCCGTGAAGTTAGGTAATACATAGCTCAGTGCCTAATATGATGTGTTGATAATATGTACAAGCTTTCATTGTTTGCCGGATGCAGTGGCTCATGTGTGTAATCCCAGCACTTTGAGAGGCCAAGGCAGGTAGATCACCTGTAGTCAAGAGTTTGAGACCAGCCTGGCCAACATAGTGAAACCCCATCTCTACTAAAAATACAAAATATATAGCCAGGCATGGTGGCGTGTGCCACCAGCGTGTGTAGTCCCAGCTACTTGGGAGGCTGAGGCAAGAGAATCACTTGAACCCAGGAGGCGGAAGTTGCAGTGAGCCAAGATCACAACACCACGCTCCAGCTTGGGTGACAAGAGTGAGACTCAGTCTCTGAAAAATGAAAAAAAATTAGCTGGGTGTGGTGGCATGTGCCTGTAGTTCCAGCTACTCAGGAGGCTGAGGCATGAGGATTGCTTGAAGCCAGGAAGGTAGATCCTGCTACTGCACTCCAGCCTCTGCTATCTCAAAAAAAATAAAGAAGCTTTCATTGTTAGCACTTCCCTCACCAGGTAGAATTTAATTGTCTTTTTCCCATTGTAGTTTTTCTAAATCGTATCTCAGCTAGAATTCTGTTCCCCCTAAAAGCTGTAGATTGACAACAATTACATGCTTCATTTTTGCTCACAGGGCATTTGATACCTTAGCTAAAGCACTTAATACCACAGACAGCTCCTCCTCTCCAAGCCTGGCAGATGGGATAGACACCAGTGGAGGAGGCAGCATCCACGTCATCAGCAGAGACCAGTCGACACCCATCATTGAGGTTGAAGGCCCCCTCCTTTCAGACACACACGTCACATTTAAGGTGAGTGGATTCAGCCTGACTATGTGCCCCCAACCTGCTGGGGGAGAGGTTCTGTACCGAAGCTGGTCTGCAGTTTTAAAAATCAAACCTTGGGGCCAGGCACGGTGGCTCATGCCTGTAATCTCAGCACTTTGGGAGGCCAAGGCATGTGGATCACTTCAGGTCAGGAGTTCAAGACCAGCCTGGCCAACATGGTGAAATCCTGTCTCTACTGAAAATACAAAAATTAGCCAGGCATGGAGGCACATGCCTGTAGTCTCACCTACTCTGGAGGCTGAGGTTTCAAGAATCACTTGAACCTGGGAGGCAGAGGTTTCTGTGAGCCGATACCACTGCACTCACTCCAGCCTGAGTGACAAGAGTAAAACTCTGCCTCAAAAAAAATAAATAAATAAAAATTAAACTTTGGAGTGAGCTCATCTTCACACTGCGGTATTGGACATTATGACTTCAAACTGGATCTTTTTTTTTTTTTTTTTTTTAGACGGAGTCTCGCTCTGTCGCCCAGGCTGGAGTGCAGTGGCCGGATCTCAGCTCACTGCAAGCTCCGCCTCCCGGGTTCATGCCATTCTCCTGCCTCAGCCTCCGGAGTAGCTGGGACTACAGGCGCCCGCCACCACGCCCGGATAATGTTGTATTTTTTTAGTAGAGACGGGGTTTCACCGTGTTAGCCAGGATGGTCTCGAGCTCCTGACCTCGGGATCCGCCCGTCTCGGCCTCCCAAAGTGCTGGGATTACAGGCTTGAGCCACCGCGCCCGGCCCAAACTGGATATTGTATTCCAGAATGATATTCCCATTACGAAGCATATTCACTTGTCTTTTGCTCACAGTGCTATTTGATTCTGAAGGTAACCCTGAAGCAGGCGTGGCCCATCATTACTAAGACAGGCTGACACAGTGGTAACTGCTGAGGGCTGAATGCTCTGCCTCTGCCATTCTATGACAGCCTGGCTGCCCCATGGACTCAGGCAGGCACTTTTGTCTCTTCTCCGTGTCATAGAAACCCTCATATAAAGTCTGCAACAAGCAGGCAGCCAGCTGTTGATCCTGGCTACTCTGCCCTCTAGAGCCACAGAAAGTAGATCCCTTGAAGACTGCTGTTAAGATCTCACAGGTCTTCCCCATGCTGTCATTCACTGGTCTTGCTTTTTCTACAGGATGCTCAGAGGGCACCCGAAGCCCTCTCAGTCTCTAGGTCTCCAGACTGCCGAGTCTTCCTGTTCCCTCAGTATTTTTTCTTTTTTTTTTCCTTCTTCTTTTTATTTATTTATTTATTTTTTTATGGATACTCACCCAGGCTGAAGTGTAGTGATGTGATTGTGGCTCACTGTAACCTCAAACTCCTGGGATTAAACTCCTGGGCTCAGGTGATCCTCCTGCCTCAGCCTCCCAAGTACTTAGGACTACAGGCATGTACCACCATGCCCAACTAATTTTTATTTTTATTTTTTGTAGAGATGGGGTCCTTGATATGTTTCCCAAGGTGATCTCTAACACTTGGCCTCAAGCAGTCCTCCCACCTTAGCCTCCCAAAGTGCTGGGATTACAGGCGTGAACCACTGTGCCTGACCCAGTATTTTTGCTAGAGAGATATGGCCAGTCACTTAGGAAGTTAGATCCCTGCTCATAGTTTCCAAAAGGTGCCTAAGAGACAGGTCACCAGTGTGATTCCAGCTTCAAAAGCACTGGAGCCCCTTCTAGACAATGGAATTCCTGGAGCCTTGCACAACATTCTAGTCATGGGATGTCATCCTCCTATCATGTGAGCTGCTTGGCTCTTGGTAACTACCACCTTAAGACCATCTCCCAAAATGCCTGCTAGTCCATGAAGTTGGCCCTGGTTACCCAGATTTTTTTTGTTGTTTTTTTGAGACTGAGTCTCACTGTCACCCATACTGGAGTGCAGTGGTACAGTCTTGGTTCACCATAACCTCCACCTCCTGGGTTCAAGCGATTCTCCTGCCTCAGCCTCCCAAGTAGCTGGAACTACAGGTGCACACCACCACACTTGGCTAATTTTTGTATTTTTAATAGAGACAGGGTTTCACTATGTTACCCAGGCTGGTCTTGAACTCCTGACATCAGGTGATCGGCCTGCGTCAGCCTCTCAAAAGTGCTGGGATTATAGGGATGAGCCACTGCACCTGGCCCCTGTTCCCCAGATTTAATTTAGACCTTAACTTATGGCTCAAAATGGAATTGCCATAGAACAAATAACAGTTTAGCTGAGGCAAGACTTGAGGAGTATGTTTTTATGGGAGTGGGCTGGGAAGATCCCCTTAGGCTTATGGACCACATTCCAAGGCCCTTTAGACCCTAGTTCACTGAGCAAGAAAACATGGGGAGTCTGTGCAAGCCCCCCGACTGCATGGGACTTCAGAATCAGAGACAGTGACTCTAGATGCTACTGCTACTGAAGCACGACAGGGATGCATGTTGACAGACAAAGCCATCCCCTGTCCTTCCTTCACCGCCTGTGCCATGTGCCTCCTCTTTTCCAGCTAACAATGCCCAGCCCAATGCCAGAGTACCTCAACGTGCACTACATCTGTGAGTCTGCATCCCGTCTGCTTTTCCTCTCAATGCACTGGGCTCGGTCAATCCCAGCCTTTCAGGCACTTGGGTAAGTGGCCACTTTCTGTGCATGTATCCTTGGGCAGGGGCCTTCCTCTCCCTAGGAATGACCTGGAAGAACTCTGAGGGCCTATCTAGTTTGACTGTTCCGATGACCTCATTCAAAGGACCTTGAATTTCTTATTAAATATAGTTAGTGGACTGGTAGCAGGATTACCAGTTGCCAGTTCTGCAGTGTTCCTCTAACCTTTATGGAGCCTCCTAGATATACCAAGGATTTGCTGCTGGGAGCTGGGGATGGAGAAGAATGTAGAAGGCAAGGGGTAGTCCCCAGCACTGTGCTATGCACAGTGTGACTCACAAACTGAAGCCAGGCCAGGAACTGTGCCTAGGCCTTAATAAGGTGAATGTGAATCAGCTGTTTCCTCAAACATGGATTTACGATCTCACACAAGCCACAGTGCCAACTGGCACATTGAGTAGTACAGACCCTGGTGTCATCTCTACAGGAAACCCCCTCCTTTTCTTGCTTTCTGGAGTACCACTTGTGTATGTGTCTCCTCTAAATGCCATCATCGGCTCTGCCAGTGTGCCAAGTGCTGTGCAGCTGGTGTGGCTGCCATCGTACCATCAGGTGACTGGCAGTCTGGTTGAAAGATAAGTAACCATATAAAAATGGAAATACAATGAGAGTTATTGCATATTGCAGTGTAACCATCCTTAGGTAATATGTGGAAAACACTAGAATGGAGGGCAGGGTTTGTTGTCTAGTAGTTTACACTGTTGTCCTTGGGGCAAACAGACCTGGTTGTCGGGCATAAGAATAGCGCTTGTCAGCTGTGTGGCCTTGTGGAAGTCACTTTACCTCTCTGAGTCTCCAGTTTCTCCTTGTAGAATCCTTGCGTGGAGTTAAGATCTCTAAAGCTTTTAACCCAGTGCCTGGCATGCAAGGGACTCAGCAGAAGGCACTGTGGTTCTGTGGGTCAGGTGGTGTGGGATGTGTCCTGAGTAGTTGGAATGGTTACCTCCCTCCATGATTAAAGGAAAGGCAGACAGAATTGTCTCATTCTCCAGGGAGAACAAGACAGGTAGTGACTGCTAAACAAGTATTAGGAGTTTCATTGTTAGCTCTTTGGGAGAATGGCCTACCCCTTGCTAGTATCTGGTACATGGTGTAACCTCAGGCATTTTTTTTTTTTTAAATAACACCACAGTCCACAGTTAATAGTACTGATAGGTACCTGAGATTTTTTTTAATGAGGTTAAAATGTGGTCCACCCACTGCCCTGAGTGTACTTTTTCTAGTTAGGTAATTTGGAACCTCCTCCACAGAGTTTCTCAGTCCGGGCTAGATAAAATGAGCTACCACATTTAAAGTGGTTTCAGTTACATTTCATGTACCGTTTTTCATAAGTTACTGTTCAGGGCAGTGATCATAGTAAAATACTAGACATGCATCTGGGGCATTTGGGAATGACACAGTGCAGTAGTCTTGGTTCTCACTGCCTTCCTGTGGCTGGGCCACACTTAAGGCAACTAGAGGAAACAGCTTTGTCAAAACAGCCCAGTTTCTCCAGCCTCCTGAAATCTTGAGACAGGTGAGGGAATGCAATTTACGAGTTTCTGAGAATAAGGATGTATTGTTTTGTGATGTGCCAACTTTGCTGACTAACCTGAGTAGAAATTAGCCAGGGCAGGGCTGGAAGCGGCCTTAGCTGAACCCTCATCCTCCCTGCTTCTGTCTCGGATCCAGCACAAAGCCTGCCTCCTTCCCTGCAAGGTTTGGAGGGCATGTTTCTGCCCTTCAGAATCTGTGCTCAGCCCTTAGTCTTTTGGTCCCCGCAGCCTCTCGTGACCTTGGCTGCAGGACCTAAGTAACTGATACCATCTCCTGGGACAGAGCCAATCCAGGATGCTGAGGCTTTAGAATACTGTAGGAAATGATGATTTGGCCATGCCTATTAAAATTTTTTATTTAAAGGATGTTTTTTAAGATAATAGTTGATCATTAGAAGGACTTTAGTTAAAACATTCATAGACTTATTCATAGACTTCATCTTTTTCTTGAAGAATGATCCTGGATAGCACTTCAACAAACACTGAGTTCACCTGTTCAGGAAATGCTGTGACTTAGTGCCTGGATGCCCTACAACCTTGGAGAAATGCCAGCACACACCACACTCAGGCTCCTCTCTATATTCCTAGGCAGGACTGCAACACCAGCCTGGTGCGGGCCTGCTGGAATGAGCTCTTCACCCTCGGCCTGGCCCAGTGTGCCCAGGTCATGAGTCTCTCCACCATCCTGGCTGCCATCGTCAACCACCTGCAGAACAGCATCCAGGAAGGTAGGGCACAGGGACTTGGGGCTGGGGTGTATCTTGGCCTAGTCTTGTGGCTGTGGAGCAGAGCCTAGCCCCCTGGTTGGAGGCCCATGTCAGAGACACCTTTGTCGACCCAGGCTGGCAACATAGCAAATTGGATAGCCTCAGTGTCCCACAACATCTATAGGCTGAAAGAAGTTTGACTGTTAAGTTATGGAACCTTTGGGCTGGGCATGGTGGCTCACACCTGTAATCCTAACACTTTGTTAGGCCAGGCAGGAGGATCACTTGAGCCCAGGAGTTTGAGACCAGTCTGGGCAACATAACGAGACCTTGTCTTTACAAAAAGTAAAAAAAATTAGCCAGGCCTGGTGGCATCTGCCTGTAGTCCCAGATACTCAGGAGGCTGAGGCAGGAGGATTGCTTGAGCCCAGAGTTTGAGGCTACAGTGAGCTGTGATCATTCCATATACTCCAGCCTGGGTAATAGAGCAAGATCTCATCTCAATGAATGAATGAATGTTACAGGACGCTTATCAGTTAGAATATGTAAATTTCTGCCCGACTGTCCTCTTCATATGATTAATATGAAGAAAAAATGGAAAAGGTCAGCTTCTTGCTAGGCATTTAGTAATGTTTGCAGAATAATCACAGCTGATATTTTCATCTTCATTGACATTGACAAGTTACTTTTCTCATGTCTAATAGTTCACAGATCCTCACAACCCTATAAAGTAGGGACTATTACCTCATTTTTTCATATGGAGGAACTGAAGCCCTGATAGGGTCCCTGGCTTGCCCCAAATGAAACAGTAAATACAAAAACTAGGGCATAGGTGCAGTGGCTCACGCCTGTAATCCCAGCACTTTGGGAGGCCAAGACGGGATCACCGGAGGTCAGGACAGTCCAGCTTGGCCTTGGCCAACATGGTGAAACCCCTTCTCTACTAAAAATACAAAATGAAAAAGGCCAGGTGTGGTGGCCTTTTTTATTTTGTATTTTTAGTAGAGAAGGGGTTTCACCTCTAATCACTTTGGGAGGCCGAGGCGGGTGGATTGCCTGAGCTCGGGAGTTTGAAACTAGCCTGGGCAACATGGCAAAACCCTGTCTCTACTAAAAATACAAAAAATTAGCCGGGCGTGATGGTGGGCATCTGTAATCCTAGCTACTCAGGAGGCTGAGGCAGGAGAACTGTTTGAACCTGGGAGGCGGAGGTTACAGTGAGCCAAGATCGTGCCACTATGCTGCAGCCTGGGCAACAGAGCGAAACTCTGTCTCCAAAACAAAAAAATGAGCCAGGCATGGTGGTGCATGCCTGTAATTCCAGCTACTCAGGAGGCTGAGGCATGAGAATCGCTTGAACCCAGGAGGCAGAGGTTGCAGTGAGCTAACGCCACTGCACTCCAGCCTGGGTGACAGAGCGAGACTGTTTCAAAAAAAAAAAAACTAGGGCATAGACCTGCATCATGCTGACTCCCTAGTCCAGAACATATGTACCTCACCCAAGCTGCTCCTTAAGAATGAACAAATGACTTTTCTAGTGAGATCTGTGGCAACTATCTAGTATTTGGTGTTCAAAACACCAGCAGTGTCAGGAATAGGAGGTAGCTGTTGTAGTCTCTCCATGTGTAGCATGTCTGTGACACTCTGAAGACTGCTGTCATGCCCAGAATTCTAAGTAACACTGAAAATCTACACTTGTAGCTGAAGTGGAAATTATTGTTTTTTGTTTGTTTGTTTTTTGATACAGAGTCTCTGTGTTGCCAGGCTGGAGTGCAGTGGCAATCATAGCTCACTACAGCCTTGAACCCCTGGGCTCAAGTGATCCTCCTGCCTCAGCCTCCCAAGTAACTGGGACTACAGGCATGCGCCATCACACCCAGCTAATTTTTACATTTTTTTTATAGAGATGAGGTTTTTGCCATGCTGCCTAAGCTTGGAACTTCACTTTTAATTGGGCATTCCGGGTGTTTGATATCTAGGAATGTGAGTGACCTAGTCATACATTTGTTTTTCTAGTTATTTCCTTGGAATAGTTACATAAGGGTGAAGTTTTAAAAACCCTATAACAGGCTGGGTGTGGTGGCTTACACCTGTAATCTAAGAACTTTGGGAGGCCGAGGCAGTTGGATCACTTGAGGTCAGGAGTTCAAGACCAGCCTAGCCAACATGGTGATTTCCTTGGAATAGTTACATAAGGGTGAAGTTT
>NW_012116377.1:3230246-3237960 GCF_000951035.1 Colobus angolensis palliatus
GGAGGCGGAGCTTGCAGTGAGCTGAGATCCGGCCACTGCACTCCAGCCTGGGCGACAGAGCGAGACTCCGTCTCAAAAAAAAAAAAAAAAGAAATATATAAAATTGTTATGAAGCCAGGCATGGTGATGCACACCTGTAGTCCCAGCTACTCAGGATGCTAAGGTGGGAGGATCACTTGAGCTCATGAGTTCAAGTTCAGCCTGGGCAACATAGTAAGACACCCAACTCAAAAAAAAATTGTTTTGATAACTAAAAATTACCAGCATTTAGTGTTCAGGTGCCTGCAGAGACTTAAAAAACCTAACCAAGTATGTAAGCTGTGAGTCTTCAGAATAAAGAAATTATTATTCAGGTACAGAATAAAAGGAATTCACAATGTACACCTACAGGCCAGCTGCCTGGCAGCAGGGCTAGGGAGAATCACTGGTCTAGGGGTTCGTTATTGAGGCAGAACCCATATTGGAGCAGAATTTGGGTACCTCTTGTCACTTCACCTGCAGCTGGAAAATGAAGCTCTTGTTCATCTTGAGATTACTGATTTTTCATTAAAAAGTGAAATGGTCCCATTTCTTTCCATCTGTGGTCCCTCAAA
Source organism: Colobus angolensis palliatus (assembly GCF_000951035.1). Taxonomy (NCBI): domain Eukaryota; kingdom Metazoa; phylum Chordata; class Mammalia; order Primates; family Cercopithecidae; genus Colobus; species Colobus angolensis. Next base: position 3,230,840 of record NW_012116377.1, read on the forward strand.
TAAGCTGGTTTTATTGTTCTTACCAGCCTTTCTCAGAGGATCTGTGATATTGGTTTCTAGATAAACTTTCTGGTGACCGGATAAAGCAAGTCATGGAGCACATCTGGAAGCTGCAGGAGTTCTGTAACAGCATGGCGAAGCTGGATATAGATGGCTATGAGTATGCATACCTTAAAGCTATAGTTCTCTTTAGCCCCGGTAAGATATGCGGTGGGGACGCATGACCCTTTTCCACCTGTATCTACTGATGTTTCTGAACATGAACATGTTGCCATCAGCGGTGTAGAAAGAGGCCTGCAGATTATATGTGACCTAGTGTTCTTACGATAGGTGTTTTGCTAGATAAATACATAAACGCTTTTAAATTCTTGCCTTTACAGCCCCAAAGAAATATGCTGCAGTGCCTGATGATGTCACACACTGAATAGATTTAATCTGTGTCCTAATGAAACCATTGGCCAAACAAGACTACACCATACAAAAGTGTGCTACCACCCGATGTCCTTTCTTTTTATTTATTTATTTTTTTTGGCCCTTTGCCAGTTTCAAAGCTTTGTTAGCGCATATAATCCAGTACACATTGAAGCTCCACCTGTTTGCCCACAGACTGTGTATAGCAGTAGCAGCAGCTGCTGCAGAGCATGCTGAAAGGTATGTTCACAGGAGATGAAGAGGCAGCAATCATGATGCCTGGGCTGGCCTCACTCCTCTCAAGGCCTCTGGAAAAATCAACCTAGGCTCATTGTTCACCTCACAGTAGGGGTTGGACACAGCTTAACCTTTTTCTCTTCTTTCCCAGCCCTCCACTCACAAATAACAAAATAGCTAGTAAAATTGGGACAAATTATATAATTAAATATTTAGAAAGTAAATGACAATTTCTAATTTTAGGCACTAGTTTTTAAAACTGTGTTTTCTAGGGTAGTAGGAAGCCAGATGTCCAGAACCATCCATGTTTGGCTGCTCAGACTGGTATCCACTCAGGGTCCCCGACCCCCTCCCAGGAACTTCAGGCCTGGGCAGAAAACAGAGGAAAAGCCAGTGTTCTAATAATACCCAAATTAGATCAGTCTTTGAGTTCAATTTGTTATACTTAAGAAGTTTGCAGATGTTTGACTAAAAATACTAAGAAGTCTGCAGATGAGACTTTTCAAATACAGAGGGAATTGCGGGGGTACTTTTCTGTTTTCAGATCATCCAGGTTTGACCAGCACAAGCCAGATTGAAAAATTCCAAGAAAAGGCACAGATGGAGTTGCAGGACTATGTTCAGAAAACCTACTCGGAAGACACCTACCGGTGAGGCATTCAGGCATGCACTCTTGCTTGGGGTCGCAAGGAATGTGGCTGGGTTTGTAGTTTCTAATATAAATTATGTTAACCTTTCCATTTTTAGCAGCCTGATAGAGCCTCCATTGGATCACACTCTAATTCTTGAGTTTTCTTTGTTTTTTCCTAGCTCCCAAGAGCTAGAGATAATTCTTGAATGCTAGAGGTGGTGTAGAGTGTAGACGGTGCCAGCAGGAGGGCCAAGACTGTGGCTGATTCCAGTGTTGCTGTGTCACTGTGAGCGAGGCCTCAGATTGTTACTCTTTAATTGGAGGAGTTGGAGCAGATGCTACGTGGCCTGTTCTGGGGCTAACACTGTACATGAGGCTTGAGTTCTCATGGAGATTCCCTTGTCCAGAATAGTTTGAAAGGTCTGCTTCTCTGGTCAGCATCCACTGAAGAGGCAGTGCTAGAGTACTTGACAGAAAAGTTCTTATTGACAGAAATCAAATCTGACCCCTATAAAGGAGTGGATGAGTTACATAAAGTCATTTTGCCCTCAGATAAACTGATGGAAAAAAGTTTATTTGGGTGAAAATTAGTGGTAGTATTTGTAATTAATGTGCAGCAAAAATATATGTATAAAAATTAGGGCCAGGTGTGATGGCTCACACCTGTAATCCCAGCACTTTGGGAGGCCGAGGCGGGTGGATTACGAGGTCAGGAGTTCAAGACCAGCCTGGCCAAGATGGTTGAAACCCCATCTCTACTAAAAATACCAAAAAAAAAAATTAGCCAGGCACGGTGGCAGGCGCCTGTAATCCCAGCTACTGGGGAGGCTGAGGCAGGAGAATCGCTTGAACCTGGCGGGGTGGGCAGAGGTTGCGGTGAACTGAGATCATGCCACTCACTGCACTCCAGCCTGAACGACAGAGTGAGACTCCGCCTCAAAAAAAAAAAAAAAAGCCTTTCTCATGCAGTTTTAGACAGGAAAATTGTTCAGATCTGCCAAAGGTCAGAATGCATTGGCAGGCTTTCCAGCCAAAGATGGAAGAGTGCTTTCCTATGACAACTTCTGACCTACCAGAAGCTACATGAATTTCTGAGACCTAAAGTATTTCCTATTTCCCTCCCCACCATGTCCCCCTAAAATAAACACTGGAACAAAATTGACAGCCTGGGAAGACACACGGGCCCACCTTCCCCAGACGTGTGTCCTCTGCACAGACCTCAGTCTCCAGGAGCCCCATGGAACAGAGATGCCCCTGGGGGCTACCCCTTCTGGCCCAGTGCTTCTCAAAAGAAATGATTTTGCCCCCCAGCAGGGTAACCAGCTCTTAGTCTTTCAGCGCTAAAACCAGGACAGTCCCAGCCATTTCTCTGGTGTGACTGGGGGTGTCTTATGGCTGGCTGGTCCTGCTGGTAGACAAGAACCTGCTTCTCCTTTTGGCATACTTCTGTTGCCCAGATGTGGCTTTTACAAAAGCAAGATCCATTTTCTACTGGAATCATCGAAGACTTCATCATGAATCTAGAATAACTTCAGCCTCAATACCTATAGAGAATGGGACTGTCAGGGAATGCACCCACACCCAGAATTTATACATCCAGCCAAGTGTACAGTCAGGTTGTCCTCCTAGGAGGCCACAGGCCTGCTCCCCCACAGTTCCCATGGCCAAAAGATGGCTGGAAATGGCCATCTGGGGCTGTTGGCAGAGCCACAGCACACTCTAGAATCACTTTAACATCAGCAATTCTGTTGCCTTGGAAAGTAGACATACTGTGTCTGAAAACATCATGAGTCACTCCTGTCCAGTCAGGTACCCAGGGTTGGGTGGGGTGATGACAGGTTACTTGGAGCCCAAAATGATAAGGGAGGCTTTCTTACAGGGCTCAGAAATTCACGCAGAGAGAGTTCTCAAAGAAAGGGCCCTAGAGTGTTTTACATCCTATTTGCATAGTCATTTTTTTCTTTATCTTGGTATTTACTGTCTGGAATATCCATTTTTGCCTCTTCCCCATCCTTGTACTTTTTCTCATATTGATTATTCCTCCTGAAATACCTCCCATCCCTCCCCATTCTTTGTATCTCTGCTGATAGAAATCTTAGCCAGCCCCTAAGGCCCAGCTGAAATGGCAGGTCCCTTACGCCTTTGTGTGCCCTGCAAGATTGGAGCACAGTGACTCATTGTGGCTGAGTAAATGGATGCTGGTGCTGGAATGCTACCTGCGTAGTATGAATACATTTTCCCATTTAAAAAATAAGTAGTATTCACTGTAGAAAAACTTAGAATGTTCTAGAAAGGAAAAAGAAAACTTTTTAGAAAGCACTATCCAGGGGCAGGGCATGGTGACTCACACCTATAATTCCCACATTTTGGGAGGCTGAGGCAGCAAGATTGTTTGAGCCCAGGACTTTGAAACCACCCTGGGCAACATAGTGAGACCCCATCTCTACGAGAAGAAAATGAAAAATTAGCCAGATGTAGTGGTGTGCACTTGTAGTCCCAGCTACTCAGGAGTCTGAGGTGGGAGGATGACTTGAGCCTCGGAGGTTGAGGTTGCAGTGAGCTGTGATCACGTCACTCCACTGCAGCCTGGATGACAGAGCAAGACGCTGTCTCAAAATAAAAAACAAAAACAAAAAAAGCACTATCCAGAGATACCTACTATTAACATTTTGCGTATTCACTTCCAGAAATTTTTTATGTATTATAATTGGGATCATAAAATACCAAAGGTTTTGTAACCTTTTTTCATGTAATATACAATAACAATACATACTCTTCTTCATTTTCTGTGGTTCCTATTTCCCTGCTAATGAAACGGTAGGGTGTTTCCAGTTTGGGCTGTCACACATAACTCTGCAGTAGCATCCTGGCACATGCTTCACTTGTTCGCCTGGGATGCAGTCCTGGCTGGGAAATGGCCTGGTCACGTGGGACACTTGAGATACACAGTGTTCAGTGGCCCTCCAGGGCAGCGTCGTGGTGCACCCTCCATCCCAAGTTTCTTCAAAATGAAAGCTATTTTACTGCTTTATTTATAATGCTAAATGGACACTGAAAATTAGGGCAGTACAAAAAAATAAGAAAAAATCACCTCAAATCCCAGAGCCCAACTGTTAGCATTGTGGTGAACATTTTCCCAGTACTCTGTGTACACATCTATACTTGCTGTTTTATAATCTCCTTTTAAATTTTTATTGAGCAATATGTCATGGATGTCTTTCCTGATCAGTAAAGACAGATTCGTATTATCATTTTTTAAATGAGTCTCTAGCAGTTCATCATATGAAGACTCCTAGTTTATTTTGACCTGTCATCTGTTGATGAATTTCCAGGTTTTCTCTTTTTGGTGGGGGTGAGGAGAGTTGGAATAAACAAGAGTGAAGGGAACATATCTGTACATACATTTTGTACTCGTTTGTTTTTTTCTCATGATAAATTTCTATTAGAGGAACTGTTGAAATCAGAAAGAAGAGGTGGGTGGATGGTGGATCCATTTGGTTTGATTCTGTGCGATACAGACAGGGCCCCAGGAACCTGTGCTGAGCTGTGGTTGAAGGGCATCAAACAGTCTCCTTTTCTAATGATGCTCCCTTTTATAGATTGGCCCGGATCCTCGTTCGCCTGCCCGCACTCAGGCTGATGAGCTCCAACATAACAGAAGAACTTTTTTTTACTGGCCTCATTGGCAATGTTTCGATAGACAGCATAATCCCCTACATCCTCAAGATGGAGACAGCAGAGTATAATGGCCAGATCACCGGAGCCAGTCTATAGTACACACCACACACCTGCCAAGGAGCAACAGAATCCTACCGGGACCGTTCACATACAAAGAAAAGAAAAGTAGTGGTATTTTGGTATGTGCAAATATTTCCATATGTTAGCCGTTTCCTGTCTGGTTTCTCCTTATCTGTTATTCCCAGACAATGGCAATTAAAAGACTAGTAGGATCCTTTCCTGACATAAGAAATGTTTTAATGCCTTTTGATGAAGCAGCAGATTTTGGAGCAATCTTTTAACTCAATTTGTATTTAGAAATTCTCAAAGGGCAAAAAAAAAAAAGTTTTATAATGTCAGAGACTAGTATTAAAGAAAACTGAAAGAACGTAAGAGAATAGTATGTGTGTATATATATATTAAAAATGTCCTTGGAATTATAGATACTAATTACCAGGGTAATAATATTAGCACTTTCTAAGCACTTATCAATGTGTAATGTTAGCAACATCTTGCCTGTGGGCAGGGCAAATGGAAAACTGTATATGTCTTTTGCCGAAATGCTAATGGTTTCTGTGAAAACTTACTAGGGTACAGGAGACAATCATTTATGTTTAAGAAAAGAAGGCATCATTCCTAATTGTGTGCACATGTGGAGTTGAGCTGAATTCTGTGAATGGAAACGTGGCTCATTTGCATCATGCAGTAAGTGGGAGTGTAGTAGCACAGTCGGTGGTGACCCAGTCCAGAAGCTTTTAGCCATAAAGCAGACACTTGTCAGGTTCCCTGACTACTTGGTCCTGGTCTCTGATGGGCATCTGCAGACTCTTCTAGAACCTGGGGTTCTCCTCTGATGACTGGTTATCTGAATTGGATTGCAACCAGTCAGACATTAACTGCCAAATGAGATGTACAATTCCTCCAGCAAGTGAAAACATCCCCAAGTCACATCCACTGCTTGTGGCAGATGGAGACTTGTGACCAAAAAGCGCAAGGTGGGCATTTTGAGCCCTTGACAGTACTTCCAGTACAATTGGGGGTGCTTGCGTGTTTGTCCAGATGGAGGAGTGTGGTCTTGGAGTGTGAGGGTTACCTTCCCAGGGCTTTCCACTCCAAATGCCCCCTTGAAAAGGACTTGTGTTTCTGCAGCTCCATCAGAACTGTGGGGCTGGCCAGAGTGGTCAGGGCCTGGTAAAGCTGGATGGAAGGTTTCAGGACAGTTTCTTCCTGTTGACCTTAAATACCAGAGATTTTTAAAATGTGTGTAGACTTGGCATCTCTGTTGGCAAATCTGTTAATGTTCCCAGCACTCTCTGCACTTTGGTTCCCCCAGGTGTGTGCCTGCCGACTACCCTGGAGCATTTTAAATGCAGACTGCTTGCTCCTTAAAAACAACCCTTAATTTCCACGGTGATAGTCTTTCTCCTCATAAATTATAGCAACCAGAGTTTACAGCAAGAACAGAATACGTGCTTACAAGGAAGTTATGTCTAACTGCAAACACCCATAAATTCCCATGGATGTGAATGTATAGCAAGCTTTTCCTGTTTGAGAAAAGTGGCATGTGGAAGACTAGGTCAATTGCTTTGTCTTTTCTTTTTAAATAGTCCAGATTAAGAAAATACACCCTGTTGGGTTAAATTTGCCCCTCTTGATTTGTTAATCAGATGATATCCAAAAAGATCCCTGGACACTCCCCTGCCTCACAGGTGCTCTGATCTGGCTGAGAGATGGTGCCACACATGTGCTCCACAGGGGTGCAGTCTAGCCAGCTACAGATGCCCCTGTGGAGCTACACTGGACAGAGTGGAAGCTGCGCAGGCTCAAGGCAGAACAGGATGCTTGATCCTGAAGGCTTAGCAGCACTTTATGCAAGTCACTGTTAGTAGGGTAAGTGAGAACAGTGTCTCCAACTTCTAAATTCTTTTTTTTTTGAGACGGAGTCTCACTCTGTCACCCGGGCTGGAGTGCAGTGGCCGGATCTCGGCTCACTGCAAGCTCCGCCTCCCGGGTGTACGCCATTCTCCTGCCTCAGCTTCCTGAGTAGCTGGGACTACAGGTGCCCGCCACCTCGCCCGGGAATTTTTTATTTTTTTTAGTAGAGATGGGGTTTCACCGTGTTAGC
>NW_012116377.1:3238010-3249158 GCF_000951035.1 Colobus angolensis palliatus
TAGCCAGGATGGTCTCGATCTCCTGACCTCGTGATCCGCCCGTCTCGGCCTCCCAAAGTGCTGGGATTACAGGCTTGAGCCACCATGCCCGGCCCTAAATTCTTATTTGGATTTAATTATATCATTTTATAATTCTTGCCTCGGCAACAAATTTTGGGGAGTAGTGGGGGTGGCCATTATAAAATAATGGAAAGGATTTCATTTTGCCAGCTTAAAGTAATTTTTTACTTTTCTAACCCTGATGTGTTTTCAGTTTCAAAATTAAGACAAAAAACCAGCTGAGACAATGGAATTAGGGCAGGTTTGTTTCATTTCTTGTTTGTGAAGGATTTTAGTAGCAGGCATCCTGAAGCTCAGCCGTGCCTCTAACACAGATTGTTGCCTGCCTTCCGTCATTTTGATTCTTGAGAGTGACCATGAGGGCCATGTTGCAGTTCCCTGGGAATACAAGCATAACAGCTTTCAGATCCCAGTTCTTGGTGTTGGTGAAAAGGTCTCCACCAGCCCCTCCTCTCATTCCCAGGTCATTCAGTGGCAGTCAGTAGGCCTCTTAGATTCAGGTTGGATGAGGAAGTGTTGGGCTCTGGTGAAACAGCCTTGGAGAAAAACATGATTTTGCTTGGAAAGGTGCTGATTCTAACCTGGGCCTGCTCTTTAAGTCCCTTTGCTGGTGATGGCTCATTCCAGGGACTGTTTTGGCTTTGAACACCTCTTGGTTTCTGAGATCCTCTTGGCTTTACTTTGAAGTGGCCTTTTCTTTCATGTCCACATAACCTGAATTCTTGCTGCTTGAACTCATTTCAAGCCTTTGACTGCAGGTCCATTTCATCTCCCGTCAGGTTGGTTAAGGAGAGTCAGCCCAAAGTCAAGAATTACTTAAAGAGATGCAAACCAAATATTTGGGCTCCAGCTTTCACAGGGCTTATAGCCCTTGTTAGCAGTTTGTGAAACTTTGGGTTTCATGAAGTGAGACCTGTTCTCTGGCTACTGAACTCCACGGAGCCACGTCATGCTCCCTTTTCTGCTGGCCTGGCCGCTCCTCCCTCAGTGAGGAGAGGCAGCTGGCTCAGAGAGGTGGGACAGACACATGCTGTCACCTCTTAGTTAAGTGGACTCTTTTCCAGAAGTATCTCATATAATGTTGGGTTAAGACAGATAGATGTTGAAAATGGTGGAGATCATTACACATTAGCATAAAACAGGACAGGAAGAGATTTTTTCAAAGACCAAATTAGTTGAGCAAGTAATACTTTTCAAGTTACCCCGGAAGGTGTTTTTAAGGAAGTATGTTACCTACCATACTCTCCTAATTTGACATTTCTATGTGTGTCCTGAGGGGTTACATTATTTATTGTCTAATCCTTGCCATAAGGCTGTGGTTTGAGGTTCTTTTGCTGTTCTGGGCTTTATATTTAATTTCAGGTATAGTCACTTCTAAGATGTGTAATTGCCCTCAAGAGGGACTGATTTTTAGCTTGTCATTGTCAGTATTGAATGTGGACTCTTCTGAGGCAGTTAGGACACCAGCCATGGTGGTAACAGTGGATGCGTTCGGCTCCCTAATCTCAAGGCAATATCCACGCTACACACGTACTTAGCTGTCTGTCTTGTTTGGGGGATAGTTACGGCAAGGAACAAAAAATTCTAAGGACTCTAGCTATTTCTAGTGCTTTTACTTTCATAGTTCTTTGAGGATATTTCCCGCAGAGCACTCTTGCTCACAGCCCGCCCTCTGCAGGGCTTCCAGCCCCTGGCCACAATCAGTAGTTCATGCCATGTCTGTACATCCATGTTCTAGAACCTGATCTCATTGGAGTCCGGAAGTTTGTTGCCCACTTTCTAGTGTAAATGCAGTGGGGTCATAGGTAACATTTTAACTCTTCTCTTAGTCCAGGTCATGAAAAGTCTCATCATCTGATAGCCACTTTTCTCCCAGGGAGGGCGGTGCCCACTAGGCCGTGGGAATGCCTGAGCCAGCAGAGCAGACGCCCCATGTGCTTCCTTTATCCAGCTTCCATTCTCTCAGTTATGTGGCTCTTTGAAAATGTCTTAACTTTGATGTAAATTTTTAAAGCCAACCTCTCATCAAGACAGGGTTGGTTTGGGTCTTTTGTACGCAGGGTTTGGACCTTCTCATTGTGTGCCTCCCACCAGCGTGCACTTCACATGTCCGGCCCTGGGTCCCTTCAGCAGCGTCATGCGTGTACAGGTTTCTAGGCTGTAAGACTGAATGAATGTACATGTGTTTATATCCTCTCTCTATGTACAGTGTATATAGTGTGTGTATGTGTACATAGATGTATATTATGTATACAGACATGTATCCAGACTTTCCTTATGTTCTAAAGAGAGTTTTTGATACAGTTGCTAATGTAAACTAATGTGGGTGTTGCAAGGTCCCTCAGCAGGGAAGATTTGCTGGTGATTTTCTTCACTCCATTTTCCTTTGGGTGAGCCTGCCTGGGAAGGGCCATGAAGTCAGAATCTCCACTCTGCAAAAGGAAGAATTCCAGGCAGAAGAGGTTCTGACAGGGTGACATTTCCCTATATTCTCCAGGTACAGACAAGAGCCAGGAAGCTGGAAGACAGTTCATCTTAATATCCAAAACTATGTGAGAATTTTTAACCGTTTCGTGCACCTGTTCATGGCACTACCTGGAAGGGACTTGGCAGTTGGGTTGAGCCGTCAGCCTTCCCAGCTATTCAGCTCTGTTGAGTAGCCCAGAGACAGGCGTCACGGTCAGAGATTCAGAACGGTCTGTGTCAGTAAGGCCTGACTCCCAAAGATGGTAGCAATTTCCCAGGCTTGCTCTGTGCTCAGTCAGCAAGATTTGGGGCACTGTCCTGTGACTGAACAAATAGTAATTTCCATCTCTCTATCCCCAGTTAAAAGTAAACAGCCTTTTAACTTTTTACTTAAACAGTTTACTTAAAAGAATAAAACCAAGTATTATTCTTTAAAACTAAGCATGGATGTTGATGGCTAACTTTTGCGGCATATAAGCTACAAATAGCAAGTTACTTCTCTTAAGAGTAAGCATGTGAATGAAATCCACAAACTTTAACTCCTTTCTATAAATTATGATTTTAAATTTTCAGATAAGAATTGCATTTTATTATGGATGTATGTGCCCTTAAAAGCTACAGATACCAAATTTTCCTTGTCCAGGTCTATTCGGATGAATTTTCCCCCTTAATCTGGCCTTAAACTGAAACTCAGCCCTCGAGAGCCAGGGCCTGGGCCAGCAGTAGTTGCTCATAGAACTGGGAAGCAGGGGCCTGCTGGAAAGAATCACTGGATCGCTGCAAAAACTCACATAATCCACAGGTTACTCTTTTTCTTTTTAAAATAAGTTATCAAAATGTTTTAAAAACACTTTATGAGACCATAGTACTCAGTGCCTTTTGTGAGACGGTGGGTCATTTAGCCTTCAGCTTCCCTGTTTTTGATGTAGAGAAAGCTTCTATTTCACTGGCCTCATCCCACAAGATTGTGCGACCTTTCCCTGTTATAGCCTGTCGTGACAATCACGCTATTGAAAGTGGCTTTCTAGTTAAAATGCAATTGGAAACTTGACAGTCTCTAAATGAATTAAAATAAAAAGTTTTCTTTGGGGCTATTTATCTTAACAGCAGTCTAAAAACAAAGTGTGAGCTTAAGAAAAGTATCTTTGGGGGGAGAAAAATGTCAGATTTTTTAATGCCCGGCTATAAATAATTTTGGCGTCTTGATATTTATACAAGCAAAATAGAAAAAAATGTTCAACATTTATTGATTGATAGACTGTTAAAATTTAATGTTTGGAATAACATTTGGAAGTAGTAGACTTTGCATTAAAAAATGGCTTTTCTTTAGGAAAGTATAATCAGTTATTTTAACGACCATAGCATTCATGGACTCAAATGCTGCTGCCACACACAACTCAAGTGCTGGAATATTTTTCTACAGTCTCTCTGTTCTACGGATTATCTTATAAACCAGTGTTCAACTAGTTTTATAACTGAAAAGCTGCACATTTTTCACAGTACAAGCTGTAGTTTTTACCTGTAGTTTGGACTTCTCTGTTAGAATGCAACTGCATTACCAGCCCTTTTAAAGGCATCTTATCTATCAAAGGAAAATTTGGGTGTTAGATTTTCTTGGGACCGTTTCTGTAACCTTTGCCCTTCACAATATAGAAAATATTGGTTTTGCCATTACATTTTAATGCCAGGTTTAAAACCTGTTGAAAGCTGTAGCTTTATACAGCTTTCTTCTCCCTGTGAAATCACTTTGTTTATGTGATGGCATTTAAAAAATAGCATGTTCTTTTTAAACTGAATTTTATATCTAATCAATGTCTTCAGTCTTGAAGAAGAATTTGCATTGTTGTGTTTGTATATAGAGTATTGCAGTGCATGAATTAGCTTTATGCATTTTATTAAATGCTGTTTCAATGTGGCATTATTGTTGTGGCTTAATACTACTACCTAAATGAGGTTTATACTATTAAAAGTGAATTAAAGACTAACATGCATCCTGCTCCTCATTTTTCTTCATGATAGTAGTGACGCCCAGCCCCCAGACAGTACGGCACTCTCCTCTGTGGAGATGAAGCATCCTGGTGGTCCTGTCCCTACAGCTCTCCAGCTCCTACCTTAGCCTTAGCGGCCAAGGGGGATTGGGCCCTCTGTGGTCCGCGTGACTTGTTAATACCTTTAGTGGGAAACCCTGGCAGAACAGTCTTGACATCCACCCAGCAGGGCAGCTCCTTGGTGTGGAGGTAGGGAAGCCACACAGATGTTTCTGGAGCAGAGCACAGTTAGTTAGGCTGCTGGACCACCAGATGCCATTACAGACAGGCCTTAAACTGACAAGCTTGTTCTTGAAGGATACGTGCTATCAAGAGTAAAAATAAGCTCCAGAAGTTTCAAAAGTTAGAACATACTCATTATGTCATCTGACCTCTCATGTTCCAGGTGAAAATTCTGAGGTCCAAAGTCTGATGCACAACAGAACTCACTGGCAGCCAGATAGGGCCTCACTCTGTCACCCAGGCTGGAGTGCAGTGGTACAGTCGTGGCTTACTGCAGCCTCAACCTCCTGGACTCAAGCGATCCTCCTGCCTCAGCCTCCTGAGTAACTGGGACCACAGCAGATACAGGTTCAGATGGTGCTGCCAGTTAGTGCCTCAAAGAGAATAAAAGTGGTCACTTCAGAAAAATAAGGCTATGAACACTGCTTGTGCAAATAAAATTAAGAACATGTATCAATTATAAAATCTTCATATTTTCTCTAATTTTCTCCCATTTCTGTATATTTTAAACCCATCTTTCATCACTACTAAACAAAATAGGGAAAGACAAAGGTTTAAAGAGAAACTATCCAGCATCAAGTAGCCTACAGGGGACAAAAAAAGAAAATAATGTTATTTCCACAAATTACCTGCTGCCTGTGAAGCTGGCCACACAAGCAGTAACTGCACCACAGGAATGCTGCTGTCTCCACACATGTCCCTGCTGGGTCTGGGTTGTCTACCCTTACTGCCCATCATTCCTGTGTCAAGCCTGAACTCAAACCCTAGTTTTCTGTCCCATTAGGGACCATTTATTCTGTCTAGAGAAGGGTCACCACTCCTTTGGTTCAGGACATTCCTGCTGGTGAGTAGCCTCTTTGGGCCCTAGAGGGAAGGAATACTCTCATAAGGCTTTCTGTGTCACTAGCTGTGGAGACCTAAACTGCAGATGAAAGCCAAAAGGAACTAGGTGCTTTCTAAAGAGCCCTTGCAGCCAAGTAGAATGCCCAGGCAGCTAGTGGCAAGGTCAAGACTTCAGTCAGTTGGGTGGGGAACTGAAACCAGCAGACATGGGAGGGCTCTCCGTGGAGGAGAGCTTTTTCCACCCAGCCAAAATGCTGATGGCAGAGATTGCAATTAAACACTCCCTTTGTAAGTCTGTGGTCACTCAAGGAACACCTGTCCGTTATACATCAGTCTCTGCCCACCTTCCCCTCCCACCCCCGACAAGCCATCACCCCGAACACAGGTCTGGTACAGAATCAAACTTGAGCATCACACGTAAAAGACCCAAATCTGCTCAATTTAATGTGATAATCTCCAACAGTTAATGAAACACATTGTAGTATGACATCATTTTACCAGGCGGCTAGTTCATGTGGTAGAAAAGGTAGTTTTTCCCCCATTTTACAGACAAAACCAGTTACAGACCCAGAAAGCTTTAAGACTTGGCCAAGGCCCTAGTAGGTAGAGGAATGAAAACTTCGGTTCTGCTCTTCCAAGCACCACCGTCCTTTTTTAATTCTTTTAACCACTGCCGCCTCATACCAGATAAAGTCAATTCTCCTTGGCTGAGCTTCTAGGGGGCCATGGTCCAACTGGTCCTTCACTTTATAATTAAACCTATTTAAAAAATTGTTTTTCTTGAGACAGTCTTGCTCTGTGGCCCAGGCTGGAGTGCAGTAGCACATGATCATGATTCACTGAAGCCTTGACCTTCCAAGCTCAAGAGATCCTCCCACCGCAGCTTCCCAAATAGCTGGGACTACAGACGCGTAACACCGCACCCAGCTAATTTTTGTATTTTTTGTAGAGACAAGGTCTTGCCATGTTGCCCAGGCTGGTCTCGAACTCCTGGGCTCAACTGATCTACCCACATCAGCCTCCCAAAGTGCTGGGATTACAGGCATGAGCCACCACACCCAGCCTTGCTAAACCTATTCTTAAGGTGACCCTAGAGGGCTCTGCTGTCTTCTGGAGGCTGAAACCTCCACTTTAGCATAACTACAGTGACAGTAACATCAGTGTCCTATGAGGAAAGAACAAGGAAGGTGCTCAGTAACGCAGCACTCCCGCCTCCAGAGCTTGGTAAGCAGGGCCTGAGGGAGCCAGCAGAGCCAGGTGACCAGCTATAGACACCATCCCCCCGGCAGGCCCCGACGTGGCCACCAGGTGGTGTCTCTTCCTTTCCTCCAAGGCCTACAAACCTCCCTGCTAATGCACACAGTGGCTGGGCCACAGGCTGGCAGTCAGCAGGTACTGGTCAGCAGGTACGTGCCTGGGTGAGGCTGGCCTGTCAGCCACTGGGGCTCTTCCATCTCTGGCCCATGGCTAGGCTCCCCAGCAGGCAAGGGTCATCAATTATACTTACAAAAGTGAGCGGTGCACAAAGGGTTGCCTTTGGATTTCTGAAAAATACCCAAGGAACTGAATGGAGGGGTGTCCACACTGCCAACCACAGACAGTGCTAGCCAGACTCAACCACAGCAACCCTTATGTTCTCCAGAGTAGGGCCCAGAGGAAGATTCAAAGCCATTGGAGACCAGTAAAGCGTCACAGGACCAAAACAGGTGTCAACAGGCTGTGGCCTTAACCTCCCAGGCCCAAAGCCTTTCTACTACACAGGGCTTCCTCTTAATAGGACCAGATACACACCAAGCTGCTGTTAGGAAGCGTTTTATTGACCAGTGGAGCAGGGATACTCATTTAGCAGCTCAGCTTCAGACCTTCCTCTCCCACGTCCTTTCACACAGGTAAGTAAAGTCCTTTTAATGCAAAAGGATTTCCAGAGTCTCCAGGGACAGAACCAGGGGCTCCCCTGGGCCAGAGTAATCCCATTCCAATATTCCCACCGGTCAGACACCATCACCCCAGACCACAGTGACCGTGGGCCTTAGTCCTGGGCACTGGCTTTCAGAATGGCTTTGTACTTCCCCCTCATCTCCTTGGGTAATGGCACCAGGCTGGGGCAGGGCACCTGCCCTTCCACTTCACAGATGCACTCCCGCAGGCAGTACTTTCGAGGGCCGAAGTTGGCTGGGTGAGAGAGCTCCTTTTTCTTCTCCTCCTCTTCCCTGAGGGTTTCCCTGCCAAAGAGCACAGATGGCAACCAAGCATTGGCGACTGAGTGGCAGGCACAGGGCAGTTTCTCAGCCAAGACAGCCCCACCATCCACCAGGGACACCTGGATCTCCTGCCTTCTAACCTGATCCTCACTGCCAAACCCTATCCCTCTCTCCCTGCTGGCCCCTGAGGAGAGGACTGCAGGAAGGCCTGCTGTTGTCCCCTCAGACCACAGGAGCAAGCCTACGCAGTGTGGTCAGCCTATCTGCTGCCACAGGTGGGGCCCACAGTGCTGACAATCACAGGATAAAGGAGCCTGAAAAGACCTCTGTGCGGTTTCTCAAAGACAGACTTCATCGGCTTCCCTCCCTTTCTGTCTCCTCATTCATGGAAAGAAAGACCTGTCACCAGGAGCTCTGGGGCTAGATATCTACTAGCTCCAAGCTGAGATTCCCAGGAGAGAAGGGTTAGCAGTTGCACAGGGCCACAAGTCAGCTGCATTTCAGCTTCCCGTCCCCTGCAAAAGGGAGAGGTACTTCTCAACACTGTACAGCCAAGGGAGATAAAGCTTACAGAGGTTTAGTGATTTGGTGAACAGCAACATCAGAAAGAACTGATTCTACAGCCCCAGCTCTTGTTAGTGTCTGGGGTTCACTGTCAGAGAATCTTACCTCTCAACACCCTTCCCACACACCCCTTTCTTCCTCAAATTCTCTGGGCTGAGAAGTTCGCTCCTTCCAGGTCAAACCAAACAACTCACTCATTCTTCCCCAAGATTTTTCTGATGTGCTCCATGATCTCCTTATTGCTCTTGGTCTCCACATCCACCAGGACCTGCTCCCCAGAATCTGGAAACGGAAAGCACAGGGCAGAAGAAAAACAGAACTCACAGCACACTCAGCCTCAGAAAGTTGTAATTTGGGACTTGCTTTTAGTGGCAGAAACATTTTAATAATAAAATAGATATATTTGTTTACATAATACATAATACTACCCTTACTTTTTCCATTTTTCTTTAGACCCGAGCAAGCATAAACTTTAGATACATAAAATAGTATGCTATTTTAATAGAAAGACATTCCATGTTTATGGATAGAAAGACCCAATATTCTTAAGACGGCAATTCTCCCCAAATTGATGTACATAGATTCAATCAATCCCTATCAAAATCCCAAGAGGTGTTTTTGTAGAAACTGAGAAGTTAAGCCTAAAATTCATATAGACATGCAAAGGACCCAAAAGAGCCAAAACAATTCTGAAAAACGAGAAAATAGGAGAACGTTTACTTTCCAATTTCAAATTTACAATAAATTGAAATTACTATAATCGAGACAGCGTGGTACTAATGTAAGAATATGGCTGGGCGCGGTGGTTCAAGCCTGTAATTCCTGCACTTTGGAAGGCTGGGGCGGGCGGATCATGAGGTCAGGAGTTCAAGACCAGCCTGACCAACGTAGTGAAACCCCGTCTCTACTACAAATACAAAAAAATTAGTGGGAGGCAGGAGAATTGCTTGAACCCAGGAGGTGGAGGTTGCACTGAGCGGAGATCGCACCACTGCACTCCAGCCTGGGTGACAGTGCGAGACTCTGTCTCGAAAAAAAAAAAAAGAATAGACATACGCTGTAATGGAAAAAAACTGAGTCCAGAAATAAACCCTTATTTATAAGGTCAATTGATTTTCATCAAAGATACCAAGATAATTCAATGAAGAAAGATAATCTTTTCAACAAATGGCACTGGGACAACTGGCTATCTATATGCTAATAAGTGAATTTAGACTTTTACCCACAACATTAAAATTTTAAAAAGTAAAACTCCAGGAGGCTGAGGCAGGAGAATCGCTTGAACCCTGGAGGCAGAGGTTGCAGTGAGCTGAGATTGTGCCACTGCACTCCAGCCTGGGCAACAGAGCGAGACCCCACCTCAAAAAAAAAATTAAAACTCAAAATGGATTCGAGACCTAAATGTAAGCGCTCAAACGTTTATAAAACTTCTAGAAGAGAACACGGGAGAAAATTGTCATGACCTTACCTAGGCAAATATATTTTGGAAATGACATTAAAAAACATAATCCATAAAAGAAAAAAAAACTCTATAAATTGAAAAATCAAAATTAAAAAATTTACAGTTCAGAAGACACCATAACCCACAGTCTGGGAGAAAATATGTGTATATCTGATAAAGGACCTATATCCAGAATATATGAAAAAAAAATCTTACAACTCAGTAAGACAATCCAACTAATAAAATGGGTGAAATATCTTAATGTATTAGTTCATTCTCTCACATTGCTATAAAGAAATGCCTGAGACTGAGCAGTTTATAGAGAAAAGAGGCTTAATTGGCTCATGGTTCTGCAGGATGTACAGGAAGCACAGCAGCTTCTTCTTCTGGGGAGGCCTCAGGAAGCTTCCAATCATGGCAGAAGGCAAAGGGGGAGCAAGAGTCTCACATGGTGGGAGCAGGAGCAAGAGAGAGAAGGGGGAGGTGCCACACACTTTTAAACAGCCAGATCTCAAGAGAACTCACTATCACACCCACAGTACCAAAGGGGATGGTGCCTCACCATTCATGAGAAACCACCCCCATGGTGACCGGACCAGGCCCATCACACCCTACCTCAATATTGGGAATTATAACTGAACATGAGATTTGGGCGGGGACACGGATCCAAACCACATCGCTGAATCAACATGGAACTAAAACTTTTTAAAGGGCTAACAGTAAGCACACGAAATGATGAGATCTCAGTTAGTCACTAGGAAAATGCAAATTAAAACCACAACAAGATATGCAAATGCCTAAAATTGTAAAAGCACAGACAATACCAAGTGCTAGTGAGGATGCAGAGTAACTGGAACTCTCATACGTTGCGAGCAGAAATGCAAAACATTACTGCCACTTTAGCCAGTGTGTGAAGACAAAATAAAAAAGATTGGAAAAGAAGTATAACTGTCTTTATTTGCAGATGACATTATTACAGTGCATGTAGAAAATCCTAAGGAATCTAGAAAATAAAACTACTGGAAAAAAGTGAATTTAGGATAGAACACACCTGCACTCAACCTCGGCAACACTGAGACTCCGTCTTAAAAAAAATTTTTTTAATGATAAACTGAATTCATTAAAATTCATTCATTTAATTAAAATTAAAATTTCTGCTCTTCAAAAGACACCACTAAGAAAATGAAAAGCAGGCCACAAACAGAGAAAACAGTCATGAGACATTATCTCCAACAAAGGAAATGCACCCCAGAACACGCAAAGAACTTGATAAGAAAGCGGCCCGTGTTTTTTTTTTTTTTTT
>NW_012116377.1:3249366-3258016 GCF_000951035.1 Colobus angolensis palliatus
ATGGTCTCGATCTCCTGACCTCGTGATCCGCCCATCTCGGCCTCCCAAAGTGCTGGGATTACAGGCTTGAGCCACCGTGCCCGGCCCTGTTTTTTTTTTAATGGAAAAAAGATTCAAACAGACTCTTTACAAAATAAATATCTGAATGGTCAATAAGCGCAGGAAAAGAAACTTGGGGGAAATGCAAATTAAAACTCCAATGATATACACCCAACGGAATGGCTAAACTTGAAAAGACAATTTGATGGGCAGAATAATGGTCCCCAGAGATGTCCACGTCCTAACTCCCAGAACCTTACACAGCAAAAGGACTCTGCAGATGTGATTCAAGTTAAGGGCCTTGAGTTGGGGAGAGGATCCTGGATCATCCAACAGGCCCAGGTTAACCCCATGTGTCCTTACAACTGCAGCACCTGACCTGACTGTGGTCAGAGGGAGGTGGAAGGATGGAGGGACGGCTGCATATGCAAGGTTGCTGGCTTTGAAGATGGTAAAATGAGGCCACAAGCCAAAGAATGTGGACAGGCACTGGAGTCTAAGAAACTCAAGGACGTGGGTTCACCTCAAGCCTTCAGAAAGGAAGGCTCTGCTGACACTGGTTCCAGCCCATGTTGAACTTCTAACCCACAGATCTGCAAGATCATACATTTGTGTGAAGCCACCAAGTTGGTGGTTAATTGTTAAGCAGCCCTGGGACATTAATACAACAATACTAGCGTGAGCAAGGACATGCAGCCGCTGGAACTCCACCCTGTGACTGGAGTGCAACACAGCACAATTGCTTTGGAAAGGCGGTGCCTGAGAACCTTCAATACACAGCTGCTCTGTGACCCGGCAGTTGCACTCAGGTATACCCCCAGGAGGCCTGAATGCCTCTGTCCACAGAGACCTGCGCAGCCTACACGCACCTTTACTGTAGCTTTCTTCTTGGCAGCCAGGAGGCCGCCGCTCAAACCTCCCTTCAAGCAAGGACCTCCCAGGAGGAGCCGCTGAGCTGACAGCCCTATGGAGTACTGCTGGGATCTGCGCAGCACTTGGGCAGCCCGTACTCTCCCTGGCCAGGGCCTAGTGTCTGGCCTTCAGTACCCAACACAAGGCTAGAATGGCCAGCTGCATCCCCATCTGTGGTTCTGGTGACCTTCCCTGCCCGGCCTCCTCACTCTCCTGGTTTCTTTCAAGGTCTTCTCTCTCATAAATGTCATACTTCTAACTCTCTCGGCATCTTACAAAAACCTAGAGTCATCAACAGGCGAGCGGACACACTGTGGTACATTCACCGAATGGAATACCACCCAGCCAGAAACAGGAAAAACCACGAAACATGTAACATGGGTGAATCTCAAAACATGAGTAAAAGACACCAGGTACAAGGGAACACATACTGTGAGATTCTAGTTACATGACATTGTAAAACAAAATGCATCTATAGTGAAAGAAGGGATAACGGGTTGCCTCTGGTGGAAGGGAAATTAACTAGAAAGTGGCACTAAGGAACTTCCTGCAGTCCTGGGGCATTCTGCATCTTGGGGCATGTACATAAGTGTACAGGTATATAACAACGGCCAGTACCCATCCAGCTGCATGTGCTACTTGGGTGTGCCATTACCAGCACACTGAGGTAAATTACACCTCAGTAAAGTTGGTTTTAAAAACAGAAGCAAAGATCACGTGCACAAACTGCCACAGGGCCACCCTTCTAACCTTGCCTGTTGTCCTGTTTCTCACAGCACTAATCTTTTTTTTTTTTTTTTTTTAAGCCAGGGTCTCACTCTGTTGCCCAGGCTGGTGGGCAGTGGTGCAATCTTGGCTCACTGCAACCTCTGCCTCCCAGGCTCAAGCAATCCTCCTGCCTCAGCCCCCCAGGTAGCTGGGACCACAGGCATATGCCACCACACCAGCTAAATATTTTTTTGTAGAGATGGGGTTTCACCATGTGGCCCATATTGGTCTTGAACTCCTGAGCTCAAGAGATCCACCTGCTTTAGCCTCCCAAAGTGCTGGAATTGCAGGGGTGAGCCACTGCACCGCCAGGTCCACAGCACTAATTTTTTTTTTTTTGAGACGGAGTCTCACTCTGCTGCCCAGGCTGGAGTGCAGTGGCACGATCTCAGCTCACTGCAAGCTCCGCCTCCCAGGTTCACGCCGTTCTCCTGTCTCAGCCTCCCGAGTAGCTGGGACTATAGGCGCCCACCACCATGCCTGGCTAATTGTTTTGTATTTTTAGTAGAGACAGGGTTTCACCGTGTTAGCCAGGGTAGTCTCAATCTCCTGACCTCGTGATCCACCCTCCTTGGCCTCCCAAAGTGCTGGGATTACAGGCGTGAGCCACCACGCCTGGCCCTAATCTTTTGTTAAAATTACTTGTTCATTCTCTGTCTCCCTCTGCTGGATATAATCCCAGCCTCCCGACCAGCACCTGGTCCTGGGGAACATGTGTTACATATTTGTGGAATGAATGAAAAAACATGGTCATTTTGTTTCCTGAAGCATTTCCCAACCTACACTTCATTTGATTCTCATAGCCATGTATGGCAGATATTTTGCCTTCAGCTGACAAATTTTAAAATGGGTCTATTACTTGCTCAGGATCAAAGTGTCTGAGAGCTGGGCCAGAACAGCTGCCCTCCTGGTTTTCCAGCATGAAGCCAAACTTAATGGAATAAACATCACTTAGTGCCTGGTCCAAACATGAACAGCATCATGTAAGTGCACACAGTCCTGAGAGGACACACACAGCACTAAGACAGAGGGCTTCTGGGGGCATATGGGAGGTCACTCTAGGATGCAGGGAAGGCTTCCTAGAAGTAGTGCCCATACTGAGCCCTGAAGGAATTTTTTTTTTTTTTTTCAGTTAAATAAGCAAACACAGGCAGAAAGGGGATTTCAGGCCAGAAACAAGCTTGGGCAAAGGCATCACAGCCTGGTGTGACAAGGGACTGTGGAAAAATTACCCCCATGGTGTGAGGCAGAGGATAAGAGATGAGGCTGGAGAGGGAAAGGAGTCCAGACCTCAGTGGCTGCTGAGTGCCTAGGTATGGGGAAGCCAAAGGTGCCAGGAGGCACAGACACACCATGACAGCGCGTGCTGCAGCTCGTCCTGACGCTCCCGCAGGAAGGATGCAATCTCTCCAGGAATGTCTGGATAGCCCTTGGACCATGGCGAGGGCCCCACTCACCTAAGTAGAATCGCAGGAAGGGTGACGGCGTCATGTTCTTAAACATCATGATCTGCACCCAAGGGTTTTTGTATTGAATCTGAGGTATGTTGAAAAACACAAATTTCCTGCAAAAGGGAAGAAATGAAACCTATGAAACAGTTTTTAGCCTAAAATTTTATGCATGGGTATTTTTCTAGGGAGAAAGTCCAGTGTTTTCATCAGATTCTCAGAGGACCCAAAAAGGCTGCGAAAAACAACTCGCAGGGATCCTCTTAGAAGATTCCCTGAATGGCATGGGGACCCCTGGGCAGGCATTTGAGGGCAAAGAAATCTGTATCCCAACCTGCATTGCAAGCTAACCTAACACCAATGCCAAAGCACCACTGAAACTGAAACCAGGAAAGGTACTACGTCATGATTTGTGTGGTGAAGACAAGGTATAAACATGAGTGGCAGTTCAAGGAGCTGTAGTATACTTCCAGGTGTGCACTGTATCTAGGTTATACCACAATTTTTAAATAATGAGACCAATGTATTTACACATGGGGGAACAGTTTTACAATTTAGGAGTGGAGGAACACCTTTAAACTTAGAAAATTTAAACATAGATTTATACTCCAGAGAAAACAAAAGGCTTTGCAAAAAAAAAAAAACGCATAATCATAGTATTCTATTTGGCTCAACTGTGTACAGCATTTACAAAGTAATACTAATCTGAACGCTGAATATCATCCTATACAAAATTTGGAATAATGATACTGGGAGGAGTGGGTGGAAGAGTATGGAGGTTTTGGGGGTGAGAAGTAGCAATGGTGGCGAGAGATGTTCCATAGTGACAAGTCCACAGATAAGGCCTAAAGCAAAAAATCAACAAGTAGCTCTCAGCCAGGTGCAGTGGCTCACACCTGTAATCCCAGCACTTCGGGAAGCCCAGGCAGGAAGACTGCTTGAGCTCAGGAGTTTGAGACCAGCCTGGGCAACATAGGGAAACCCTGTCTCTATAAAAAAAAAAATACTAAAAAATTAGCTGGGCATAATGGTACATGCCGGTGGTCCCAGCTACTTGGGAGGCTGACGCAGGAGGATCGCTTAAGCCTAGGAGTTTGAGGTTGCAGTGAGCCAGTGAGCTGTGATTGCACCACATTCCAGCCTAGGCGACAGAGTAAGGTCCTATCTCAAACAAACAAACAAACAAACAAAAAAGTGGCTCTCTGAGGATGTTATTAACTATATGGGTATAAGACTCAAATTAAATAGTTAAGCCTTGAAAACTGCTGCCTCTAGTGGAGGAATGGAGGCCTTGGAGACCCCCACAGCACACAGGCCTGGGAGCTCAAAGGCTGAATTTACCTTCCGGGGCGTAGGAAGCCTCTGATCAGTTTCCACCCCACTGCAGAGTATCCCAGCGTCACAGAACTTTTTACAAATAAACCAGGACACAGCCAGGTGAGACGGTCCCATACTTTAAACTACTAGGACAGAAATGCAACAGAGATCTTAAAATGGTTCTTGCTGAAACACAGGAGGAAAGTTAATAATGGCAGGAACCTTAAGTTGGACACCTGATGTATATGCCAGACACTTTGCTAGGCACCTGACTCTCCAACCCCAGAAGGTGGGATTTTACAATTAGTAAGGAAACTGAGGTCAGAAGTTAAGTAAACTGCCCCAGGTCTAACTGGGCTGTTAGTCTGGCCTTCCATCACACTGTTCTGTCACCATCAAATTCACCCTGAGGCTTGGGGCCACTTCTTAAGGGTAGAACACCTGGCAGGGGTGAGTAGGGACTTGGCCCTCAGATACTAAATAAGGCACCTTCCCACTCCCCCCAGCAGGTACCCAAAGACTGGCTGTACCGGTCGTAGGCACTTGGGATGGAGGTAGGTCCCAGTGGGGCAGCTGAAGTGCTGAGGGCACATGAACAAACAAGGGCTGGGGATTGGGGGAGGAGTGCGGCTAGCCAGAGCAAGGCAGACAGACTCCAACCTACGGGCACAAGATCACAGAGGGCACAGGTGGCACAGGCCAGTCTCTACCACCAGGAAGAAAGAAACAGTAAATGGTTCTTTATATCCCATTTACCTAGAGAATATTAAAATATTTGAGAATGTAAGAGGCTCACAGGCTTATTTTGATTGGCTGACCATTTAAAAGCCAGAGATTTACATAAAAATCTGGATTTCAGCTTCTTGACAAATCAGAAATTCTCCACGGAGCCCACAGTGCCAAACAGTGAAGGGCCCTCTGGATAGGGCAAGTGCTCTCCAGCTCGCTGCGGGCCGCACCGAGACCCCCACCCCTTCCCATTATCTGCCTGGCAGCTGCCCTGGGACAGAGGTGTGCACAGTTGTGCAGTAGGTTATGAAGGAGTGTCTGGGTGCCCATTCACCCTAAGACCAAGACCAAGTCTTTCAGGAAGCCATCAAGCCAGCTGATTTCAGGCAAGCAAGTCCAAGTTCTCAGATTCACCTGCGCAGAGCAAATGGCTAGGAAGTGGCTTCCGGCTCTCCTGCAGGGCCATGCAGTGAAGGTCCGTCACCAAGGGGACCATGCCCCACAAGGAGTTGCTCCACGCCTCATTTTGATCCAACATACACCCAGTCTCAAAGTTTCTGCGGGCTAAGACCGTCTCCTCCATCACTGCTGAACTCCCAGCACACAGCACACAGCCTAGCACTCAGAGGGTCCTCAGTAAATGTAGACTTCACACCTGCAGAGCCCAAGGCACTGCTTAGGGCGGCCTCAGGGCCAATCCAAACCTTCCACTTGCCGACTGCCATTCAATGAGTCTCTACTCTGTTCCAAGCTGAAAGACATTCTAGGCGTCCCCTACAGTACCCTCTAGTCGGGGTAGGGCCTGCTGCTGCACAGCTGGCATAATTAATTACTTCCTTCCAAACCTTGAGTCCCGAAGGAAGTGCTGCTTTCACTTACTCCTGGCCACACAGCCCGGCTCACCGCTCACTGGCTGCCATGGTGTCTCGGGGAGCCGCAAGTTATTTAACCTCTCTGTGCGCTTCCCCAGCCTTAGAGTGGGGATAAGCTGGGGTTTCTGTAGGCATCAGAAGAGAGAAAGCGCGAGAAGCATTCAGAACTGTGCGAGACATGATCAGTGTTCGCCGCTATTATTTCTCTCATTTTATTCTCAGATTCGTCCTGGGGCAGGGGTGTCATTCCCGTCACCCCGAAAGGCTCTGCGGCTGCCCCTCCCCAGCGCTTGCCTTGCTGGCCACAGGGGCCAAGGGTGGCCTCCCTCGGGTCAGCCTCGCCCACCGCGCCAGAGGAAGGAGATCTAGGAGAGGGGTTCCTGTCCTCCGCCCCGCAAACCTCTTCACGACTGCAGCCGGCCTGGCCGGGGCCCCGCCGTCCGCCTCAGTCTCGACCTCTGTAAAATGGGGGTAACAGCGCCGACCTGGGGGGCCCGCCCCGGGGCTAAGCGGGCGCCCAGCGCGACTAGGGACCTCACGTTACCAGCAAGCTGGCACGAGTAGCAGGTTACGGCTGCCGGGGCTGCGACTGACCTGGCGCCCTCGCCCAGCTCCCCGTGCGTGTTGTAATTCACTGTCATGACCTTCACGGACTCCTTGAACACCACGTTCCCCTGGCTCAGATATTGCAAGGTGCGGCGGATGGGGAAGCGGCCCTTCATGGGCATGGCGGCGACGGTGGCGGGGCCGACCCCACTGCGCGAGCCGAACAGCGACCTAGCTGGCACCCGGCGCGGATCTCACGCCGCTTCTCCCCAGAGCCAGGTTCCACTTCCCGCGCAGACGCACAGGAGAGGTTTCCCGGAGGGCAGCGCACGCCGCGGAGCACCCTGGGACTCGTAGGCGGCCTTCGACCCGGCGCGGCGAAAACCGGCGTGTGCATCTTCGCTTTAGGACGCCTTCCGCTTGGAAGATTTAGGTTTTCGCGTCCTGTAAATTAGTAATTTCCCCATCCAATCACGGGAAAATGTTTTTACATAGGCTAAATTTCAGACATTGCAATAAGAAATAATCAGGGAAACTGAGTTTGGATACCAAATCAGCTGATAACATTCTATTGAACCTAAAGTCCATTTTTCTCCCTAAACATCTCCAGCTTTAACATGAAGAGTTCAAACTGCACTTTCTGACATTGACTTAAACTTCTTAGCAAAAGAAAAAAAAATGGTTTGGGATCAATTGCTTCCGAAGTTCAGCCACTTAACAAGTCAGGACCTCAATTTTCTCATAAACAAACTATGGGTGACATGCATTTCTAGGGCCAGGCGAGGTGGCTCCCGCCTGTAAACCCAGCCTTTGGGGAGGCCGAGGCGGGAGGAGCGCTTGAGGTCAGGAATTTGAGACTAGCCTGCCCAATACGGCGAAACCCCATGTTTACCGAAAATACAAAAAATAGCCGGGTGTGGTGGCAGCCCCTGTGGTCCCAGCTACTCAGAAGGCTGAGGTGGGAGGATCGCTTGAACCCGGGAAGCGGGGATTGCAGTGAACCAAGATCGCACCACTGCACTCTAGCCTGGGCAGCAGAGCAAGACTCCGTCTCAAAAAAAAAAACTGCATTTCTGAAGTACTCTTGATCTGAAAGTTATTTCTCCTTCTCTTTTGAAGAGTAATTTTGCCAGATTTAGAATTCTAGGTTAGTGCTTTTCCTTTCCCTCCCTCCCTTCCGTCCTGGCTGGAGTGCAATGGTGCTATCTTGGCTCACCCGCAACCTCCGCTTCCCAGGTTCAAGCGATTCTCCTGCCTCAACCTCCTGAGTAGCTGGAATTACAGGCATGCGCCACTACACCCAGCTAATTTTATATTTTCAGTAGAGACGGGGTTTCTCCATGTTGGTCAGGCTGGTCTCGAACTGCTGACCTCAGATGATTCACCCGTCTCAGCTTCCCAAAGTGCTGGGATTACTGGTGTGAGGCACCATGCCCAATCCTGGTGTTTTTCTTTCAACAATTTAAATACTTCACTCCACTCTTTTTTTGCTTGCATGGTTTCAAACAAGTAATTAGCTGTAATTATGTTTATTGGTATGATGGCTTTTTCCTTTAGCTTCTTTTATAATTTTCTCTTGGTGTTTGGTTTACGGGGTTAGAATAAGGTAATGCAGAACTGTAGATGTTTTGTATTTGTCCTGCTTGGAGTTCTCTGAGCTTCCTGGATCTGTGATTTCGTGTCTGTCATTAATTTTGTAAAGTTCTTAGCCATTTATTGCTTCATTTATTTTTTCTTCACTCTTTTCTCTTTCTAGTATTCAACTTAAATGCATTTTATGTCTTCTGAAATTGCCTCATAGTTCTTGAATGTTCTGCAGTTTACTGGGGAAATTTCTGTTGACCTATCTTCAAATTCATTGAATCTTTGGCTGTGGACAGTCTACTGATAAGCCCATTAAGGCATTTTTCATTTAAGGTTTTAACTTCTAGCACTTCCTTTTGATTCTTAGGGTGTTTGTTTGTTTTGAGACAAAGTCTCCTTCTGTTGCCCAGGCTGGAGTGCAGTGGCGCAATTTCT
>NW_012116377.1:3258121-3270601 GCF_000951035.1 Colobus angolensis palliatus
GCTGTCACCCAGGCTGGAATGTAATGGCTCCATCTTGGCTCACTGCAACCTCTGCCTCCTGGGCTCAAGTGATTCTCCTGCCTCAGCCTCCTGAGTAACAGATTACAGCTGCCCACCAACACACCCAGCTGATTTTTGTATTTCTAGTAGAGACGGGGTTTTACCATGTTGGCCAGGCTGGTCTTGAACTCCTGACCTCAGGTGACCCACCTGCCTTGGCCTTCCAAAGTGCTGTGATTACAGGCGTGAGCCACTGTGCCCAGTCTTAATTTTTGTATTTTTAGTAGAGACAGGGTTTCACCATGTTAGCCTGGCTGGTCTCAAACTCCTGACCTCAAGTGATCTGCCTGCCTCAGTCTCCCAAAGTGCTGGGATTATAGGTGTGAACCACTGCATCTGGCATGATTCTTAGTTTTCTTATCTCTGTTTACATTACCCATCTCTTCTTGTATGTTGTTTACTTTTACCATTAGACCCCTTAACAGACCACATTTTAAATTTCTTGTCTGATAATTCCAACATGTGAGTGTGGTTTGATGTTTGCTTTGTTTCATCTGATTTTTGGGGTTTTTTTCCTTGCCTTTTAGCATGCTTATAATTTTTTTTGTTGAAGGTAGAATATCCACTCTATTGGGCCATAAGAACTGGGGTAAATAAGCCTCTAGAATGAGAACTTACGTTAATCTGACTCAGAGTTGAGAGCTGTGTTTAATGTTTGCCATAGCTATAGGTATCAGAAGCTTCCAGTTCCTCTAGTGTCTTTGTATTTATCTCCTCTTGCCTTTGGGCTTCCCTGGATATTCCTCCTGAGAGAGTCCATGTCTTGCAGCTCTTCCAGCTGTAACTCACTGTTACTATCCTGGAGTCCTGTTGATATGGTGGAAAAACATGGGGGAGGTGAAGCATTCTATAATCTTATGATTAAATCTCAGCATTTTAGTGAGCTTGTGTCCTTGGGCTGTGACCTACACAAGGTTTTTTCTTTTCTTTTTTTCTTTTTTTTTTTTGAGGTAGTGTCTTGTTCTATCACCCAGGCTGGAGTGCAGTACAGTGGTACAGTCACAGCTCACTGCAGCCTCTACTTCCCAGGCTCAAGCAATTCTCCCACCTCAGTCCCGAGTAGCTTGGACTATGGCACGTGCCACAATGCCTGGTTAATTTTTGTATTTTTTGTAAAGATGAAGTTTCGCTATATTGCCCAGACTGGTCTCCAACTCCTGGGCTCAAGCAATCTGCCCAACTCGGCCTCCCAAAGTGCTGGAATTACAGCTGTCAGCCACCGCACTGGCCCACAAGTGTTTCTTAATTCCCCTTTGTACCCCCTTACATGACCCAGGAAGGCTAGAGGGGGCTGGAATGGGAGAAATGCCCTCCTCCACATGGGATAAGGCTCTGTGAAAAAGTGCTTTCCTCTGGGGAATAAGCTTTGTTATGGAGAAGGCTCTGGTTACAAAGATGATTCTCCCTTTCCCGCCAGAGCCACCAGAGGGTCTTTCTCAGTTCTTCACCAAGAGAACCAAGTCGAGTAAAACCCAGGAAAGCGTTGGGGGTGAGGGAGAGTTGCTCACTCCCATGCTAGTCCACACCCAACCTCCAGCAGTTCATCAAAATTACCATTTAAGTTTTCCTACTAGCTATGGCTCCCATGGCTTCTGCTCCAATTCAGATCTTGCTGACTCTCTGGACTCACCTCTCTCCAGATTTTGGGATGGCAGTTTGACTTGCACACTCAGCTCTCTAATGGGACCAAGAAAGGCCATTGATTTGGTTTGCCCAACTTTTTCTTGTGGTAAGGATAGGGTAACTTTCAAACTCTATGTATCTGAGCCAAAACCAGAAGTGCTTTCTGAAGTATTTTTACAACTACACTAGGCTTCCTGAAGAGTTACGCTCAAGTTTTTCATCTTAAAAGTCCACTGGAGGCAGTTACTAGGGATGAAACACCCCATTCCACGTTAGAAACATGGGTGTCCACATACAACACAATTTAGGGCAGCTTGGGTTTTGCAGTCAGACAGACCTAGGCTGGAAACCCAGCAGTGCAACCCTAAGCAAGCTTAACTTCACCACTCACTTATTTCTGCATCTGTAAATGGGTTATTGGCAAGACTGAGATAAGCCATGTATAATACTTAGCACTCAGTCTAGCCTATAGTGAGCACTACATATTATACTCTCCTGGTTTAAGAATCTACATAGGCCCCAAGGAGATCTGTTTCATAGACTCAGGTAAAGTCACTATCAGAAACCAGCTCAGCAGCACCCAACCTCATTCCCCATTGCCTTTTTCTGCCCTCTTCGAGCTTGACACAATGGTTGAGCACCCACCACCACCAAACCACCACCTGACCCAGCTACTTGTTACTGAGGGCAAAGTAAGCCAGGCAGATCTGGATTTAAACCCTCATTCCACCACTGACTGGCTGTGTGGCCTAAGCCAGGCTAATCTCTCTTAACTTTCCTGGATCTGGGGTCAGATGAACAGCTGAGTAACTAACTACCTCACAGGCATGCTGGTAGTACCGATGGAGGGAAATGTGGTCATGCAGGGTGGTGACTGGCACAGATGGCAGTCACAAGGTTCCTCAGTCTCTGAGCCTCAGTTTCTTCCAGTGTGAAACAGGGATGATAGGATCATTAAGGGATCTACACTATACTTCTGTAAAACTGTTCATTTAACCAGCACTGCAGGAATAACTGGGAATAAGGGCAGAACTGGAACCCGTATCTATCCCCTGTTCAGAGCCCAGTGACCTTCATTTTTTCCAGAGGCCTTAACCAGACAAACACAGGTGCTGGAACTATTCTGATACTCAGATGGTTGTCATCAAGAAAGGAGAAGAGATGTCATCTGATAATTCTCACTTGTAACACACATGCACACAGACGCACACACCCCCAACCTCTATTTCAGATTTTTATTTTTTTTAAAAAAGGCTCCAATACAAGGCCCCAGAATAGTGCATGCAAATCAACGACCCTCAAAGTGACAGTCATTGTCAGATAACAAGCACAATCTGCTACAGTCTGTGACCTGGTAAAGAGACCACCTTTTCATTTTGAGTCCCGTCACCAACTATGACAATGTCCAACCTACTGCACAGCTCACAATGACTCAGAGATACATTTTAGTATCTGAACAGCAAAGACATATTGAGCTGCAAGTACAATGAGTAAGTATCCTTAGTGTATTAGACAGGGGGAAATACAAACAAGGCATAAAAGGGAAAAGCCAACTTCATCTGATGCCTGAATCCCTAAGTCTCTTCCATCTTTTCTCATGATCTGTGTTTAGGGAGATCTGCTATGCCTTATCAAGACCTTGCTCATTTGGTGATGAGATGGGGCTATTTGCCTTGGAAGACTAAAGGAAGGGTGAATATTCACATGAGGTAAGAACTTGAAGTTGTGGTTATAATACATAGGCCAAGTTTTCCCTGCTATCAACCCATCTCTGTAACTCCAACTTTGTGCCTGCATAAATTCTGCGACATGGTACAGGCTGATGGGTAGAGAATTCTAACTCCTGTGATGTATATATTTACAGGAGAAGATAATCATGGAAGAATTAAATGGAAGAATTCATAGAAGAATACAGCCATGGATAAACTTAATCAAAAGAACATGATTTTAGTTTGGTTTAGTATATCAGTGAGTCAGTTTTGTTTGTTTTTCGTGAGATGGAGTCTTGTGGTGCAATCTTGGCTCCCTGCAACCTCCGCCTCCTAGGTTTAAGCGATTCTCGTGCCTCAGCCTCCCTGAGTAGCTGGGATTACAGGCGTCTGCCACCACGCCTAGCTGATTTTTGTATTTTTAGTAGAGACGAGGTTTCACCATGTTGGCCATGCTGGTCTCAAATTCCTGACCTCAGGTGATCCACCCGCCTCGGCTTCCCAAAGTGCTGGGATTACAGGCATGAGCCACTGCGCCCAGCCGGGCCTTTAAAAATAGGTTTAAAAAATGTTTCTTGTGTGTTTCTCAATGCTTTTAGTTACTTACAGATTGTTACCTGAGGTGATTTGAGGGAAGGGCCATGTTTAGTGAATTAGTGTTAATCAAAATCACTAGCTAATTAAAAGAGAAATGTTCTCACAAGAAAAATAATTATGATGGAAAGCAGCAATTAGCTACTGAAACTACCTGCTTTTCAGTTCATCCTCTTTTCAGAGAAATGAGAGCCTAAGCAGGGAGGAGCCTACTGGCCATCTGGGAAACCCTCTGGAGTAACAGAGAAATGTCATGGGCCTCAGGGAAGAAAAGAGGCCCGTACCAGGCAACATCTTAGATGCCTGGTTGCCAACTTCTCAAAACAACCCATAACCACCAGCAGGGCTGGTAACTGGCTGACATTCGTTAACCCACTCATATGGCTGTTTGTGAACAGATCCCAAATGCAAAGGGTCCCCACTCCCCGTCTCCACACCCTATACAAGACCTTTTCATTCAACCAAAAGGATAAGAAATGTGCTACAGAAACGTGAACATCAACAGAAATACAGATTATTTTTTCATCAAGAGAGTTCAAACATTCCCATTATCAAGAGGGGTCTTCACCAGAATGTAACAAAATTAATTTCAGCTCTCACACCAGTAACCAGTGAAGTATGGCCTAGAGCTAGTTACAGGGCATAAAGTGACCAGTGGTCAGTTATTGTTCATTAGTTAAGATGAGTAACTGCAGAAACTCTACCCGGAGCTGAGCACATGTGGCTATCATGATGTCAGATGTCAGTTAAGGGTTATGTTCCTGTAAACCAAAGCACCAGAGCTAAATTAACAATTTCCCTTTCTGGTCTTAATTGACTAATAGTTAAGTACTGTGGTGCTACCAGCACGATCCTGGGTTGTGCTTCTTCAATACTAACATTGGTAATAAAACATCTCATCAGGGCGGGCGCAGTGGCTCACGCCTGTATTCCCAGCAATTTGGGAGGCCAAGGTGGCAGATCACTTGAGGCCAGGAGTTTGAAATCAGCCTGGTCAAAATGGTGAAACCCCACCTCTACTAAAAATACAGAGATTAGCCAGGCATGGTGGTCCACACCTGTAATCCCAGCTATTCAGGTGGCTGAGACACAAGAATCACTTGAACCGGGGAGGTGGAGGTTGCAGTGAGCTGAGATCATGCCACTGCACTCCAGCCTGGGCAACAAAGTGAAACTGTCTCAAAAAAAAAAAAAAAAATCTCATCAGTGCCCCAGGTCAGAACACAATGAACCAAAAGGGAAGAAGGCTGATCAAATAGCCTTGGAAATTACTTTAATTTAGCTTCTGACTCTGGGAAGCTTCCCTTCTTCTGGTGATGTTTTGCAAAAGCTTCCAGATCACCGATTCCTAAATTAGGGACCAGGCCTTTTAAACAGACCCAGATCAGAGTAACTTTGCCAAAGCTCTGGAGGGAGATTTCTCCAGTGACAGACAATTGTTCCATCAGAACAAGGGTGGGGAAACTCTTCTCACAAGTAATACTAATATCAACCAAAAAGTTAACCACTCTTATTTTCTAAAAAGCTCAGGACCAGATTCACATTGATACCCTGCACTGGCAGCTTAAATTCCTGAAAGAGACACAAAAACAACTTAAACTGAGAAAATAGACCCTGGTGAAATGTTCCCATCGCCCCACCTTAAAAAGAGGTGCTGGGCTCTCCCAGGTCTAAACTCTCCCCTTCATAGCAGCACTTCCCCCTGCTATTGTACAGACAGGAAGCACAGAGCAGGGGAGAGGCGGCCCCAAGGGAAATGGAACTCACAGCCTACTAGGGATGGACTTCTGTCAGAGCAGAATATAGCTCAGTGGAATCTATCTTCTCTGTCTTGGCTAAAGAAGGGCTCTATAAAGCCTGCCCTATAATACTGCAAAAGGAACCAAGACTAGGCAGTAGCAAATGGACCCAAGAGGTACACAGCAGCCATTTCTGCCCTGGGCCTAACAGAGCTGCATTTAGTTATATCTCGGTAGTAAAAATGTAAAGTCCCTTCAAAAGGGGTAAACCTCCAATTACAAAAGATAGTAATAATAAACAGGAAAAACAGCAAATGAATGCTGATTCTCCCTGTTCTAGTTTCTATTCCATTATTTAACTGTAGTGGAAACACCTCAAAGTGCACAACACAAAACAGCAGATTCCTGCCCCTCACCTGTGTGCATCTGACTTCTCACCCTGCCACCTTCTTCATCCGCCCTGCCTGCCCTCTGTCCTGCTCCACTGGCTCCTGCCAGACCCCTGGGCCCAAAGGTGCCCTCTCCACTGCCGGTCAGTCAGTGCCCCCCTTCTGCTTGGCCAGGGTGTGCTTCAGCTCCCGCAGGTTCTCTGTCAGCACCTCTACCTCATCTAGGCGGCCACACTGCTTGGCATCAAAGATGTATGCCTTGATGTTATCGATCTGCTGCAGGAGGAGCTCTTCCTCTATGGGCTCCTCAGCCTCCGGCCCACTGTCACTGTCCATCTCAAAGGGGTTGGTACAGGTAGGTTCCTCAAAGGGGTTGCCAGGAACCAGAGGGCTTGAGGGCCTCTGCTGGGGATGTTCGTCTTCCTCATTGAAGGGGTTAGGAGCTAGGCTGTCTGGCTGAATGAATGGATTCCCTGCCACTGCCTCCTCCTCCTCGTCCTCTTCCTCGAAAGGATTGTACTCTTTCAGCATGCGGGCTGAAGGATCGAAGGAAACCCCTGCAGCAGGAGGACTAGTAGTGCCCACTTCCATGGGGCTGGAGAGGTCTTCCTCATCAAAGGGGTTTAAGGAGGGCCCCTCATGTTGCTGTGGCATGCTGCTCTGGGTTAAGAGCTCCTGGCCAAGGGCTGGGGGCCCAGACCACACTCTGGTGGGCTGTTGAGTTGAGCTAGGTGAAGGGGTCTTGGGAGCTGTGCTGCTTGGAACTGGGGAAGAGCCTAGATCCAAAGCATAAGCAAGGTGGGTGCGAGGCTCTCTGCTGGGCTCCAGCTGAAAAGGGCCGATTTCTCGGAAGTCCAGGGACCGAGTCCGTGTGTGCAGGGATGCCACCCGAAACTGCTCCCTTTCTCGTTCCAACTCCCGTTCACGCAGCATCTGCAGCTGTTCCCGCTGCAGGTCCTCCTCCTCAGCCTGCCTCCGGGACAGCTCAATGGCCTTCTCTGTCTGCTGCTGGTCATACTCGTCCTGCAGCTGCCGCAGGTTCTCCTGCAGGGTGCGCACTTCATCCGTGCGACCCGCGGCCTTGGCCTGCCTGATGAATGATGTGATGTTGTGGATCTGCTGGAGGAGCGGGTCTGAGTCCTCACTCTGCCCCTGACCTCCTGACAGCGGGAGCCAGCCCTCAGCCTTTCTCAAGGGGGCAGAGCCCCTGCGGAGAGATGCCACCTCCCCGTTGGCTGCTCGAGAAGCCAGGCTACTCTGCCTTTCCTCAAGCCTTCGCTGGGACTCCACGACAGCCTGGGGAGAGAGCAAAGCAGAGAGAAGAAATAGTCACCATGCTGGCAGCAGCCCACACTGTCACCCACCCTCTGTTGTCCCTCTATCCCTGTGCCACTGACACTCCAATTTCTCACCTCAGGACAAAGATATCCAACTGCTAAAATCAAGTCATGTTTTTGTGTATATGTGGGCGGAAGGGAGACCCTGATTTTCAAAAAAAAAAATTAAAATATAATGAATAACTTAGGGCATCAGATTTTCTCAATCTTAGATTCACAGGCCATATACTCTTCTTAAACCTCTGAGATCTGTTCCCCTTATCTACACTGGAATCTCACACAGTGTTAAATACACATATAATTTTCTGTTTAATATTGCATATACCAATATGTTCTACAAGGAACTTCCTAATGTCTTGTTCCTCTGCAACTTCTGCCATAGGGAGAACTGTCAATCTCTGTGATATTCTAGCCATGAGAGAATCAGCAGAAGCTCTGAAAGAAAAATAGGACCTGGGGAGAAAAACAATTATTCTAGTTCCCATAGATGAAAGTGAGGCTGAAACACAACAGAAGAAATATGCACATTTGACAGAGAGGTTCTGATTCACTACAACCCCACACAACCTGGGAGCCCACAGCAGCCTCTGTGCTTGAGAGCCACAGGAGGAAGCGGGCCCCATACCCCTGGCTTCACTCACTTGTCTCTCCATGGCCCTCTTCCTCTCCATTTCCTCCTTCCTTTTCTTTTTCAGTTCCTCAAACTGTTCTTTGGTTGGCAGTGACATCAAACCAAGCAACTTTTCCTGCAGGGAGTGACAGACAATTTTACACTTAAACCCTTTTAGAGAAAAAATGACCCTTAAGCCCCATGATGAGAGTTTGCTTAAGCTGAGCCACTCTATTCTCCGAGAGTGACATCATTTGACAGCAGCCAGAAAGGAGCACACTCTTATATTGGGTGAGAGAGTCAACTCCAAATGGGCCTGCATTTTCCTCATGAAATGATCAACAGCAGATATCCCAGTTATTCACCTGGCTCCAATGTTAGCTTCTCTATGAGGTCTTGGCCCTGCCCATCCTATTAGCAAACCTCAATCCCAGTCCTCTCTCCCACACTTCCTTGCTGTAAATTTCTCTACAGCACTTTTGCTATCTTACATACTAGATATTTTAGTTGTTTGTGATCTCTCTCCTTCTTTAGAACACAAGCTTAATGAGAACAGGAACACTTGTCTTTTTTGTTCACTATAGGACATCCAGCACCTAAAACACTACCTGGTATATAGGAGGCGCTCAACAAATGATTGCTGAATAGAATCACTAATCAAAGTGAGGAAGGGCTTACTTCTCTGTACTACAGAGTCAGAAAACTAACCCAACAGGACTCCATCTATTAGATCTCTTTGTTGGCTGGGGGCAGTGTAGCTCACGCCTATAATCCCAGCACTTTGGAGGCTGAGGTGGGCAGACTGCTTGAGCTCAAAAGTTTGAGACCAGCCTGGGCAACAAGGTAAGACCCTGTCCCTGCTTAATTAAAAAAAAAAAAAAAACACTTTGTTTTAATTTAAAAAAAAAAAAGAAAAAAAAAAGATCTCTTTGTCAGGGAGCCCCAAGGGTGGTTAACTGTGACTCTCTCAGAAGGGGCCTTCATGGGTAGAAAGACACAATTCAGACCTAACCACTTAGGTTAGTCTGCCCTTAATCGGCTGTTCCTCCCAGCTGATGGCTCAGGAAGAGTCTCTTAGGAGATTATGCTAAGGAAGAAATACTAAGTACCAGTATTACTATCATGGCAACAATTAACAGCAGCAAAAAATTAGTCTATCAAATGCTCAACTATTAAAGAATGGCATATACAGTCAATATGCACTATTGTAACTACTGTATATAAAAAATACAAATGGGAAAAAAGAAAACATACCAGAATAATGAGTGATTGTAATGGGGACATAGGATTAAAAGTAGTTTTAGTTTTCTCTGAAATCCAGATTTTTCTCTAAGTGTGGCATCATGCATTCATAATTTCAAAAAAGAATACAATGTATAAATAGGAAGTAAACAAGTCATTAGCACGGATCTGCCTCTGGGGAAGCAAAAGAGCAGGACAGGCCAAGCATGACATTTATGCCAACCCAGGATGGCTTTACCTGCACAAAAAGTGTAGCTGAGTATCTGATCATTCTCTGCAGCCGCAAATTGCTTGGATGTGGTGGAGGGTCCTGGTTCAAGCCCAAGGTTAAGATCTTCTTACTGAATTGGAACAAACACATGAATATAATGAACACTGCCAGCTTCAGAAACAAGGGTGAAAAGTATAACATCTGGAGTTGCCAGGCTTTCATGCCAGGAAGGTGTGTAAAGATGGGCAAGTGACTCCATCGAAGTTTCCTTGAAGGCAAAGCCCATTTCTTACCCTTTGTCTGTACACAGGCCTCAGCACAGGGCACACAACACTGTCATGGAGGGACTGACTACACATGCAGAGCCAGCTTCACAGGTGAGCAACCTATGACCTATGCAACTGGAAAGGATTGGCACTTAAAAGAGCCCTATGCTTGGTTTAATGCTCTGCTGTTAGTGTCTTTATTCTTAATAATTTTTGAACAGGGGACATGCATTTTCATTTTGTATCAGGCCCTGCATCTACGTAGCCCATGCTGTATGTCTGGATGGACAAAAGCACCTCATCTCACTCTTCCTCTGAGTCACTGTACTTCCCATAAATTAAAGGGCTAATTTAACCCCAATGGCCAGTCCACAG
This sequence comes from Colobus angolensis palliatus, assembly GCF_000951035.1. Lineage (NCBI taxonomy): Eukaryota > Metazoa > Chordata > Mammalia > Primates > Cercopithecidae > Colobus > Colobus angolensis. Next base: position 3,268,277 of record NW_012116377.1, read on the forward strand.
TTAAAAAGCAGCTGTGGATTTGAGCACAGACACAAAGAAAGAACCCGAGTTTCTATCTTTGCTCCACAACTTTTGCTATCTGTGACATGATTCCTCACCTTTGACACAGGATGTTAATCCCTACCTCACAGGGTAACTTCAGAATAAATGAGCTATTCCAGAGAAAACAGCCAGTGACTGGCACATGATAGGTGTCAATAACCAGCTCTTCTTTCTTTAACAATAACAAACATTAGAAATCCTTAATGAAACAAAAGTCACTGAGATGCATTAAGTGCCAGAATTGTCCCCTTCCTTGCCCTCCTCCTCACCCACTGCCCCATCACCAGAAGTCTGAGTGAGTGCAGGTCTACTTTCGCCATTTCATTAGAACAGCATCTTCTCCATTCCACCAGCAGGCAGGATACCACTTAATGGACCTTACCTTAAAGCATCTATCAGCTCATACACTTTCTGCACTTCCACTCGAAGGTCACTGGCATGTTCCAGACTGTAGGTTGTCTCCCCAGCACTAAGGAGAAACCACAGAGACACGTGACCTAAGTTTCATAGTGCAGACTGGACGGCATAGTGTAGGACGCTAAAGGTGTAAGGCCTCACAAAGGCAGGTAACTCTCTAAAAGTGGCATTTCAGACTTTTGGATATAATGCAGTGTCCATCTCTTGGAATGATGAATCAAGTGGAAGTGACATTTCGATTTGCAGACGCAATAGGGACAGACTCAGGTCGACGCCTCCAAGGACTAGCCCTTATGCTCATCACCAAAACAAATGCGGCTGAATTTACTTTGGCCTACTTTCTCTAAACAATTCCACTGCATCTAACAAGATGTAAGAAGTGGTTTACTAAATTGGTTACACTACATTAAAAGCAGAAAACTACTTGGCTTTTCTCGCTCAAAAGTACCCAAGAAGGTTCGAGACCAGCCTGGCCAACACGATGAAACCCTGTCTCTAGTAAAAATACAAAAATTAGCCAGGCATTGTAGTGGGCGCCTGTAATCCCAGCTACTCAGGAGGCTGAAGCAGGAGAATCGCTTGAACCAGGAGGTGGAGGTTGCAGTGAGCCAAGGTTGCACACTGCATTCCAGCCTAGGCGACAGAACAAAACTTGGTCTCAAGAAAAAAAAAAAATACACACACACACACACACACACACACACACACACATATACATAGTTTTGTTTTAAACAAGGCACATCTACTGCTACATGCATTGCTTTAAATGTGGCAGAGAGGCAACACAGGTTTAAGACAAAGTCAGAAAACTCTGAAATTAATAACACTGGATACCATAATTAATTCTTTTCCTATAGGTTGGGAAAACACTGCTGGGCTCTGACTCTAGTAGTTAGCACTTCAACTTCTAGGTCACAAACACTAAGCTTCAGAAAAAGCCATGCCCTTAAACAGGGATCAGCAAATTTTTTCCATAAGGAGCCAAATCATAAATGTTTTCAGCTTTGCAGGCCACACAGTCTCTGTTGCTGCTATTCAACTCTGTCGTGGTGGTGCAAAAGCAGCTACAAACAGTAATCAAATGTGGGCATGGCAGTGTTCCAATAAAACTTTATGCAAACAGGTGGCAATAACTAGTATTGGTAAGGCTAAAAAGAAAGTGAAATCCTCATACACTGCTGGTGGGAATGCAAAATAGTGCAGTCATTCTAGAAAACGATTTAGCAACTCCTCTATGGAATGTTACTCTATGGTAATACATAGTTAGCATAAAACCCAGCAATTCCACTCCTAGGTACCTACCCGAGAGAAATGAAAACACGTCTACACAAAAACCATAAAAATTTGTACACAAATATTACAGGAACATTATTTATAACAGCCAAAAGTGGAAAAATACCAAATGTGCAACAACTGATGGATCAACAAAATGTGAAAAGTATCCACACAACGCATTCATACAGATGGAATGAAGTACTGATACATGCAACAACATGGATGAATCTTAAAAACATTACACTTTGTGAAAGAAGCCAGACAAAAGAGATTTTATATTTACGATTCTATTTATATGAAATGTCAAAAACAGACAAATCCATAGAGATGGGAAATAAATTAGTGGTGTCCAGGGAGATGGGGAAAGGGCAGTGGCTGCTAATGTATGGGGTTTCCTATTGGGGTGATGAAAATGTTTAGAATGAAGACAGTGGTAACGTTCGCATAATTTTGTGAATACACTAAAAACCACCAAAGTGTACACTTTAAAAGGGTAAAGTTTGGCCGGGCGCGGTGGCTCAAGCCTGTAATCCCAGCACTTTGGGAGGCCGAGACGGGCGGATCACAAGGTCAGGAGATCGAGACCATCCT
>NW_012116377.1:3271171-3284636 GCF_000951035.1 Colobus angolensis palliatus
ATATAAGCTGGGTGTGGTGGTGTGTGCCTGTAGTCCCAGCTACTTGGGAGACTGAGGCAGGAGAATCACTTGAACCCGGGAGGTGGAGGTCACAGTGAGCCAAGATCATGTCACTGCACTCCAGCCTGTCAACAGTGAAACTCTGTCTCAAAAACAAACAAAAAAGCAGATGTCAGGATACATTTGGCCCATAGGCTGCAGTCTGCCAGCCCCTGCTCTAATGGACATGCCTACTTTAAGCCCTGACACCTCAATGTGACACTCAAGTGGCATCTACCCAGGCATGAGCATGAGACCCACTGCCCTTCCTCTGCTCTGTCCAGATGCTGCACTCAGCAGCAGTACCTATTGTCTGAGGCCCTTCCCAAACCTGCTCAGAATAGCCAAGGTCAACTGAATGTGGCTGTCTTTTTACAAGCTCATGTGATGGTAACATGTACCCCACTAAAAGACAGACATGAAGGTGATTCTCTTCATAACAGCCAAAAGTGGAAAAAAACCAACTTCAGCTGGTCTCAGAAAAAAAGCACAGTTGAAGTTAAGATTTTCATTTTTGGCTACTGGAGAACTGACCTAAGATGCCAGAAAACAGTCACCACTGGATTAGAAAAACATAGATGAATAGCTTACTTTAATGATGCTGCCATCCTGATGTATTCTGGAGCTTTCTGGTCAACTTTCTCCATGCAAAGTCGTAATTTCTAAGAACAAAAACAAAGCGGTAAGTGGTATGCTCAAGAGACAGAAAAGCCTACCCAGAAGCTAGGCTCCATCAATGGAGATATATAAATGTTCACTTTTCCAACATATTAATTGCTGTTATCAATTTCCTGATTTATAGACCTACTTTCCAAGCAGAAAATTTTGTAGGAAGGAAAGAAAGTGAGAATGAAGCTTCTGACCAGATGTTTTGTTTTGTTTTGTTTTTGAGGAGTTTTGTTCTGTCACCCAAGCTGGAGTACAATGGCATAATCTCCACTCACTGCAACCTCTGCCTCCTGGACTCAAGCGATTCTCATGCCTTGGCCTCCTGAGTAGCTGGAATTACAGGTGCACCACCACCATGCCCGGCTAATTTTTATATTTTTAGTAGAGACAAGGTTTTGCCATGTTGGCCAGGCTGGTCTCGAACTCCTGGCCTCAAGTGATCTGCCCACCTTGGCCTCCCAAAGTGCTGGGATTATAAGAGTGAGCCACCACACCCGGCCAGATGTTTTTGAGAGGAGCAAGGCTTCCAGGGCACAAGCCAAGGTGTCTACCAAGACAAAAAAGAATTAGCTGCTACTTTCTTTCTCTGCCAAGTGATGCCAGGCAACAATAGGAAACCAGCACAAGGCATTGCCAGGGCTCACTTCAAAAGAGGAAGTGGCACAAGCACAGTGGGTATTCACAGAAATGAGATACCAGGTCGTGAACTCCACACAAAGGATGGAGAATGGTACATCTGCAACCCAACATGGGGCTTAATTAACACCATTTCTAGTAGCCTGAGTATTTACATGGGGATTCCAGAAACACTGCCATTATGACCTGCAGAACTGCTAACAATGACTATTCAGTGGTCATCAGACAAAAATATATCTTCCTCTATTCAGAATGTTGCACAAGCTGCTTCCTCTGCCTGGGCTGATCTCTTCCCTGCATCTCTTACTGCCTGTCCACCCAGTCCACCTGGCTAGTCCTCCTCAGCTCACAGGTCTCACCCGGCCATTAAGGGACCAAGCCAGTCTCACTCCCAGATAGTCTTTACACGCTATTTCCTCTCAGAGTATGCATCTAGTAGGAGGGCTGTGGGATTGCTCATAGTAACGACAGCTGAGGCATTTGGACAAACTTAGAAGGGGACACTCAGTAAACTGGTAAAGTCTGAAAACTTTCTAAAACTTGGAAAGTCTAACACTCCCAAGTGAGTTTCCCAGGATTCTTCTGGCCCACTGTTTATGAACATCTCTAGCTTCTGCTCTCCCCACCGAACCTGTCTACACCACGTGGCAGCTGCCCTTCCTCCTCTTGCCTCTGGGCCACCAAAGCCTCCACCCTCCTGCTTTCAAGTAGCCAAGGAAGGCCACTTGAAACAAGTTTGCTGCAACACACCCAGGATGACTCTGACTCACACAGAGCCCTAGCTGGGAAATCATAACACGGGCCTTTAACAGGAACTACAAATAATTCAAACGAACAACTTCCCAAAGCATTCTCCAGAATCTGCAGGAGTGTACGTAACAAACAGCCAAAATCTGCCTAAGAAATTAGACCCAAGACCAGACAGCGCGAATCACCTCGTAGAGCTTCACGATGTCGGGTGTGTGCTCCTTCTCATCAATCTGCTGCTCTCTCTTGAGCAGCGTGTCCTTGCAGTGTGTACAGCAGCGGATCCGGTCATCGTCCTTCTCATCCAGGACCGAGCTGACACTGCTCATGCTGCTGATGCTGCCTCGGCGGGAGCCATGGGCACTGTTGGGTGACTGGCTGGGGCTGGTGTGGGTGCTCAGGGACTCCTTGCTGGCACTGGTGAGCTTGTCTGTAACCACAACACCAACAGGCAGCAATGACCCCCACAGCATCCAATTACCATACCCACGACCTCAAGGCAGCAGTCCACAGGTGTTTGATTCAGAGAGTAATAAGATCAGGCTCCAGCTGTGGGCAAGTACTGCCCCTCTGCCTTCCTGGTGTCAGACTCTGGTGCGAAAGGACTCCACTGCTGCCCCTCCAAATCCAAACAGCCTTGCCTTTCCACCTGCCACTCTCTTCCATTTGCCTTGTGCCTCCAACACAACAAACATTCTCCTGGGAGACTTTCCTCCACAGCCTTCCCCCTATTCCCAAACATCTGGCTCCTATCCTCTCCGAATGGCAGGTCCTCCAGGAAAGCCTTTTCCAATTCCCTGAGGCAAAAACTATCCATCCTTCCCATCAGTTCCCACCACATTGCCCATTTCGGAGCACTTTCCACTCTTCTCCCTGTGTACAGTTACATGTACACCCCAGAGCTGCCCTAGGAACCTATGACTCTTTGTGGGTACAAACTGTGTCTTACTCACACTTGTACCCTTTACATATCCAGCAGGGCCACCCCACAGCAGCTGCCCAGTAAATGCTGGCTAAAGAGCTCAAGAGAAGAAGGGTGAATAGTGTCCCAAAAAGGCTGCTTATAGTCTTATGTACATGAGACAGGGAGTTGGTCTCAGGGAGAAAGTATCAAGGTAAAGTAACCTGGTATATGTGAGAGTTGGACAGAAGCAGCATCTGTTTTTGTCCCCACATTATCCAGACACCCCATGGCCAACAGCATGCACAGTCAGTCAGCAGAACTCTCTAGTGTAAATGTATCCCAAACTTCCCAGAAGCCAATGAGATAATCTTCAGCAACTTCTACTCAGCTTGGTTGCAAAGTCCTGGAGGATTGGGCTCCACCTAAACTTTGTCCTCCACACACCCCCAACTATTCTATTTGCTCCTCTATTAACCTACCCTGGGCTTTCCAGAATTCCATGCCTTTGCTCCTGCTGTTCATTCTACCTAAAATGTCCTTTCTCCATCTCTTTTGCAATCCTACTCATCTTTTAAGGCTCTTTTCGAACATCACCTCCCAGCCCTAAGCATCCACGCGCTCACTGTCCCTGAACCCACAACACTCAGCATCTCTCATATTGTATTAGTCTTTTCTGTATGACAGTGAGTTGTGTGTGACTTATCCCACAGGAAGGGACTAGCCCACTGTTTATATTCAAGACCCACTTCTCAAAATTACACTTGCCACTTCCAAGCAGAGCAGACAGAGTTGGTCAGCCTCTCCTGAGTGCCTGACACAATCTCTTCCATTGTACATCTCTCTTTAGAAAGCAATTATTTATTTGTGAGTTTATATCCCCTGCTAGATGCTAGACTCCTTGGGAGAATGAACAATGCCTTATAGGCTTATAGGCCAGAAATGGGCAAAAGATGACCTGTGAGCCAAGTCCAGCCTGCAGGCTGTTTCTATATGGCTCTCAAACTAAGTATAATTTTCACATTGCTATTTTATTTTATTTATTTATTTTTTTGAGACGTGAGTCTCACTTGGTCACCCAGGATGGAGTGCAATGGCTCAATCTCAGCTCACTGCAGCCTCCGCCTCCCAGGTTCAAGCAATTCTCCTGCTTCAGCCTCCTGAATAGGTGGGACTACAGGCACATGCCACCACGCCAGGCTAACTTTTGTATTTTTATAGAGACAGGGTTTCAACATGTTGGCCAGGCTAGTCTCGAACTCCTGACCTCAAGTGATCCACCTGCCTCGGCCTCCCAGAGTGCTGTGATTACAGGCGTGAGCCACTGTGCCCAGTCTAGTGTTCACATTTTTAAAAGGTTGTTTAAAGAAAGAAAAAATGTCACAGCAACCATATGTGGCCCACAAAGCCTAAATTTATCTACTATCTGATCCTTACAAAGTTTGCCAACCCCTGTTATAGACCACTGTATCCACCCCTAGCATAGTACCTAGCCTGTAGTGGGTTTCACAGAATCAGCAACTCAATGAATGAGGATTCCCATGAGCCATTAATGTAACAAAAAGGTTCCATGGTCCCAGTGGTGATTAGCAAATAAGCTAGACTCAAAAGAAGATGAGGGTCCAGGGCCCCACCTCCAAGTCACCTACTTGCCAAGGGAAGGCTGATGAGCTCCATACACTTCTTGCACATAATAGACCCGCAGAGGCGGCAGTGGTGGCGGCGGTTCCGGATGCTGAACTTATTCCCACAGTCTGGACAGAAAGGGACATCCTGGTCGTTGACCCAAGGCACCACAGACTTTTCTATTGCTTTGGGAAGAGCAAACCAACAAGAAAGCAGGCCATTTTAAAGAGAGCTTTGGTCAGGGAAAAAAGATAATAAGATGAATGTGAGCAAAGTTTTAAAGTTACCTCGAATCTTTGCAGATTCAGTATTTGTTCTGTCAAACGCAGTGAGCTGACCGGGAGAAAATATTGCCAAATGAAATTAACCAGGTGATGTATACATGCTCCACATTTTCCAATACATCAAGCGGGAAATTAGCACATTTGGATTTCTCAAGTCTCATCTGTCATCCCCAACTCCACAAAATCACAAAAGCAATTTCAAGTGGGACAGGGTATTAGTTTTGCATCTAGAACCTAACTCCCTTCCTATGACCCACTTCTGATCTCTTTATTGTCAGTTACCCATTTTAGCAATAATCAGGGGTAGGCAAGGATGGGTAGGGGCAGTGACTGAAAGCAATGGAAAACTCTCCATTCTCCACAGTGCTCCTGGACCCTAAAACTGGCCACATATTTCTGCCTTACAAAGTACACAAAAAGAACTGTACTTGTGGTTGCTACTATGCCCAGCACACAATCCAGGTTACACACAACAAGCACATTTAGGATCAAAATACACCCGTGAGACCTGGTCACCGCTTCTTTGTTTGCCATCACACACTACACCTCACTGGGTGATTGTGCCTGGGACACCCAAAAGAAGAATCTGAAGAAAGAAAGGTTTTCTGGCACCTGAGTGGGATTCATAGGTGGGAAAAGGGAAGCTGAGCATGTGGCAAGTTTGTCAGCCTGGGCCATTCTCTTAAGGAATGCTGGCCCAGGCTAGAACTGTCCACTACATCCTCTGCACCTCTCTAGAGAAGGCGTTTCTCTGCCCCCATCAGCTGTATATGGTATACACAACACATGTGATAGAAATGTGATTATTTTTTCCCAGCAAATGTGTATTTGCAGAAAAAAATGTTTTAAAACAACAAAATTTACCTTCTCTAACCTGATTATTAATTTATTGACTTCCACAACATAGTGGTCAATTCTAGCAGCTCGGTGTTTTTTGAAGTCGGAAAGATGGCTTCTCACAGCACCTAGAGGGAAGGAAGGTAGGGAGACAAATGACTTATAGTTTCTCTGAGGGAGCCTCTCTACCTTGCCACTTATCCCAATGAATTTCAAAAGCAGGCTGGTCAACATAGCGAGACCTCGTCTCTCTCCAAAAAATAAAAAAATTAAAATAGCCAGGCATGGGCATATACGCCTATAATCCCAGCTCCTTGGGAGGCCAAGGCGGGAAGATGGTTTGAGCTCAGGAGCTGGAGGCTTCAGTGAGTTATGATCCCACCACTGTACTCCAGCTTGGGTGACAGAGTGAGACCAATCTCAGAAAGAAAAAAAAAAAAAATTCAAAAGCAAGTAAAAACTCTAGGATTTTAGAGTCGTACCAAAAATTCAAAAACCAGGAAAGCAAATGGAAGAAAATCTGCTGAATTGTTAACTGTGACCTTCGGAGGCCACCAAGTACCATATGAGAGACCTGAGAGTACAGTAGATAAAGAGCATGGACTCTGGAGTCAGCCTGTGCTCAAGTTTCAATTCTGCCACACACTGTGTAACTTTGGACAAATTACTTAACATCTCTGTAACTCTAAGAGTACTCAACTATCAAATAGAATAATAATGGTATGTACTTCACAGAGTTGTTACGATGATTAAATTAGCACTTTTGGATTTCTCAAGTCTCATCTGTCATCCCCAACTCCACAAAATCACAAAAGCAATTTCAAGTGGGACAGGGTATTAGTTTTGCATCTAGAACCTAACTCCCTTCCTATGACCCACTTCTGATCTCTTTATTGTCAGTTACCCATTTTAGCAATAATCAGGGGTAGGCAAGGATGGGTAGGGGCAGTGACTGAAAGCAATGGAAAACTCTCCATTCTCCACAGTTAAAATTTGTAAAGTCTTAACTGACTCTCATGCCAATGTTAAATAAACAGGGTGGTAACATTATGGGTGATATAAAAATTTTTGAATTATCTTATTGTTTTATACTTTATAAATTTGATACAATATGGTTTTTCCTCAGGATAAAGACAATTCTCAAAATGGCCAAAAATATGTACATGCTAATAGATTCCCTTGTGGAAGCTAGTTAAGCTGGTACCTTCTTCAGTTCAGCAGCCAAAACGCAGGACAAATGTCTGCAACACAAATAGCTTACTGTCTGAGTAACCTGAAATATCCCCTGCTCAGTCTCACCTGTTCCAGAAATATATTGCCCTCAACCCTCCCGGCACTCAATGCATGTCTCCTTCCCAATGATCACCTATTCATTTATAGACTGTAGTGTAACAGAATTTGTCACATCCCAAGCTTTTAAAAAAAAAATTTAATTGCCAAATAAAAATTGCATATATTCACCGTGTACAACATGTTTTGAAATATTTATACATTGGGAAATGGCTAGACTAGCTAATTACCATATGCATTACCTCATATACTTATCACTTTTTGTGGTGACAACACGAAGTCTACTCTCACTGACTTCCAAGAATACAAGATATTTTCATTAACTATAATCAGGCCAGGTGCGGTGGCTCATGCCTGTAATCCCAGCACTTTGGAAGGCCGAGGAGCATGGAACATTTGAGGCCAGGAGTTCAAGACCAGTCTGACCAACATGGTGAAACCCTGTCTCTACCAAAAATACAAAAATTAGCTGGGCATGGTGGTGCACGCCTGTAGTCCCAGCTACTCAGGTTGCTGAGGCACGAGAATTGAACCCAGAGGCAAAGGTTGCAGTGAGCCAAGATCACAGCAGCACACTCCAGCCTCAGTGACAGAGGAAGACTCCATCTCAGAAAAACAAACAAACAAAAAACTATAAATCACCACCTTGTACAACAGACCTCTTGACTTATTCCTCCCGACTGAAATTTTGTGTCCTTCGATCAGCATCTCCACGTTATACTCTTTTTATTTACTTATTTTTGAGACAGAGTCTCGCCCTGTCATCCTGGTGGGAGTGCAGTGGCGAAATCTCTTGGCTCACTGCAATCTCCACCTCCCAGGTTCAAGCGATTCTCATGCCTCAGCCTCCCAAGTAACTTGGATTACACACATGTGCCACCATGCCCGGCTAATTTTTGTATTTTTAGTAGAGACGGAGTTTCACCACATTGGCCAAACTGTTCTCAAACTCCTGGCCTCATGTGATCCACCTGCCTTGGCCTCCCAAAGTGCTGGGATTACAGGTGAGCCACTGCACCTGGCCACACATGCTATACTCTTAAACATCCACATGTCTTTTCTTTCCTAATCATACTCTAACACCTAATTAAACTTTAATTTAGAATTCTTAGGGGTGACCATAAATATTAACTACTAAAATTTGCCATTCATTTAACCTACAATTTGTAACTTCAGTTACTGCAACCAGCAACTTAATCAGAAAATCCCTAGTAATCTCACATTGGCAATCATGAAACAAGGTATCACAAACAAGCTATCATAAATAAATATTAACTTACAAAATTTGCCATTCACTTGACCTTCTACAATTTGTGACTGTCTTCAGTTGCTGCAACTGGCAACTTAATCAGAAAATCACCCCAGTAGTCTCACATGGGCAATCATGAAACAAAGCTATTATGTGTCCAAAATTTCTCCTTCGTGTTTTGGATTGGCTTTCATATGTATCTCATAATTACATATGTATAGTATTATTTTTTTTTTTTTTCTGAGACAGAGTCTCACTCTGTCACCCAGGCTGGAGTGCAGTGGCGTAATCTTGGCCCACTGCAATCTCCGCCTCCTGGATTCAAGCAATTCTCCTGCCTCAGCCTCCTGAGTACCTGGGATTACAGGCATGTGCCACCATGCCCAGCTAATTTTTTTGTATTTTTAGTAGATACAGGGTGTCACCATTTTGGCTAGGCTGGTCTTGAACTCCTGACCTTGTGATCCACCTGCCTCAACCTCCCAAAGTGCTGGGGAATTACAGGCGTGAGCCACCGCGCCCGGCTGTATAGTATTATTTTTAAAGCAATTTTCTCCATTCTCCAATACAGTAGCAAATAGCCACAAGTGGACATAGAACACTTAAAATGTGGTTAGTGTGTGGTACAGAAGTGACTTTTAATTTTATTTCATTTTAATTTATTAAAACTAAGTAGCCCATGACTGGTGGCTACTGAATGGACAGCACAGTTGTAGGACTTTCCTTATTCAAAGAGACATCTTCTATAACGGCACTAAAAAGATATAGTAGATAAGCCTGGGTATATTTCGCTTTCCTTCTTAGAGCTCCAGTTTCCTCATCTATAAATGGGAAAAAGGATCATTACTTCACAAGGCTTTTGTGAAAGGTGAACAAGATCATAAACATGAAAATTTAATAAATCACAAGGGAATAATTAATAAATAAAGGAATAATTACCCATTTCATGGACAGAAAATATTTTATTATATTAATGACTGTTATCATTAGATGGTTAAAGGACATGTAGGCAAGTATAGTAGCTCACGCCTGTAATCCCATCACTCTGGGAGGCTGAGATGGGAGGATCACTTGAGCCCAGGAGTCTGAGACCAGCCTGGGCAAAAAAGGACCCTGTTTCTACAAAAAATACAAAAATTAGCCAGGTGTGATGGTGTGCACCAGTAGCCTCAGCTACTGAGGAGGCTGAAGTGAGAGTATCACTTGAGCCTGGAATGCAGTGAGCCATGATGGAGCCCTGGACTCCAGCCTGGGCGACACAGTGAGACTCTGACTCAAAAAAACACACAAAAAAACAAAAACACAGATATGTAAGATTAGACAGTTCAACTAAGTGTGTGTGGCATGATAAATAGGTTTATTGAGATATAATTCACATACATACACCATTCAAAGCAAATTCAGTGGTTTTTAGGATTTTAAGAGTTGTACAATCATCACAATAAATTTTAGAGAATTTTTATCATCCCAGAAACATGAAAGTAGGTAGATGGTACTATAATTATTCAAAAAAGTAAGCTGCATAACCCAGTGCCTGTCACTGGGCACGTAATGTCCTACGTGAGAGGAAAGATTCGTTAATGGACTCTGTGCCTGGGCTGACGTCCGAGAGATATGGATTCATATCCCACTTCTGCAGTTTACTCACACTGTTGTCCCTGGGCAACATGGGTTCTCATGAGGTGCAGTGAAGATCTAATGAGACCACGGGTATAAAGCATTTAATGTAATGCCTAACACAAAGTGGATGCTCAGCTGGTTCTCTTCCATTTTCTCCCCTCAACAAGGGCATAAGGTCCATTAGAAGCTTAGACCATTATGGTTTACTGATGCCTACTCAAGTCAACTTTTAAAACTTTACCTAGAACATAGCAGATGCTCAATAACCACTTGCTGAATGAATAAATAAATTTTCTTACCAAGCTCCTGGGGTTCCCACATGTAAGGATCAACCCCTCCATAGCTGAAAGACTCATATCCTTGGGTCCCTGATTCTGCACGATCATCCCCTTCTCGTTTCAACAACCTGTCCTTTGCTTTCTTAGCCTTTTGGACAAGACCTTGAAAAATGGAACAAATAATACAAATGAACCATGAAGAACGCCCAGTGAAGAGTCAAAAGAAATCTCAAAAAACAAGAGTTAACAAAATAATTATCATTTGTTTAAAAATGCACCAGAAATATTCAGATCCCAAGTAAAATGCAGGAACAAGCACACAAACACTATACTACAACTACCACAGAGCAATACACTGGTTAGTCAGTATTAGCATTAAATTGGTTTAGGTGGCCGAAATAGGGGCTAAATTGCTGCTCATTGCCAAACTTAAGAGCACAATTAAATAAAAGTGCTAAAATCAAATTTGATGAGGAAAACAGGGTGATGGAAGTGTTTTCTTCTTTATCTTAATTGGAGTGGTGGTCAAGTGGGTATATACATTTTTTAAAACTTTTTGAATTGGGCCAGGCGCAGTGGCTCACACCTGTAATCCCACAAGGGAGGCAAATTACTTGAGTCCAGGAATTCAAGCCAGCTTAGGCAACATGACAAAACCCCATCTCTACTAAAAATACAAAAAACTAGCTAGCTGTGGTGGCATGCACCTGTAGTCCCAGCTACTTGGGAGGCTGAGGTGGGAGAATCACCTGAGCCCAGGAGGTCGAGGCTGCAGTGAGCTGAGATTGTGCCACTGCACTCCAGCCTGGGCAACCAGAATGAGATCCTGTCTCACATAACGTAACATAACATAACATAACATAACATAACATAACATAACATAACATAACATAACACAACATAACATAAAATAATTAAAATAAAAAGAAGTATACACTTAAAAACTATACCTCAATTAAAATAAAGTTTTTTAAAAACCAAGTTCTATAGTACTAATTAATTTACCCCAGAAACTCATGAGTAAATTCTTCTTATTTACCTCCAGGATGGGATTCAGCTAAACCTCCATCCCTGGACTGGTGTTCCCCATAGGCTTAACTGGACACAGAGTTCTTCCTTCCCCACTACTGCCCACGCACTTATTGAATGCATGTGAGAATACTTGCAAAAAGCTTCAAGAAACAGATATAACATCTACAACATAACACAAACAGAACCAGATTTGGTAAGAAGAGAAAATGAACATTTCCTATATTTAGACCTTGTATGTACCAGGCACAATGCAAAGTGCTTGCAAATACATCATGCCAGTTCATGCTCACAATGTTATAAGGCAGCTGACAGCCCTACTTACAAATGAGGAAACGACATCAAAGACGGGGAAGCACTTGCTTCACCCAAGATCACAGAGCTTACAGGTAACAGCAGGGCTGGAAGTAGACACCTCATGTGTCTGAAATGAGAGCTCCAGCTCTCCCCAGCTAGTGCTGATTCACAAACTATGCCTCTGCAGAACATGGGTTCTGCCACCTGTGCTGGTGAAGAGAACTACCTGTTAAACTGAACAATCAGCTGGCGGGGGCAAAAAAAGAACTCTCAGTTCTAAGTCGCTCTCTCATGAATGTTCTTTAATCTTGGATGAATGCTATCCCTTTCTTCCACCAGAATCTAGTAGAAAATATCAGACTGAATATAAAATGATATCATTACTTTTACCTTTTATTTATTTATTTTTTAGAGACAGGGTCTCGCTCTGTCACCCAGGCTGGAATACAGTGGCACAATCATAGCTCACTGCAGCCTTGATCTCCTGGGCTCAAGCGATCCTCTTCCCTCAGTCTCCCAAGTAGCTGGGGATTACAGGTGTGCACCACCATGACTAGGTAATTAAAAAAAAAATTTTTTTTTGTAGAGATATTGCCCAGGCTCGCAGGCAGAGGGTGAGATTGATAAGAATACACTTGTCTTCTTTAATACAGTCAAGCCAATAAGCAAACTTCCTGATTATTGGTCACTGTGGGACAGCTTTGTCCAAACTGGAAAAATATCAAAACAAAAGGACATCCTTTAAAATGCACTAAAGTGGCCAGGCGCAGTGGCTCAAGCCTGTAATCCCAGCACTTTGGGAGGCCGAGACGGGCGGATCACGAGGTCAGGAGATCGAGACCATCCTGGCTAATATGGTGAAACCCCATCTCTACTAAAAAATACAAAAAACTAGCTGGGCGAGGTGGCGGGCGCCTGTAGTCCCAGCTACACAGGGAGGCTGAGGCAGGAGAATGGCGTAAACCTGGAAGGCGGAGCTTGCAGTGAGCTGAGATCCGGCCACTGCACTCCAGCCTGGGCGACAGAGCAAGACTCCGTCTCAAAAAAAAAAAAAAAAAATGCACTAAAGTAGTCTTTTTTTTTTAAGACAGAGTTTCACTCTTGTCACCCAAGCTGGAATGCAATGGCAGCTATCTCAGCTCACTGCAACCTCTGCCTCCCAGGGGTTCAAGGGATGCTCCTGCCTTAGTCTCCCGAGCAGCTGGGATTACAGGCATGTGCCAACACACCCAGCTAATTTTTGTATTTTTTTTAGTAGAGACGGGGTTTCACCACATTGGCCAGGCTGGTCTCAAACTCCTGGCCTCAGGTGATCCACCCGGCTCAGCCTCCCAAAGTGCTAGGACTATAGGCATGAGCCACTGTCCCTGGCCTAAAGTAGTCTTTTCTAGTAACAGGGGAGAGGAAACTGCCTGATGTGAACAAAGGGTCTAGCAAACCGGAATGTGAGTTAGCAAATAACAATTCATTTTTGCAAACAAGACTAAAGTATCAGGTTAAACAGGCAATCTATACCATTAACCACATTAGGAGACAGAAAAACTACCTGGCAATCTTCCCAGAATGGACATAGCCCTTCCACAGGAGGCCAGTTAAGAATAATCCCATATATTTTTAAAAACAATAACAAAGCAAGAAGCCACAGTCAATTTTCAGCTATCTTTTCTTCTACTTACTGAAAATGGGCTAAACTGGAGCTGAACCAGGACTGGGTCTCGAATCCACAAACTTTTTACTAATGACTAGTCTATCTTTTCTTTTTTGAACTGCCCCCAAAAACTAACACTAAGGTTCACTCTTTGGGTTTTAACTTTTCACTTGCCTAAAACTAACCATGTCATAACATTTCTAAGAATCAAAAGACCAAATGGAAAGGTAATCTGCTTTCTAAAGGGCTTTTTTTTTTTTTTTTTTTTTGGGAGTCTCACTCTGTCACCCAGGCTGGAGTGCAGTGGCGTAATCT
>NW_012116377.1:3284950-3295735 GCF_000951035.1 Colobus angolensis palliatus
CAGGATGGTCTCGATCTCCTGACCTCGTGATCCGCCCGTCTCGGCCTCCCAAAGTGCTGGGATTACAGGCTTGAGCCACCGCGCCCGGCCTCTAAAGGGCTTTTCAAAAAACCTTTCATGTCAATCCTTAAAACTTTACTTTCCTGATTCTGAAATGTAGAAAACTGCAACATAATCAAGAATTCCTTTCTAACTAAAGATATGATCAGTAGTAGTACTAGAGGTAGAGATGTGGGGGGTAGGGCAGTGTGGGAGATAAAGGGAAAAACCAAGAGGATCTTTTCTTTCTTTTTTTTGAGACAGTTTCACTCTGTTGCTCAGGCTAGAATGTGACAGCCTTGATCTCCCAAGCTGAAGCAATCCTCCCACCTCGGCCTCCTGGGTAACTGGGACTACTGGTGCGTGCCACTGTGACTGGCTAATTTTTTAAAATAATTTTTTTGTAGAGGTGGTCTTGCTATGTTGCCCCATCTGGTCTCCTGGGCTCAAGCAATCCTCCTGCCTTGGCCTCCCAAAGTACTAGAATTACAGGCGTAAGCCACTGCACCCAGCTGAAGTAACTTTATTTTGTTTTTTGAGTCAAAGTTTCACTCTGCTGCCCAGGCTGGAGTGCAGTGGCATAATCATGGCTCACTGCAGCTTCAGCCTTCTGGGCTCAAGGGATCCTTCTGCTTCAGCCTCCCAAGTGGCTAGGACTACAAGTACATGTCATCATGCCCAGCTAACTAAAAAAAAAAAATTTTTTTTCTCTTTTTTTTTTTTTTTGGTACAGACAGGATCTGTGTTGCCCAGCCTGTTCTCAAACTCCTAAGCTGAAGTGATCCTCCCACCATGGCCTCCCAAAGCACTGGGATTACAGGTGTGAGTCACTGTGCCCAGCCAAGGATCCTTTCAAGTTTCTTTCACAAGGCACAAAATTTCCATTCTATTTAGTATTCCTTAAATAGATTCCCGTATCTGTATTCTCTAAATAACCTTAAACACTCTTCCTCTTAAAAAAGGGTCAGTGAAGGAATCGGGGAACATTCTCTAACCTCTCTACCCACTGGCATCACCAGTTTTAGCAATGGCATTGTATATGACTTAGTTCAGCTGACACTAAGACTGGAAGCTAGTTGAAAATGATGGAGGCTCTTCCTTTGGTTGTCCAAAGGAAACTTACATAATCAGGTTTTTCAGTTTTGTTTTTGCTTCATTTCCTCCAGGAAGCTGCAATGCACGCTGTGATTGAAACACGGGGCCTCTCACCCTCAGTGATGTCACATGCAAACGGCAGCACTGGACATAGAGATGATAGAAGACCTACATTCCAGGCCTAGCTCTGCCAATTCCTGTGTGACCGTGGATAAGTAACTCAACATCTCTTGAGCCTCACTTCACTTACTATCTATAAAATGAGACCAATCACCTTCTTGCAGAGTTGTTAGGAGAGTCAGATGAAATAATAATGTCTGTGAAAGAAACTCTAAATTATAAAGCACAGCATTTTTTTCCCCTCCTAATAGTTATGGCTCTGCTCTACAGCCTCTACAGCCAGAAGCTACTTCATCCACCATAGCCCTCAGGATTTCAGAAATGTTTGCCTTTGTTGTTTTTGGATAGAAGTTGTAACTGTCTATGCTTTTAGAAACTCTTTTTTACTGAACAGAAAAGTTCAGTAAAAAACTCTAGGGACAAATATGTGATTACAAAGTGCATATGAATCACCTGTCAGAAAGCCAAAGTACACTTAGAAATACACGGTCATTCCTTTCTTTCCCTCCCAATAAAGACTGTGAATACAGCATCCAGAACTTTTTAATCTCATGGCCTTCAGAAATGCTGCCAGCTGTGAGAAGCAAGTTAGCTGAAAACTACAAAAATAAGTTCCAGAGGAGCAGCATCTTTGTTGTGTGTGTGTGTGTGTGTGTGAGAGAGAGAAAGGGTCTTTCTCTCTGTTGCCCAGGCACGAGTACAGTGGGACGATCATCGCTCACTACAGCCTTGACCACCCTGGGCTCAAGCGATCCTCCTACCTCAGTCTCCTGAGTAGCTGGGGAAACAGGCGTGCCCCATCACGCCCAGCTAGTTTTTTAAAAATTTTTTTGTGAGGTGGGTTTCGCGATGTTGCTCAGGCTGGTCTTGAACTCCTGAGCTCAAGTGATCCACCCACATTGGCCTCCCAAAGTGCTGGGAATAGAAGCATAAGCCACTGTGCCCGCCCAGAGGAGCAGCATCCTATCTGGAGGTTAGAATTTGATGTCCAGGAAACACAACATATGTATAGTCAAAAGTACCTTTGAAAAATTCTTTCCACAACTCTCTCAGATCTGAGCTCTTGGAAGCTCAAAAACCAAGGTTTTCAGATTGTTTCTTTTGTTTTTCAACTATGACCTTCCTTTTTCTGGGCTACAGAGGGCAAGATACCAGTTGGGGAAGGAAGGATGGTGGGTAGGCTTAAATTTGTGACAGGTAAAATGGGTGCATAATGTGCCTCTATCATCATAGCAAAGGAAAGAAATTCCTCTCCAAATCCTGTTAGGCTAGTAGTTAGAGAATAGTCAAGCCAGATCACAGCAATTACATTTACTAGATTCAAAGTCAGACTGTGTTTCACTGAGTTGCTTTAGATAAGTTATCTAATCTCTCTGTGTCTGGTGCAAAATGTGGCTCACAGCCACACAGTTATTGTGAGGATTAAATGAAATAAATAAACAGGGAGACTCTGAAAATGCCTGGCACATGACAAACACTTGTCATTTGTGTGCTACTACTATTATCATATTCCCATGGCAACACTGAAGCTGATGAGAACCATCCTGTGAGTTAAAGCTCTCAATGAGAGCAGGTATAGGCAAGGTCCTCGCCTCTTACTTTTAATTTGCCCTTTGACATCACGGTCTTCGCCCGAGTGTTCCTCCTCGTAATGTGAGTGAAGCTGATAGAAAGACTGCAGATCCTTCAGGCACAGAGGGCAGAGGAAGCCCTCCCTCACTTCCCCTGGGTCATCCAGAGAAGCCATGGCAGTGCTGCTCTCAACCCTATGAAGGCAGGGATCTCATGCCAAGAGTCAGCTTGATTCCTCCCAAGGAACCATGGTTTCCGCAGCATTAGCTTAAGCAGCACACAGACGGTGAGGAAGTAGCTTCATGGCCCTGGATGAGATTTCCTCTCTGGAGTAGGAGGAGCCTAAGAAAGAAAAGAAGAAGGGAAAAAAGCCAGTTCAGGCAAACTGATAGCAATTGAGGATTTTCTTCATTCTTTTCACAGTTCAACAGGGTACTTAATGTTTGTTCAGTGCAAGTATGAGAAAACAAACTCTTGCTCAAATCCTTAGACCAAGCAAACTGCAAAACCTAAGACGTGAAAACGTCACTGGACAACAACAACTCAATTAAGTGGGAAACACAGATTCTTGAAATAAGCAAATAATACCTTGGCAATTCTCTTACATTCATTCCAAATGACCTAACTTCGTAATTCATATGCCACTTTAGCCACTGGGGGAATCTCTGAAGTACTTATCAACAAGCAGAAGTTTTTACTTGATGCTGTTTACCTTGATTGTTTATTCAACCACATATATTAAGTTCTTGATACTTGTAAGACACCTGTGTTAGAAATGCAAAGATGAAGACATAGTATCTCCTATAAAAACATACAAAACACCAGAACTCCTAACATCAATTAAAGAGAAACATTAGAAACCTACTAGTCAAAAAGAAAAACTTTATTTTATATTTGTGGAGCACTTATCTCTAATGGGCTTACTAGGTTTTTTTTTTTTTTAAGAGACAGCATCTTGCTCTGTCACCTAGTGAGCTACAATTGCTCACAACAGCCTTGACTTTTGGATTCAAGTGATCCTCCTGCCTCAGCCTCCCAAGAAGCTGGGACAACAGGACTGTGCCTTCACACCCAGCTAGTTTTTAAATTATTTATAGAAACAGGTTCTTTCTGTGTTTCCCAGGCGGGTCTCTAACTCCTGGCCTCAAGCAATCCTCCTGCCTGAGCCTCCCAAACTGCTGAGATTACAGGTGTGAGCCACTGCACCCTGATAGATCTTATAAGCCAGTAAGTGACAGTTAAGTAGCAAACCTGATGTTCTCACTGCTTCAAAAATAAAAGGCTGGCCAGGCATGGTGGCTCACGCCTGTAATCCCAGCACTTTGGGAGGCCAAGGCAGGCGGATCACCTGAGGTCAGGAGTTCAAGACCAGCCTGGCCAACATGGTGAAATCCCATCTCTACTAAAAATACAAAAATTAGCCAGTAGGCGCCCCAATCCTAGCTAGTGAGGGGACTGAGGCAGGAAAATTGCTTGAACCCAGGAGGCGGAAGTTGCAGTGAGCTGACATCACGCCATTGCACTCCAGCCTGGGCAACAAGAGCGAAACTCCGTCTCAAAAAAGTAAATAAATAAATAAATAAATAATAAAGAAATAAAAGGCTTTGGTGCCTAAACATTTCAGGGCTTAATAAGTTACATTCTCTGTCTTACTGGCCCATGGCAAAGTCACTTCCAATGTCACCTCATCAAGACTCTCAGTCACAAGAGAAATTGAGACAAAACCATTCCACAAAAGCAGAGAAATTTCTCCCCAAGAACCTGGGGCTACAAGCCACAGTATATAGTGGGGGAGATGTGTGACCCTCAGCTTTGGATGGACTGTAGAAGACCACTGAGGAGGGACTGCCTGGTCCTCAAAGCTGAAGGGTGGCAGCAACTCAGAAAATAAACAAATGAGACACCAGGACCCTATTTTTCCCCTCTAGTTAAGAAACCCAGTGACTTCATACATTTTCCACTGAAATACAGTAGCTCTAGGTCTGGTCTGTTCCCTCCTCAGCCAGTGGTTCATCTGATGCTGACTGTGACAGCGCCCTTTCTTCCCATGCACTCACCCCAAACGGCCACAAACCAAACAAAGCCCACCACATCCATGCCACAAAACCACCCTTCACGCCTCAGCCCAAACCCAAACCTCACTTCCTCAAAGAAATGCCTCTTACTCAGAGCATCAGAATGGACTTCTCCTTCACAGCACTCATCTCAATTTATAACCGCAGGTACATAAGTGAAGTGACCAAGTAAGACTGAAAAATCTGGGAGGGCACAAACTCTGTATGTTTTCCCCTTCGCCGTCTCCCCAAGGTTTAGCACAGTACCTGGCACACACAATGAAGCAGCACAATAAAGCTCCATTAAAGAACGAACAAATGAATGAACTCCAAAATCATATAACTAAGCATATACCATAAAGAAACCACCGAATCGGACCCCACAACCGTAACTGAACACATACGCAAGCCCCTCGCACTCTTAAATCACGTAAAAAGTCAAAAACAAACAAACTGCATGTTCTGCAACCGTACATCCAGCATTAATGTCACCCCGCCACATGCCGCATCGACGTATCCCACAGCCGCACTCAACCCGCCCTCACGACCGCACACAACCACAACCCACGTAACTAACACGATTATACACATGTCGCATGACCACACACAACACGAACGACTCAACCCCGTGGAGCAGACATGACAACGTCACACATCGCACAGACACCACACAAAACACTCCAAACATCTCTACACGAACTCAGAACACAAACGCTTCAGCTTTACACAACCAGAGAATCAAACACAACCGCTCGGGAGACAAGCACCCACCCACTCCCCCCACAGCTGCACAACCAAACCCAAGTGTATACGCCCCGCGTAACCGCACAGAGCCCAATCATCACAAGCACACACAAGCGAAACGCACGGCCTGAAAGCCGCATCTCCCATCTCCCACCTCTCACGTCACACCCACCACAACCACACACGGTCCACACCCACAGGACCCGCCCATCTCCGTTCTGGAGGAGTAGTGTCCCCGTCCCCCAGACTAGGCCTGACCCTCTGTACCCGGCCGGGCTCCTGCGGACACGCAGGCCTGTCCCGTCCTCGGGCCCGGGCCTCCACCGTCCCTCACACAGCCGCGGCCGCCATCTCCATCGGTCGCTCGGAACTCAGCAGGTGCGCCTGCGGCGGCGACGAAACCGGAAGACAGGCTAGTAGACGCCTGTCGAGCGCCGAGTCTTCGAGGCAGCAAAAAGGGCGGATACGGATTCGAATCGTGGAGGGCGGTCCGGCAGCTTCTGCTCAGGCGCTTTCCGAAAGAGGGCGGGGACACGTGCAGGGGGGGAGAGGAGGTGGGACTTGGTAATTTTGTGCGGTTCTTATGTCTCGGATTCCAATCTAGCAGCGCGTTAAAGCCAGCCACTGGCTCTGCACCCCATTGTACAGCTGGGAAAGCTGAGGCCGGTAGATCTTTGGCTCTTGACCAATATGCACAAAGGCAGCCAAGGAGTCAAAGTTCCTGAGAGCTGGAGACAGAAAAAATATTCAGGGGACGTGGAGGCGATGGAAAGTCCAAGAATAGAACCACATGAAACTGGAGACTTGGTATGAGAAGGTGTATCCTGGGGGTGTACAGCATGGCCAAACCTGTGGAAAAGATGGCATTTTCAAAAGGCAGAACGATTGATCAGCCAGGACCTACCCCGTGCCTACGCTGTGCTAGGTACCATGGGGTATAGAGAGTCAAAACCTCATCCCAGTACCGGAGACCTATTTGCTTTGTGCCCTGTACACGTTCCGGACCTTAGCAATGGCCAGGCTCCAGGAGGAAGAGCTGCAGAGAACGATGGGACGATTGGACGATCCTGGGCCTCCGTTTACATCCCTGCAGTGTTACTGGCCCTCTTTTACAGAAGTAAAATGGGGATAATAATGATAGTCTCCGCCTCACAGGGTTGTGAAGATTGAGGTAATTGCACAGTAGGGGGGGTGTCCTGCATACTGGCTTTGCCCGTCTCACCTTCCCTGCCTCCAAAGAGTCTTACTCACCTGGTCTCTGGACGGGAGCACTGCGCCTTCATCACCTTCCATTTGAGGACATGGGGCTCCGGATTGGGAAAGCATTGAGTTTTTGGAAGCCAATTAGTTCAAAACAGAAGTGTGCACGTGCACACAGATGCTATGGTGTCAGAGGAAAGACCAGCAGAGTCCCCTGCAGGAATTCAGGAAAGGGTTCCCATAAGCAGGCAGCACATGAGCATGGTCCTCGGGTAGAAACGATTAGGAAAGGCCTTCCAGGCCAGGGGAATCGCATATGCAAAGACATAGTTATGGAGAAGAACATGAGTCCTTTGAGAAACTCAGAGAGAAGTTCATTCACACATAGAGGGATAATATCAAGCCACTACTCCTTGTTCCCAAAACTGTAGGCAGCCACTTCTAGTGAGAGAATCTTGGACACCTGGGTCTCTTCACGCTTGCCCCCTGCCTTAGGGTTCTCTATTTCTTTCTGTCTCTATCCCTCTATCTCACTTCTCACTTTCTTTTGGCCCCTTATTTGTCTAAGTTTATCCCAAGCAGCACAAGCCATCTTGCCCACATTAAAATCCCTGGGCAAGAAAATGAATTATTATATGGGTAGCATAAACGTCATTGGGGAAGGTCTGGGCACATCGTGTAACTTCCTGAAGCGCCAAATGCCCTCCAAGCTGGCCTGGCCCCAGCTCCCAGGCCTCTGCCAGCTGCTGTGTTCTGAGCCAGCGGGTTGACAGGGTTGAGGTTGGCACACCCTGTCTGCTGGCACAGGGAAATGAGGGTGATGACGGACAGCCTGGCAGAGCCTTGCCTGGAGGATGGGGGGGAGGGTGTGCTGGGCTGGGCAGTGTCCGAGGGAAGCAGGTGGCAGTTGCTGTGGCCCTATCAGGAAGGAAGCAGGGAATGAGGAAAGAAGAAAGGGAAGAGAAAACGAAGGGAGAAAGGAAGAGGAAAAGGGAGGGAAAGAATGACAAGAAAAAAGCCAAGACGGAGCAAAAGTCGACCTGGGTTTGAATCCCAGCCCTGCCACCTATGGCCACGTGAACCCTGGGTGGGTCACTTAAATTCTCTGAGCTTTGGTTTCCTCATCTGTAAAATGAGATAATTATAGTACCCACCTCTTAGATTGGAAGGTTAAATAGCTTAATATTTGGAAAGTGTTAGGACAGTGCCTGGCACAGGGGGAGGACTATGTAAATGTTTGTTAAATAAAGAAAGAGGAAGAGCGGTGTGATTCAGATGCCTTGGTTGTTGTGTCATACTGAGTCAGACAATAGCATGAGGGTATGAGGATCCAATCTGGTGTCATAGAAATAGCTTTGAGAGTCATGGCCTTGCCAGATGGGATGTCTACAAAAAGAACTCAGAATAGAATCACATAGCAACTGGATTCATTAAATCCAATAGTGGGTGGGTTCAGCCTCAACAAACCTGAAAATCAGGAAACATGGAATTGACTTGGGAGATGTGAGCTGCAAAGCCAACCAATTTGCAAATAGTGGGCTGGCATCCTCTTTGACAAAGCAGGACCACTCCCAGCCCATCGGGGCCTATGGCAAATGGGAAAGAGGTGCCACTCCCTTCTCTCCAACGGACACAACCCTGTGCTGGCACTCGAGCCCTGCATTTGGCAAGTGGGGCACAGACTGGATTTCAGCATCCACTTACCCCCACCCCACCCCACTCCCAACTGTGCTGCACACAACCTGCACGGTGGCCCTACGTGCAGGGAGAAGGAGAATCAAGAGCACAGCATGGTCCTCAGGTCATGAGAAAAAGTCACGCTGGTTGTCTGCAGCTTCAGATCTCATTCCCTGACCTACATCTTCAGAGATATGCACTTTCAGCCAGTTTAGAAGTTAAGCTCAATTTTAACCCAGATTTGAAACAATCTGTGTGTATATGGTATTTTAAGTATTTGAGGGATTTAAGAGAGTTTGGCATGTTAGAGCATGTAACACATTCATCTCATGACTCCACTTTAAAATCTATAACTCAGCAAATGACTTAGGCTTGTGATTTTAGGTTCATTCAACAAACTATGTATTAAGCACCTACCTACATGAGTGCCTGAGATAAACAAAATAGACATTGATCCGTGCCCTCAGGGAGTTGACATTCTCATGGAGAGACACAGATCCTAAACAATTAATATACTAAATAAGAATATTATATAGCACATTAGAAAGTAGTAAGTGCTGTAGAAAAAAACAGAGTAAAGAGAACAAGGAGTGCCAGGTTGCAGAACTTATAGCGTGGTCAGGGTAGGCCTCATTGAGAAGGCACCATTTGAGCAAAGACTTGAAGAAAGTGAGCCATGTGGATCCCTTGGAGAACAGCATTCCAGGCAGAGGGAACAGCCACTGCGAAGTCCTCATGTGGAAGTGCACAGGGCAGGTTGAAGAAAAAGTAATGAGGCCAACACCCATGTTCATAGCAATCTTATTTGCAATAGCCAAAAGATAGAGACACCTCAAATGTCCATCAACATGTCAACATAGAATAATCAAAAGAGTCAGCATGCAGTCTTTTTGTTGTTGTTTGTTTGTTTGTTTGTTTTTAGAGACAGGGTCTCACTCTGTCACTCAGGCTAGAGTGCAGTGGTGCAATCATCCCACCTTAGCCTCCTGAGTAGCTGGGACTACAGATATGCACTCCTACACCTAGCTAATGAAGAAAAAATTTTAGAGGTGGGGTCTTGCTATGTCACTAGCTCAGAATGTAGTTTAAAGAGAATTTATTCAAATGCAAAGGTTGAGGACTGCACCCTGGGACTGCACACTTCCAAGCTGTCTTGGAAAGTGCTCTCGAGAACAAACAAGAGGCTCGAGATTTTAATGAGGAAAAGGATGAGGCTGGGCACAGTGGCTCATGCCTGTAATCCCAACTACTTGGGAGACTGAGGCAGAAAGATTGCTTGAGGCCAGGAGTTTGAGACCAGCCTTGGCAACATAGTGAAACCCCATTTCTTAAAAAAAAAAAAAAAAGGAAAAGAAAGAAAATTAAGTTAGAAGGCTGGGTGCGGTGGCTCAAGCCTGTAATCCCAGCACTTTGGGAGGCCGAGATGGGCAGATCATGAGGTCAGGAGATCGAGACCATCCTGGCTAACCCGGTGAAACCCCGGGTTTCTACTAAAAAATACAAAAAAAAAAAAAAAACTAGCCGGGCGAGGTGGCGTGCGCCTGTAGTCCCAACTACTGGGGAGGCTGAGGCAGGAGAATGGCGTAAACCTGGGAGGCAGAGCTTGCAGTGAACCAAGATCCGGCCACTGCACTCCAGCCTGGGCGACAGAGCAAGACTCTGCCTCAAAAAAAATAAAAAATAAAAAATAAAAATAAATAAATAAATAAGAAAATTAAGTTAGAAAATTAGCTGGGGCTCGGCATGGTGGCTCGTGGCTATAATCCCAGCACTTTGGGAGGCTGAGATGGGTGGATCACCTGAGGTCAGGAGTTCGAGACCAGCCTGGCCAACATGGCGAAACCCCGTCTCTACTAACATACAAAAATTAGCCAGGCGTGGTGGCTCATGCCTGTAAACCCAGCTACTGGGGAGGCTGAGGCAGGAGACTCGTTTGAACCTGGGAGGCAGAGGCTGCAGTGAGCCGAGATCACACCACAGCACTCCAGCCTGGGCAACACAGTCAAGACTCTGTCTCAAAAAAAAAAAAGAAAACTAGCTGGGCATGGAGGTGTGTACCTGTAGTCTCAGCTACTTTGGAGGCTGAGGGAGGAGGATCACTTGAGCCCAAATGTTTATTATTATTATTATTATTATTAGAGACGGAGTTTTCGCTCTTGTTGCCCAGGCTGGAATGCAATGGCATGATCTCAGCTCACTGTAACCTCTGCCTCCCAGGTTCAAGCAATTCTCCTGCCTCAGCCTCCTGAGTAGCTGGGATTACATGCATGTGCCACCACACCCA
>NW_012116377.1:3295785-3310231 GCF_000951035.1 Colobus angolensis palliatus
GGTTTCACCATATTGGTCAGGTTGGTCTTGAACTCCCGACCTCAGGCGATCCTCCCATCTCAGCCTCCCAAAGTGTTGGGATTACAGGCATGAGCCACCGCACCCGGCCAAGCCCAGGTGTTTGAGGTTACAGCGAGCTATGATCGTGCTACCTCAGTCCAGCCTGGGCAACAGACTGAGATCCTGTCTCAAAAAAGAGAGAGAGAAAAAAAGGACAAATCTGGAGAGCTTGCAATTACAGAAGTTGTTCATCAGGAATTCTCATTGGTTTACAGAAATAACATTGGTTAATGATTGGCTCTACATTGTTGAACTATAGGGTGTAGGGCATTTGATGGCTACTTGGTGTCAGAGTTGGCACAGCAAGTGGGTTCAAGAGGTAATTATTTAGCTTAAGGAAGAGTGAGATGCGACTGCTGCTACATTTTATTTTTAAATTTTTATTTGTTTATTTGAGACAGGGTCTCACTCTGTTGCCCAGGCTGGAGTGCAGTGGCATGATCATGGTTCACTGAAGCCCCAACATCCTGGGCTCAGGTGATCTTCCCACCTCAGCCTCCCGAGTAGCTGGGACTACAGGCGCCTACCACCATGCCTGGCTAGTTTTTCTATTTTTTGTAGAGATGGTGTTTCACCATGTTGCCCTGTTGGTCTCGAACTCCTGAGCTCAAGCAATCTGCCCACCTCAGCCTCCCAAAGTGCTAGGATTACAGGCATGAGCCACCGAACCCAGTCTGCTATTACATTTAATTTTTTTTTTTTTTTGAGAGGGACTCTCACTCTGTTGCCCAGGCTGGAGTGCAGTGGCACAATCTCAGCTCACTGCAACCTTCACCTCCCAGGTTCAAGTGATTCTCATGCCTCAGCCTCCTGAGTAGCTGGGATCACAGGTGTGCAGCACCATGCCCAACTAATTTTTGTATTTTTAGTAGAGACGGGGTTTCACCATACTGGCCAGGCTGGTCTTGAGCTCCTGACCTCAAGTGATCCATCCGCCTCAGCCTCCCAAAGTGCTGGGATTACAGGCGTGAGCCACCACGCCCAGCCTGCTGTTACATTTTAAATGCTTTTCTGGGCCTGGTAATTTAAAGGGGTTAGCATTTCTCAGAAAAAGGTTTTCTTTCCCAAGCAGATGAATGAATAAACAAAACATGGTCTATACTTACAATAAATATTATTCAACCATAAAAAGGAAATAATTTTGATATCTGATACAACATGGATGGATCTTTTTCATTATGTTTAGTGAAATAAGTCAGACACGAGAGGACAAACACTATACAATTCCACTTATGGTGAGATATCCAGAATAGTCAAATTCATAGAGACAGACAATAAAATAAAGGCTACCAGGGGTGAGGGGAGGGAGAGTCATTGTTTAAAGGGTACAGAGTTTTTATAAGGGATGATGAAAAGTTTTCATAATAGATAGTGGAGCTGGTTACACAACATTGTGACTGTATTTAATGCCACTGAATTGTGCACTTACAAATGATTAAAATGATAAATACTGTGTTGTGTATGTTTTACCACAATAAGCAAAGTAATTGCTGGGTGAGGTGTCAGAGCCCTGGGAATGGAAAGAGATTGGCTCTCAGGTAGTTAGGAAGAGTTTGCCCACAACAGTATAGGATTGAAAGGGAAAGTTTTATGAGATAGAAAGAACCCTGCATCAGAGTGCGGCCAACGCCTCAGCAAGAGAGGACTGTGCGAACCACAGTGGATTTTCCTTAGGAGCATTTATGGACCTTAAAGCAGGAGCTTAAGGGTAATTTGGACCATATTAGCCACATCAGTCATAATAAATGGAGGCTGAGGCAGGAGAATCACTTGAACCTGGGAGGCGGAGGTTGCAGTGAGCCAAGATCGCACCATTGCACTCCAGCCTAGGCGACAAGAGCAAAACTCTGTCTCAAAAAAAAAAAAAAAGTTACACTTGTAGATATTTTGGTGCCTTGATGTCAGCAAGGGTTGCACAATGAGTTTTGACATGCATGCATTCGGAGATGTACAAACTCTGGTTTCTTACACATTTTGAGGAAGGAAGCCTGGTACTAGATGCCGGCTTTAGATCATAGGGAAGTCGAATTACTTCTGAATTCCTCAGATAAGGAGTGTCGCCTCTAGATGGTCTGCTTTGTGGCCACCAGGTGATCTTTGCTCTCCTCAGTAATGAGGCCAGTGTGGCTGGAGCAGAGGAAGTGAGGGAGAGAGTTATGGGAAATCAGGTCTGAGAGCTCAAGGGTAAGGGGAGGTCACAGCCATCGAACGGACTTTGGCCTTTACTGTGAGTGAGGTGGGAGCCAGGGGAAGTGCTGAGTAGGGGAGGGACAGGATGTGACCTCTGGCTGCTGGATTGGGAAGAAACATGGAGGTCAGAAATGCCACGTGTGCATGGCACATAGTAAACCCTTCAGAAATTCAGGTGACAGGATGCATGTTGAGTCCCTGGAAGGAAACAGCAACTGTAACGGCGGGCACCTCTGGGGAGGGAACTGGAGTGGTGAGGAGACTGACTTTCCACAATGTAGGCTCTTTTCCTATGATTTGAATTGCTTTTTTTCCTCCACATGTATTTTTCTCAAAAATATCTAAATCAAAAAAATTAAAGAAAAGGAAAATAGGAGAAGACTGAAAAATCAGTGGAAAGCAAAACTGGGGATGGGGTCCCCAAGCCACCCCTTTCTCCAGAGTTGTTTCCCCTTCGTGCACCTCTGTTTGCTCTTCTGCGATAAGGGAAGCACTTGACAGGCTCAAAAACCTCATGCCCAGGGGAGTCCGTTTGCCCCAACTCGTAGCCTCAAATGAACCCCGACCTTGCTCACAGTTGGGGATGGGCCCCCTCCAGTTCCAGCTTGTGGGCTGTCTAGCAGGTCAGCGAGGGTTGTAAGGAGCCGTATCAGCCACCAGGGGGCGGGATCTGGCCACTTTAGAACCTTGCTGGAACCCGGGTGTCCAAAGCCAACATAGTTCTGCTGGTTCATCTCCAGTGCCTTCCAAGCCTCCCTCCTGCTGACCACGGGAGGAGGCTGAGCATCCCAGCAGCCTGGGGTGGGAGACTCAGTCCCTCTACCACGCCTCTGCACTGCTGCCCCTTTCCTCTTTCAGGGGTTCCCCAAGTAGCTGATAACAGGGAGCCAGGATGCACAATACGCTACCACGTTCTGGACCAACCTTGGACCTTCCACAGAGCCCTGGGTTCTTTTATCTCTGGGGCCCCACCCCTAAACCTGCTCTTCCCACAGCTCTTCCATCCATGTGCTTTGGCCAAGAACCGTGGAGTCATCCTTGACTTCTTTCTCTTCCATCCCACTTTTTTTTTTTTTTTTTTTTTTGAAACAGGGTCTGACTCTGTCACCCAGGTTGGAGTGCAGTGGCGCGATCTCGGCTCACTGCAACCTCTGCCTCCCAGGCTGAAGTCATACTTCCACGTCAGCCTTCCAAGTAGCTGGGACCACAGGCACTCATTGCCACGCCCGGCTAATTTTCGTATTTTTTTGGAAAGAGACAGCGTCCCACTTTGTTGGCTCAGGCTGGTATCAAACTCCTGAGCTTAAGCGATCCACCCACCTCGGCCTCCCAAAGGGCTGGGATTACACGTGTGAGCCACTGTGCTCGGCCTCACATCCCACTTCTAACCCATCAGCAAGTCCTGTCAGCTTTTACTTTGGAATGGATCTAGAATATGCGGAATCTAGAATACACTTCTCACTACCTCACTGCCTATATACAGAGCCCTTGACATAAGTAACTGCATGTTAGAAAGATTCCATCGTACATTTCAAAAGGCATCATGCCAACAGGGACAAGATGTCTGCCTCATCAATAGAAACTGCACCCAACCAAGCAAGGGTATGGCCACACACACTTTTTACTATCAGCTTTCACCAGAAGACTCAAGGACCATTTAAAAAAAAAGCAGGACTGTAGCAGTTCCACTCAGACATCTCACTAGACACTGTCTTGCTGTCACTCATGGTCGGCACCCGGCATCTGCCACTGAAGACTCCACCCAAATCAAGGACTCTTCCTTGCAAGACACTGATGACTGTCAGGATCAGCCCAGAACACTCTCCATGTTCACATCAATGAACCAGTCCAACTCTTCTTGAAATGATTCATTAACCCCTTTTCCTATCCCCTTTCCCTTGGTATTAAATTTTTGATGTGAAATTTTTAATCTATAATATTTACATACTAATTACGTATACTGCTATTATGGTTTGCAATATTGACTGACCTGTGGATTGGCTTGGACCTATGTGCTCGTGGCTCTAACTACTGAGTGAGTGGGTAATACTAAGAATTGCCTCCTTGGGAACTCCTTGTAGCTCATGGCTTTTATGATTGAATAAGCATCAATAAAAGTCTGACCTTGGGAAAGGCACAAATGTGTGTGGACCTGGTTATGTCTGACCTTGCACTGCTCGCAACAATTAGCATAATTAACAGCTGTCCTTCACAGTCAGACAAAGTGATTCTCCCACCTCAGCCTCCCTAGTAGCTGAGATTACAGATGTACACCACCACAGCCGGCTAATTTTTTTGTATTTTTTGTCGAGATGGGATTTGGCCATGTTGCCTAGGCTGGTCTCAAACTCCTGGGCCCAAGTGACTTGCCCACTTTGATCTCCTAAAGTGTTAGGAAAACAGGTGTATTTCTTTCGTTAAAGACAGACCACAGATGCAAACTGACTCTGCTCTATCTGTGGGATAATGGAGCAAACACCATAGTGCTCACAGCTACTCAGGAGGCTGAGACTGGAGAATCACTTGAACCGGGGAGGTGGAGGTTGCAGTGAGTCGAGATCACACCGCCACACTCCAGCCTGGGCGACAGAACGAGACTCAGTCTCGAAGACAAACAAACAAACAAAAACAAAGATTCTAGAATTCCTCAAGGAAGCAAGAAAGATGTGATTACAATTGGCATTTCAAATAACTTTAATAGGCCAGGATGGTCTGTCCTAAAACAAAACAGGAGTTATAGACTATTTATTATGGAAATTTAAATATATTCTCACCCAAAGTGCCTGAAGCATTTCCAGATGTAGAAGATGTCATTAATAAGATCACTAACTCCAGTGGCAAATACTGTGTAACCATAAACAGTCACACATGTTCTTTGCCATACCAATAAACAAAAAAAGTCAGGAAAATAGCTCCTTTACTTGGGAAGGCAAAAAATACCCAATTTAAAAGATTACTGCAAAGATAATTAAATAGTTCAGTAATAGCTCACTTCATTTCATCATCACACAGACATCAATTAAAATATGTTTCACTAAAAATATCATACATAGGTGACATTATAATGGTAAACAATGACCAGGAAAAACTTAAGCAAAAAAATTCCCAAGTAATAACACACTTAAGATCACTGGGATAGACTATTCATACAGATAAAACCATAGGCCCAGACACCAATTGCAAATTTTTTAGCAGCACAGTGGTCACCAGAAGGGAGAAAAATCCTGATCACAGTGACAGATAAAATAAAAGTCCTTAGCTGGGTGCAATGGCTCACACCTGTATTCCTAACACTTTAGGAGGTCAAAGTGGGCAGGTCGCTTGGGCCCAGGAGTTTGAGACCAGTCTGGGCAACATGGCCAAATCCTATCTAAACAAAAAACACAAAAAAAGTAGCCAGCTGTGCAGGTGCACGTCTGTAATCTCAGCTACTTGGGAGGCTGAGGTGGGAAAATCACTTGAACTCGGGAGGCAGAGGTTGAGGTGAGCCAAGATCGCGCCACTGCCCTCCAGCCTGGGCGACAGAGTCAGGTCCTGTCTCAAAAATAAAATAAAAGCCCTTAAGGTGCTAAACAACACACAGGAAGCATGAAGATGAACAGGTTTATTTGGGTCCTGGAGGCAGTGTACATCTTACTTAAACATCATCCTGAAACCAATTATAAGATAACCAGGACATCCTGGGACTTCACATGGGGAAGCAAACAGACACAAGCACTTGAAACACTCAAAGACTACATCGCCACATTCCAAACATGGCATCACCCATCTCCAGATTCACTACTTAAGTCAGGAATTCTGATGAGTGATGAATATGGAACATAGTCATTACAGACAAGGAAACCAGATTCTATATCCTTCCTACCGGTCAGATTTGGACAACAAAATTCCCATACTCTAACAACAAATACAGCTCGTTTCAAAAATACATATGGCTTACATATGAAACCCTCAAAACACTGAGCCTCTGACTGGCAACAACAACATTACAATTAGATGCCACATGCTTCTCCTTCACAGGATAAAACTGAGCCCTGGGGAACTGACAGGTATCCAAATTGATCCAAAGCTGCTCGCATGGAAATGGTATACCTTGGGTGGAGACACCGGCATTAAGGATAAACCAGACCTCCTTACCGAGGACATTCACAAGACTGAAACAGACTTCCTGGAATTTATTTTGAGGACAGGGACAATCCATGCCAATATAGGTAAATGGAGCCCAGTCTGGTCTAATGTCTTGCCCAGCACCTGGTTTACAGAAGGATCAGCCTTTGTGATCCGAGGCCAGCAGAGCACTCAGATCCCAGGACCAAAGGATCCCAAAGGAAGCAGGTATATCACACTCTGCACAGCATGCAGACCTGATTGCTTTTGTTCTAGTAGTAAGACAGTGTCAGAAAATTTTTAAAAAATACGTTTTTACAAACTCATCTATAGTTCCAGATGGCATAACCCTATGGTTACACAAATGGAAACAAAATAACTTTTTTTTTTTTGAGACAGACTCTTCTTCTTGTTGCTCATGTTGGAGTGCAATGGTGCGATCTTGGCTCATTGCAACTTCTGTCTCCCGGGTTCAAGCAACTCTGCCTTAGCCTCCTGAGTAGCTGGAATCACAGGCACGCACCAACATGCCTGGCCAATTTTTGTACTTTTAGTAGACTTACTATTATAAGTCTGTAATCCCTTAAGTAAGTAGACTTATAATAGTAGCCTATAAGTAGGCCATTATTATTCTTATTAAATAATGGATCTTATATCAAGTAAGGTAATGCAACCCAGTCATGTTTGGCCAGGCTGGTCTTGAACTCCTGGCCTCAGGTGATCTGCCTGCCTCAGCCTCCTGAAGTGCTGGGATTATAGGCGTGAGCCACTGCACCCAGCTCTTTTTTTTTTTTTTTCGAGACAGAGTCTCGCTCTTGTCATTCAGACTGGAAAGCAATGGCACGATCTCAGCTCACTGCAACCTCCGCCTCCCGGGTTCAAGCAATTCTCCTGCCTCAGCCTCCCAAGTAGCTGGGATTACAGGCGCCCAACACCACACCCGGCTAATTTTTGCATTTTTACTAGAGACGGGGTTTCACCATGTTGGCCAGGCTGGTCTTGAACTCCTGACCTCTGGTGATCTGCCCACCTCAGCCTCCCAAAGTGCTGGGATTACAGGCGTGAGCCACCATGCCCAGCACAAAATAACTTTTAAATTAATAGTAAGGACATGTGGTCCAAACCTTACTGGGGGGAACTATATGAATTATAAAACAAAATTAAGGTATTAATGTATCAGTACACCAAAAAGATAATTCAGTGACCACAAAACTTAGAGATCAAGTGGAGGCATTAACAGGAAACATAACCATTGACACACAAAGCATACCCAAGTTAAAGCAACACAGAAATCCAGAAAGCTCGTGGAGACATTCATTACCACCTCTACAACTCAGGAGAAATCAGACAGGAGTGGGATATATCAAGGGACCCTTAGTAGCTGCTAAAACCAGGAGATGGCTTTAAAATTAAACAGGCACTGGAAGCGGCTTACACTCCGCAAACACTCCTATAATTACATAAAGAAAAAGGACATTTAGGCACACACTCACTGTATAGGTGGCCATCAGATGGAAATCAAAAGATGGCACGACATCATATGTAAAAGGTTATAACTAACTGAGCAATGTGAAGCCTGACGCCGTTAACTTCTGCTCACAGATGGATTTTATAGGACCATGAAGCTGCTCCTACCTGCAAATACACGCAGTAACAATGGGGGCTATATGCACAGGGATTAGCACAGCAATGGCACCTGGCCACCCATTGCCTAAATCTGTGCTGGCACATAATGGGCCCTCAACAAACATTTGTTGAAGGACTCAATGAATGAATGTGCAGTCTCAGGCAA
The DNA here is from genome assembly GCF_000951035.1 of Colobus angolensis palliatus. NCBI lineage: Eukaryota > Metazoa > Chordata > Mammalia > Primates > Cercopithecidae > Colobus > Colobus angolensis. Next base: position 3,303,935 of record NW_012116377.1, read on the forward strand.
GCTGATTAATCTCTCAGCCTCCATCTCCAAGTCTCTAAAATGAGGACGATAACAGCCCACACCTCACAGAGTAATGGTGAGATTAAATGAGATAGTGCACATAATACAAGTCACAGGGTGCCTGGTATACAGTGGGCACTTAAGGAAGGTCAGCTGTTGTTCTTCGTTTTTAAATTTATTTTTTTTTCTTTTTTTTAGACTCGCTCCGTCGCCCAGGCTGGAGTGCAGTGGTGTAATCTTGGCTCCCTGCAACCTCTGCCTCCCGGGTTCAAGCAATTCTCCTGCCTCAGCCTCCCAAGTAGCTGGGATTACAGGCATATGCCACCATGCCCAGCTTTTTTTTAATTTTTTTTTATTTTTTTATTTTTTTTAGTAGAGATGGGGTTTTACCATGTTGGCCAGGCTGGTCTCAAACTCCTGACCTCAGGTGATCCACCCACCTCGGCCTCCCAAAGTGCTGGGATTACAGGTGTGAGCCACTGCACCCAGCCTCTTTTTTAAAATAAAAAAAAAGAAAAATTTTTCTGAGCTCTGTAATTGAGAAAATGTTATTATTATTATTATCTTTTTTTTTTGTTTGAGACAGAGTCTTACTCTGTCTCCCAGGCTGGAGTGCATGGAGTGCAGTGGTGCAATCTCGGCTCACTGCAAGCTCCACCTCCCACGTTCACACCATTCTCCTGCCTCTGCCTCCCGAGTAGCTGGGACTACAGGAGCCTGCCACCATGCCCGGCTAATTTTTTGTATTTTTAGTAGACACGGGGTTTCACCATGTTAACCAGGATGGTCTTGATCTCCTGACCTTGTGATCCGCCCACCTCGGCCTCCCAAAGTGCTGGTATTACAGACGTGAGTCACCACGCCCGGCCATTATTATTCTTATTAAACCATGGATCCTATATTAAGTCAGGTAATGCAACCTGATGTAACAAACCAACTCCGAGATTCTGGTGACATAACATAACAAGTAATGGCCAATGCTTGTGTCCCTGGCAGTGAGTTGGGGTCCAGGGGGAAGGCAAAGGAGATCTCTCTCCATGGAGTCATTCATTCACAATAAAGCCACTGTCATTTTCAATATGGAGCTTCCAAGGTCACCTGGGAGTTGGTGTCCAGCCAATAGATGGAAGAAGAGAGAATGGAGAAAGTACCTCCACTTCTCAACCATCTGAGCGGAAGCAACTCATCACTCTCTCTCACCTTCATTGGTAAGAACCAGTCACACAGTCCCTCCCAGATGCAGAGAGGGCTGGGAAGTGCAGCCCCTGGCGTGGCAGCCACATCCCTGCAACAGCCTATACCAGGAAGAGAAGCACAGATCTCTGGTGGACAGCTGGCCATCCCTGCCTGAAATTCTTTCTCAGGTTGAAACCATCCTTACGGGGATAACAGGAATTACATGCTGGGTCCTGGGCAGAATATATTTAATATATATTAATTTATGTAATAAATAATTACATAATATATTTAATATATGTTATATAAACATATTTAATAGATGAAGAATATATAGAATATATTTATATATGTAATATATTAGAAACATATACTATATGTTTGTAATTAAGTGTTAATCCGGCTGCACTTTGGCCCACTTCTTTGGAACCAAAAGTCGTGTAGCACTAGACACTGACCATTTGCAAACCTATTGTTCCTATAAATAGGATCGCTGGGGTTAGAATCATAAGGCTTTTATTTAAGATGTTCTTCAGTGCCCAAATTCCAGCAGAGAGGCTGAGGACAGGCAGCGTGAAGACCCCACAGGGGAACAGGATCAGCAAGAGAATGCAGTTTCTTCATCTCCCTGTCCCAGGACTTCACCCTGCATTCTTCAACCAATCAACGACCTCCCCACTTTGGCCCACTCCAAACCCCTTAAAATCCCTAGTCCTAAATTCTTTGAGGAGGCAGATTTGAGGCTTCCTCCTGTCTTCTTGTTTAGTTATCCATAATTATTAAGCTCTTTCTCTGCTGCGATCCCTGGTCTTGGTATACTGACTTGCTGCATGTCAAGCAAATGAACCCATTACAAAGTGAGGTCCAAACTCCGTGAAAACCTCTGGCTGAACCTTTGTCAGGCTGTCAGGTCACCAAGTTTAGTAAGCTGGTGTGAGAGGCTCCATCCAAATACCCACAGTGTGTACCCAAGTTGATACCTAGTGTCACCAGCCAGGGAGATGATCCCCCTGGATTAAAAAAGAAAATCTCATGGCCTCAGCTCCTCCCTTCCTCTCTCTCTCTCTTCCTCTCGTGCTCTCTCTCTCTCTCTCTCTCTCTCTGCTCCCTCCACACCTTTCTCTTTCTCTCAGTCATGAGAACACAAGCTGTCCTAGCCTATCTTTAGGGCTAGGTTTCTGCCTAGTACTTTCCTGCCCAATAGATCAACCCAGTATGGCAAAACACAGTGAACTTGCAAGGATCATAAGACCCTAAAAATGTTGAAAGACATGGAAAAGCATCTGGGAGAGGCCAGGGCTTTCCCGACACATTAGGGCTCCTTTCCCACTTTGCGGGTAGCCCACCTACTCCTCACTGGGTGCTCCTTCTCACATCCCCATCATTCTTGGTGTTGTAGTGGACAGCTATTGCTTTTTTCTCAGTGGCATACAATTCTCTTTCTACATAACATCTCCATGTCCTGGGGGAACCACCCTCCCTAATCTCAGTCTATTTCAGGTAATTTTCTTTTTTTCTTTTCTTTTTCTTTTTTTTTTGAGATGGAGTTTCACCCTTTTTGCCCAGGCTGGAGTTCAAGGGCGTGATCTCAGCTCACTGGAACCTCCGCCTCCCAGATTCAAGTGATTCTCCTGCCTCAGCCTCCCAAGTAGCTAGGATTACAGGCATGCGCCACCATGCCCAGCTAATTTTGTATTTTTTTTAGTAGAAATGGGGTTTCTCCATGTTGGTCAGGCTGGTCTCGAACTCCCAACTTCAGGTGATCCGCCTGCCTCAGCCTCCCAAAGTGCTGGGATTATAGGTGTGAGCCACCGTGTCCAGCCTCAGATAATTTTCTTAATCCAGATGCTACAACATTTGCCATAGAATCCAGATTGAAAACCCAGCTAGGCCCTGTCTTTGTGCAGCCTCCCATACCCCCACTTGCCTCTCATCTCTGCAGAGCCTCCTTTCTTCTCTAAAGCTCTTGTGCCCATCTCTAATAAGCTCCTCAAAAATCACTGTGCACAAGGTATCTTCTGGGAAGAGAGAGAGGCCTCCTGTGCTAGGCACTGGCCCACATGGGCTGAGAGTTAGGAAGCTGGTTTCAGGAGGGGAGTCACCTATTACAGAAGCTGTAGAGTTGGCTATTGTTGTATAACAAACATCCCTAAACTTACTTTCAACAATAAGCATTTACTTTTCTTAGTTCACAGATCAGCTGGGCAGTTCTTCTGGCCTTGGCTGGGCTTTCTTGTGCATCTGAGATTGTCTGTGGACTGAAGGCAGGGGCAGCTCTGTGAGTCTTAGCAGAGCTCTCTCACATGTTCCAGGGCTGACTGGTCTAGAATGGCCTGAACCAGGATAAATGAGTTCTCCTCCATATGCTTGTCAACTGCCAACAGGCTGGCCTGGGCTTATTCACAAAAAGATAACTAGCAGAAGCACAAAACATCACTTGAGGCCTAAGCTCAGACTGTCACCTTATCACTTCTGCTGCATTCCAGACTTTTACTGGCAACTCCCAAGGCCAGCCGAGATTCAAGGAGAAATAGACCCAACTCTTTCTAGAAGGAACTAAAAGAGGCAGAGGGTTTGCTAGGCTGCCATGACAATGTACCACAGACTGGGTGGCTTAAACAGCAGACATTTATTTCCTCACTCTTCTGGAGCCTGGAAGTCCAAGATCAAGGTGTCAGCGGGGTAGGTTTCTTCCAAGGCCTCTCTCCTTGGCTGTCTTTGCCTTGTGTCTTCACATGTTTTTCCCTCTGTGTATGTGTGTCCTAATTTCCTCTTCCTATAAGGATTAGGGCCCTCCCTAATGACTTTGTTTTAACTTAATCACCTCTTTAAAGACCCTGTCTCCAAATACAGTCTCATTCTGAGGTACTGAGGGTTATGGCTTCACCATAGGAATGGGGGTTGGGGCATGACTCAGTCCATGATAGATAAGACTGGGCCATTTTTGTCCTCAGTATACCACCAATACCTAGCTCTATTCTAACTAAGATGATAACCCTGCAAGGTGGCTGTTAGTCACCAATTTACACACCAGGAAGCTGATGCTTGGAGAGGATAAGGGACTTGTGGGGTCAGGACGGAAGCCTTGGTCCTCCTGCCTGACAGGCTTTCACATTCTCTTTTCCCCACTCTGGTATGTAGCAGGGGAAGGCCGTAGGGTGGACGTGGGTCATCTGGAGCCAGTTGTTCCTTTGGCACAAGCTGATAGAAGGAACAGGGCAGAAGCCAACCACGTGGTGCCTCCAGGGTCCTCTTCCCCACTGGACCCTGCCTCATGGCAAAGCAGACACAGAGAACACCCGGTTCTCCTTCCCTTTCCCTGAAAGCATGCTGTCATTTCTCAGAAGTGTGACCCTTGAGTTTGGGACCCTAGGCGCACTTCACATGGTCAGTTCCAGACACAGGTTTCTAGCACTAACAGTGTCTTTCCCACATTCTAATCAGACTGTGTTCTATTCATGGCAGAAGCTGTGCAGCTTTCCCGCCATCCTACCTGTGCACCTGCCATTCCTCTGCCTAGTGTGCCTTTTCCTCTTCTCCTACCTCCTCTAAGTCTGACAAACTCCCATTTCAAAGGGTCTGCTCTGCTCCAACCCTCCCAGACAGAGATGACACTTCATCCCTTGTGAGTCCCCAATTACATATATATATGTCCCAGGTCTGTCACCCCAATTAGATTGTGGGCTTCTCCAAGGAAGGAGCCCTGTTTTAGTCATCCATGCATCAACCACATGCCAGCTGTGAGAACTTGAGTCAGTTATTTGCCTTCTCTGTGTATTAGTTTCCTCGCCTACAAAACGGTAATAATAAGAACCTTCCTCTTATTGCATGAGGATTAAGAGAATTAATAGGTGCAAAACACATAGAACAGCGCTTGGCACTCAATAAATGTGTGAGCTATTAGCATTTTCTGTTCTTTTTTTGTTTGTTTGTTTTTTGAGACAAGGTCTCTGTCATCCAGGCTGTAGCAGTGGTGCAATCATGGCTCACTGCAGCCTTGACCTCCTGGGCTCAAGCAAACCCACCTCAGCCTCAGAGAAGCTGGGACCACAGGCATGCACAATCATGCCCAGCTAAATTTTTTTCTAATTTTATTTTCTGTAGATACGGTGCCTCCTTATGTTGCCCAGGCTTATCACCAACTGCTGGGCCCAGGCAATCCACCCGTCAGCCTCCCAAAGTGCTGGGATTATAGGCGTGAGCCACTGCACCCAGCCTATTATTTTCTTCATTACTTTCCAGTGGGCTGCATAGGACCTTACAAATGTGAGCTATTATGCTTTTTGTTATTATCCCTCAGTGCCCTGCACAGGGTTGGGCCCAGGAATTATTTGCTGAATGAATTAATTACTGTGCTATGAATGACATTTACCTTCTTGAGCAGAAGACCACGTGTGGGGATCGTAAGACTTCAATCTGGGATAAAACAGGAGCATTACCAAGTGCATTAGACATTTTAATAAGAGCCTCCTCCACGCCCCCGTGGTGTCTGGCTGCTGTCTTCCGCTCATATTTTTGTTTGGGCCTGGGTGGCACTTTGAGGATCAGAATTTGGGGCATCGTCTTTTGCCTGCGTCCTGAGCCCATGCTCCCAGCCGCCTGCTTTAAATAGCCTCCTCTTGTTAACTGTTCTTATTCAGCCTGGAGCAACCAACATTTCCTGTACTTTGAGACCCTGAGTCCCGGGAGCAAATCCCACCTGAGCGCTAGCACGCGGCTCCTCCCGCCAGCAGGGGGCGCCCGACACGTGCCTTCCCCCACGAGAGTCCCGGGGCGTTCCGGCTGGAACTTGAAAGAATTCTGACTCTGGTCTCACCCGTCAGATTGATCTGGAAGGCAGCGTGGACTTCGGGCTTTTTAACGGCCTCCATGTGATTCTGCTGCGCAGCCAAGGTGGAGAATCTCAGCCCCAGCCAGAGGCTACCTTCCTCTCCCAGCTGCAGGGTGGGCGCTTGCCAGGGGTTCAGCGGGAGTCTCCCGTCCTCCATCCACCATTTCCAGGCGGCGGCACTTCCAAGCTGTTCCTGTGCCTCGTGCACAGTTTTGCCATATCTGCATAGTGCCTGTTCTTTCCCTTGAACACAACACACGTTTAAAATTTAAACCCATTCGGCCAGGCGC
>NW_012116377.1:3310445-3330967 GCF_000951035.1 Colobus angolensis palliatus
CTTGCAGTGAGCCGAGATTGCGCCACTGCACTCCAGCCTGGGCAACAGAGCAAGACTCCATCTCAAAAAAAAAAAAAAAATTTAACCCCATTCGAGGCAGGTGTGAAATGATGGGTTGGAGGCACTAGTCTGTTTTCTTTAATAGGCTTTTAAATAAACACTGCATCATTAAAGCTTAAACCTATGTACCGCTCAGAATCCCTCTGTGCAGAACCAGGGGTCAACCTGCCATAGCTGTGGCAGAGTGGGGGCACCCAGCAAGGGACCATGCAGTCGGGGAATAAAAGCTGACATCCAGAGTTGCACGTAAAGGGAGGTGGGGGATCTCTCCCAGGTCAAGAATGGCCCGGATCTGCTATAAATGCTTAGAGAAGCTCTAGCAGAACACTCGAGACACTTGTCAAAGTAGCTACCTCTGGATCTTCTGGATATTTTACTTTTAAAAATAAGACTCTCTTTATCTCTCTCTTTTTTAAGAGACAGGGCCTCACTCTGTTGCCCAGGCTGTAGTGCAGTGGTGTAATTATAGCTCACTGCAGCCTCAAACTTCTGGGCTCAAGCAATCTGTCCACCCCTACCCCTCCAGTAGCTGGGACTACAAGCGTTTGCCACCACACCAGGGTAATTTTTAAATTTTTTGTAGAGATAGGGTCTTACTCACTATGTTGTCCAGGTTGGTCTCCAACTCCTGCCTTCAAGTGATCCTTCCAACCATAGCTTCCTAAAGCAGTAGGATTACAGTCTGAGCCACTACACCAAGTCAAAATAAGTCATTTCTAAAATTTGTCATGGGATTAGAGAAAATAAAATTAAATTAAAATGTAAAAATAAGTAAGTCTTTGAAAGGAAAAGAAAAGAAAAGAAAAGAAAAAATAAGTTAACAGAAGGAGGTGCTCAAGTGAAGACACCAGTGCCACAGCTCTGACTTTGGCTAAGAGTGCCCAGCCCTGTGCAGGCTGGAGGTGTGCAGAATTGTGGGTGGGGGCACCTGGGGTTCTGGTTACCTAAGACCATCTGAACTCTGCATGAGATACTTAAGCTTTCACAGGGCTCATCCAGGGGAGTTCCTGCAAACTGGCATGTCCCTTTGTTGAAGTTCCAGCCCTGCCAGGGGCTTTCTGAAGACTTGTTGACTGTCATCCCATTCCTAGGTGCCTGGTCCTGCAAGAGAACCAGGCTGAGCCTGCCCAGGGCAAGCAGGAGGCCAGGAAGGGCCCAGTCTCTGTAGAGTTGGAGAAGGCAGCCTGCGGGCTCCTCTGCAGTGAGCTCACGGGGCCTGGGAGCCCAGAGGGCAGAGCAAGGACCCACAGGGATGTCAGGGGGCAGTCAGAGGGTGCCAGGTCTCAGCTCAGAGAGCAAAACACTTTCTTCCTGGCAGAGCTATGCTGGTTAGAACAGCTGTGCTGTTTCTGAGGGAGTGAGGTCCCCATCCCTGGAGGTAGGCAAACATGGACTGAGGAAATGTTGGGTGAGGGAGGTTAGGGAGAATTTTCCTACCTGCACTGACCTTTAGGCCTCTGAGTGCTGAGCTTTTGTGATCCAGTTCCCTGACACAAGCCCTTCCTCTTCCTCATTTGCTGGTGGGCAAAATGTGAGGGGAGGTGAAAGATGCCCTTTGCCTCCATGCCAGTTCCTTGCCTCCCAAAGAAGACCTAGATGGATTGGGAGCACTGCAGTGGGATGATTAGGGAGCTCCTCAGGGTTGTCTGGCATCAAAGGGCTGTTTGGCATTGGTACAAGAACTTGGTCTTTCAAAAGTACTTTCAGGAGCAACTGGGTGGGGAAAAAAGCACCTTTAGGAACTCATGGGAACACTTGCTACCTCCAACCAGTGCCTCTCAGAGCAAATACGGGGAGCCTCGGTCAGTTCCATGGCTCCTAGTTGGGTCTCCTGCACTGCTTGAGCCTCCAGGATATAAAAACTGCAATGAATTTAGTTCAGTTCAAAATAAGTTTAAATTTAAATTTTGTGATAGGTAATAACAATCATATGGTTTCAATTCAAAAGGTGGGTAGGCAAGGTCATTTTGCCAAAAATGAGTCTCACTTTCATACTTCTCCAGACCACCAGGGCCTCTCCAGGGCAACCACCAGTGCTTGGCATCCTCCCAGAATTCATCTGTAAACATGCAAACAAATCCATACCTCTCTCATGAAATGTGTTTTGAGCACCTGCTAAATATAGGGGTGAGGGGTGAGGGAGCCCAGACTAGGGAGTCAGCCAGCTTAGGTTCACACACCAGTTAGTAATATTTGGCTGTGCCTGCTGGCTAAGAGCAAACGATTACTTCCTGGGACAGGCACTGCTCTGTGATCTTGCTGTGTGTTCTCATTCATTTCTCATCGTGTGCTACTTGGGGGCCTCTGCAAAACAGACACCAGTGGGGGATCAGACGTGCAAGAGATTTATTGGGGAAAATACTTGTGAAGGAAAACGGGGAAGGAACTACTTGAAGGTGGCCAGGTTTAGCAAACAAAAATACAGGACATCTAGTTAAATCTGAATGTCAGATAAACAATGAACACGTTTTACTATAACTACGTCTCATGCCATATGTCCATGCATACTCATATTTAAAAGTATTCATCCATAATCTGGCATTCTAATCTAACTGAGCATTCTATATTTTGTCTGGAGGCAACTGGGAGAGTCATCAGACCGTGAAGCAGGTCTGACCTCTGTGGGAAGGAGAGAAAAAGAAGGAAGGTGGGGAGGGTAGTAGGCTGATAATGGCCCCCAAAGATGCCTGTGTCCCAATCCCCTGAACCAAGGAATGTGACCTTACATGACCAAAGGGACTTTGCAGATATAATTAAGCTAAAAATCTTGAGGAGATTATCTTGGATTATCCAGGTGGGCCCTAAATGTAATCACAAGTGTCCTTATAAAAGAGGGAAGCAAGCAAGTCAAAGGAGGAGGTGAAATACGTAGCAATGACAGCAAGAGTGACTCAAGCAGGCATGAGCCTGCTTGACCACCAAGGAATGCGGGCAGCCTCCAGAAGCTGGAAAAGGCATGAATTTGCCCCAGAAGCCTCCAGAGGAACCAATCCTGCTAACACCATGGCTTTAGCCCAGTGAAACTGATTTCCACCATCTGGTGTCCAGAACTGTAAGATAATAAATGTGCATTGTTTTAAGCCACTAACTTTGTGCTAGTTTGTTATACAGCAAAAGGAAACTCATACAGATAGGAAAAATCTTACATTGCAACGTAGTTCTAAGTGTCAGCAAGGCCCATGGCAAGTCCTGTCTCACAGGAAGAGGCCTACATTAGAACCCTTGACACTCAGTCACTGGCTGGGAGCAGCCCACGGGAACCTGTTCTCAATGCAAATGTACTTCCTTCAGAGCGAAGCAGTTGAACCAGTCAATTACACTCCCATCCTTGGAAATTTGAGAGATGGATTTTTATGGCCGCCATACACTGCAACCCTATTATTCTCATTCTACCACCAAGAAACCAATGCCCAGAGAGGTTAAGGTCACACAGCCTTTAAGTGGTGTTGCGGGAATTTGAACCTAAGTAGTCTGATTGTAGAGTCCAAACGATTTAACCTCAATTCTAGACTGCTTCCTTTTTTTTCCTTCTGTTGTCCCAGGTTTATTGGAAGTGTTCATTATACCAGAGTAGAAAGATTCAAACAGCTCCATGAGGCGTTTTGAAATTCATCCCAACTGCAGGCTGAGTGACCTGCAGGTTGGACAGACTGCTGAAGTCTGGAAGCTTCAGCATGTCCTTAGTGTCAGGATCTGCTTCAGTGATCTCTCCACCCAGGCTGAGACCTCAGGAACAGAATTCTCTCTTCTTTCTCCCTCTTCTGGCAACCTCATGGAGCTAGCTCTCCCTGGGCCTCTTGAATCTGCTTCATCGGGTGTGTGGCATAGCCTGCTGTCTGGCTGCAGAGCTTCCTGCCAGGAATGATGGTGATCTCCTTGCATGCATGCTTGTGTGTGTGCGTGTGTGTGTGTGTGGGAGTTGCTGCCCGGGTGCATGTAGTACTTCTTGGTGATGACCAGGATGCCTTCTTCATGTTTTGAGGGTAGACATGGCCTATATTGGCAGATCCTTGCAAAAGAGGAACTTCAGGTATTTTTTTGAGTAAAAACTACTTCAAGCCATTTTTGGAACGAAATAGAGTGGCTACCAGAAATAGGTTGATTTCATAGCTGGGCATGGTGGTGCATGACTACAGTCCCAGCTACTTGGGAGGCTGAGGCAGGAGAATGGCTTGAACCTGTGATTGACTTGAGCCAAGATTGTGCCAGGCACTCCAGCCTGGGCAACAGAGCAAGAGCGAAGAAAAGGAAAGGAAAGGAGGGGAGAGGAGGGGGGAGGAGGGGAAAGGAGAGGTGAGGAGAGGAGAGGGGAGGAAGAGAGAGAGAAAGAAAGAGAGACAGAGGAGGGGAGAGAGAGAGAGAGCGAAGGAAGGAAGGAAGGAAGGAAGGAAATTAGTTGATTTCATTTCAGCCAGGCATGGTGACTCACACGGCTTTGGGAGGCTGAGGCAAGCATATCACCTGAGGTCAGGAGTTCGTGACCAGCCTGGCCAACAATGGTGAAACCCCGTCTCTACTAAAAATACGAAAATTAAGGCCGGGCGCAGTGGCTCATGCCTGTAATCCCAGCACTTTGGGAGGCTGAGGCAGGCAGATCACCTGAGGTCAGGAGTTCAAGACCAGCCTGACCAACATGGAGAAAACTCATGTCTACTAAAAATACAAAATTAGCTGGGCATGGTGGCACATGCCTGTAATCCCAGCTACTCAGGAGGCTGAGGCAGGAGAATCACTTGAACCCGAAAGGCAGGGGTTGCAGTGAGCCGAGATCACACCATTGCACTCCAGCCTGGGCAATAAGAGCGAAACTTCGCCTCAAAAAAAATATATACAAAAATACAAAAATTAGCTGGGTGTGGTGAGTGTACCTGTAATCCCAGCTACTCCAGAGACTGAGGCAGGAGAATTGCTTGAATCCAGGAGGCGGAGCCTGCAGTGAGCCGAGATCCCACCACTGCACTCCAGCCTGGGTGACAAAGTGAGACTTCACCTCTAAAATGAAAAAAGGAAAAGAAAAAAGAAAATGAAATAGATTGATTTCAAAAAGATTAATCGCTGAAAATAGCTGTTGTTGGAAATGGTGTGGAGAAATGAGTTCTCTGAAACCTCACGCACTATGGGTGGGTATATAAATTGGGAACGGCTTTCTATGGAGCAGTTGGCAGTATTTATGAAAATGTTAACTACCCATGCCCTTTGTCCTAGCAATTTTGCTTGTAGGTGTTCTATCCCACAGAAACTCTCATGTCTATACAAAGACAGGAGCAAGACTGCTTATGATGGCATTGTTTATAATCAGGAAGTGCTGAAAATAACCTAAATATCCATTGATAGGGGTGTGCATAAGTGACTTTTGATGCACCCATGCATCAACCATTATAGTGATTTAAAAGAACAAAGGAAATTCTAACGACTGATGTAAGGAGAGCCCTAAGATGTGCGGTGGCATCAGAAAAGTCTTGAGACAATAGTGTGCAAATATATGTGCATGTGACTGTGTACAAATGTAGGGAAAATGATCTAGAAAGTCACAGCCCTGTCCCCTGTTGCCTGGCACATTTCAGAAACAGTAAGGAGGCAAAGGAGGCTGGTGTGAATGAGGGGAGAGTAGGAGGAGCAGCGGTCAAAGAGGTCGCAGTAGGCAGAGGAGATTGTCCCTGCTGGGGATCACCAGCCATTGGCTCTGGGAGTGCAGGACCCTTCCCCTTGGCCACCACAGTGCCGCTAGATCCACCAGCTCATGCCCAGAGTTTCTGGTTCTTCCCGTATTAATCATACCTTTCTATCTTCTGTGTTTCTGATGCTTTGATATCTGGGGCCTTGGTAACCATGGAGGGATTGCTCCTCCCAGGGATGGCCAAAAGATAGTAAAGGATTGGCCTGTGAGCGTGCATTTCACCTGCAAACTAATCAATGCACAGCCCCCACCCCCACCACCCTCTTTATCTCTGGGCTCTTTCACTCTGGGCCACTAATTCCCCTGTCCTAATCACTCCAGGGCCAGGTACCAAGCATCTAAGGTCAGCCGCTATGCCCCAAAGCCTGCTGAAATTATTCAATCTAGCCAATCCTAAGCCTGCTTACCCTGCCTCACCTGGAAACTAAAGTAAAGGATCTTGCCCCATTTGCCCCTCACACCCTCTGCCTCCTAAATGACCCTCATGCTCCTCCTTGTGGCCCTTGCTGGCATGGCCTGCCTCCTCCTCTTGGGACCTGTGAGTAACAAAGTCTCTTTTCCATGGCAGTCGTCTCCTGAGCTGTTGGCCTCACCATACTTGAGTAATAATAAGACTTACATCCATATTTGAGACACACCCCACAGTGTGTGGTATGGAAAGACCTCAGACCTCAGAGCCCCCAAAATGACCAAATGGTGCCAGAAGTACAAAAGAATTAATCGGTCATTGGCCACAGAGCCAAGGTTGACTAATGAGACCCAGGAGACAGTAGGGATCCAGGTGGATAAACCCCCTCTCCTTCCATCTTTCTCTGGACTCTGTGAGGCTGGATTTCTCCTTGCAGTCCTCCTGGAGGTGTTCTGTGTGAGGTGGGTGTGCCTCCAGAGCAGCCATGAGGGTGATGGCCTCGTGGTACCACCCATCCCATGGCCTCCCTGCTCTCTTTCTAGGCCTGTGATCATCCTGGGCTCCTCTCTGGGCTTGCACCACCCAAAGGAAGCAGCCATACATTCACCCTTGCCCTGAGTCCCATTTCTAGAGAAACCAGGCTAACCAATTTCAAACTGTGAACCGTGGCAACATCTTCGAGCTGGGAGGTGGGGGGTTATACAAGGAAGTTCTAATTTTGGCTCTACATATCTGTATGTTACATACATTTTAAAGTGATAATGTCTTAATTTATTACCTGAGTAAACTTAAAATATTAAAAATGATCATAAGCTTAAGAGTTAAAAAAAAGAAGGAAAGAGAGGTGTTAAGTCAAGAAAATGCATGTTTTGGCAGCAGGAGCAGGCCAGCATTGTCTTTTACTGGCTGGTCATTGGTTTTGAAGCTTTGCTCTGATAGAAGCCCCAGCCCAGTGACAGAGAAGGGGCCTCTTACTCACAGACCTACCAGCACTTGTTGCCTTTGACGCCACATCTCTGTGTCCTCTGGTGTACCCAGCTTCTGTCCGCCTCCTCCTCCTCCTTCTCCCCAGCTGTCTTCAGGAGGTTTTCATCAAAGGACAAGTATGGGGCTCATTTGTCTCTGCCTGGCCCTCACTCACACTGAACCTCCAGGAGCTAGAGGCTTCCTGCGACAGCTGTGCCCCTCAGAAAAGCAACACTCAAGGGATAATCTAGGAAGTGATCTTTCAATTGTATACTTAGTTCAGCTGGGTTCAATTACTAGTTCTGTCATGGCATTGCTGTGTGACCTTAGGCAAACTGCTTAATCTCTCTGAGCTTCAGTTTTCCCCTATGTAAAATAGGGATAAAATAGTATCTACCTCATAAGGTTGTTGGGTGTTTGAATATATCTGAGACACTTAACATAATCCTGAGAGTAAATATTCATTTTTGTTTTTATTTTTTAGATATATGGTCTTGCTCTATCACCCAGGCTGGAGTGCAGTGGCGTGATCATAGCTCACTGCAGCCCTGACCTCCTGGGCTCAAGCAATTGCCCCACCTCAGCCTAAATGTTCATTTTCATCATCAATAATTGTTATTATTGATCTCCTCATTCATTCATTCACTTATTTTCTAAACTAACATTGAGTGCCTACTGTATGCCAGGTCCTGTGCTAGTTTCCAGAGCCGAAAAACAGAGATAAAAATACTTTTCCTCTATATGTGACAGGCTGGTTTGGAGCCAGCAATAGCAAAGAGTTAGGTTAGACACCAAGAAGAACCTTCAAGTATGACAGGTTAGCAATTCCAAAAGTGGAAAAAGGGGAATTGAGGGAAGCTGGACTCTTCTAATGGGAAGAGAAGTTGGTTCAGAAACCATTTGGACTATTGAGACCTTTACAACCCTCTGAACCACACTGGCAGGTTGCTGAGCAGGAGAAGAGGAGGAAAGATATGTTTTCCAGGTGACATTTGGCGCGCCTGAGATAAGCCCCATGAAATTTACAGCATTTTCCTTAAGAGGCAGATGACCAGTATTTCGATTCTTAAGCCCAGCAGGCCCCAGCCTGGCAAGATTGGGATAAAGAGAAGCTGATGAGAAATAAATGAAACAGGTGCCAAAATTTCTTCTTCGCCAATAAAAGAAAGTTACAATTTAAAATTGGCCATGTGTCTGCAGGAAGTGGGAGAATGGGATGTGATGGAGAGAACTCTCACAAAGCCGCCACATGAGCACTTATGGCAACTCTATTAGCTGGAGGCCCCTGGAAGGTGGGGTGGCTGGGCACACAGGGGCACCAATAGCTCAGCGGAGGCCTCTTTCTCCTGTAGCAGGTGCAGGAGCCCAGACCACATGGCAGTCAATTTCATGGGGCACCGCAAATGCAGAACTCTAGCATGGTTGCAAAGGACTGCATTAGACCAGTGGTTCTGACATTTGGGCATCAGAATTCCCTGGAGGGCTTTGTTACAACACAGATTGCTCGGTCCCACTCCCAGAGTTTCTGATTCAGGAGGTCTGGGAGTGGGACCCGAGAATGTACATTTCTCACAAGTTTCCAGATGATGCTGGGCCACGCTTGGAGATGCACTGCTTTCCATGAATTTTTAAGGCTCTTTCTAATGCCAGGATTCTAGCACAAGGTCCACTCAGCTCTGGGAGGTGGACGCCAAGAGGAGGCACCTGATGCAATGTGGAAAGAGGGAGTAGGAGGTCATGGATGGCTTCCTGGAGGAGGAAGTACCTGCATTGAGTTTGAAGCAGGGATTTTCCTGGTGAAAAAGAGAGGCAGAAAGAATTCCTGGTAAAGGAAACAGAATTGAGTGGGCTGAGGAGAGAAGTGGTTTGGTTTGTGACTGGTTGGGGGGTGTGGTGGGGGCTGTGGCCAGGGCAGTGGGCAGCATCCAGATTGCAAAGGGCCTTGAAAGACAGACCAAAAAACTTGACCTTCATCCTGAGGGCCAGGGAGTGTTGCTGAGGGCTGTGAGCAGGAGGGCGATATAATCAGATTTGACTTTTAGAATGATTTCTCTGCAAGGCAGGGGAGGAGGGGGTTCAGTTGTGACTATTTATCTCCTTCCCACAGATGAAGAAACTGGAACTCAGAAAATAGAAATGGCTGGCCCAACACCACGGCTTGAGTGTGGCACAACTGGGACCCACCCTGGTTTGCCTGATACTAAGTGTGCACTTCTGCCCGCCATTCTGCAAGAGTTTGGAGCAGGGGGACATGAATCCCAAACCTGGCTCTGCCCAGTCTACTGGAGCCTCAGGGTTCTGACAGGGATCACAGTCTACCCTCTCTTGGCTACTGGGAGGACCAGTGAGTAAAAGGACAGTTTATTACAGATGCAGCTTTAACACTGGTGCAGTCATAGGAAAGGGGCTGAGCAATCAAGGGAGCTGGGGGAGGCAGGACAGTGCCAGTCCAGAGGAGCCTGGGCTCTGTCGTCAGAGTCGCAGCTTTGTGCTGACAATGATGTCCTCAGAAGTGCAATGTTCCCTGAATCATCAGGCCAGACACAAAGGGGCCTTGCCCCTGCCCAGACCCTGTCAGAGCTGCTGCTTCTCTCTGCTCTAATGAGGGACGTTCTCTGCAGAGGCAACAGCAGCCCCACTTCCTAGCTCTGCTCTCAGCCTGTGCTAATGAGGTATTTGGAGAGCCCTGGAGGTCACAGGGACCCAGGGGCTTGGAAGGGGAAATTCACCATGGGCAAGATCACACTGTGACCCACAGAGGAACACTTACATAGTACCTCCCAGTGCACGTCACAAAGCCGCCACGTGAGCACTTATGGCAGTATACTCATCATAGCCAGCAGACCCACTGGGGGCTCCTTTTACTCTCCAAACCAGTGGTTCTTGACCTTCCTGGATCATAGACCCATTTGAGAATTTGGCAAAAGCTCAAAACTCTTCCCCCAACAAAAATTAAATGCAAACCAATAAAGTAATAATCCCAAGAGCTGGCATGTATGAATAATCTGCTACATGCCAGGCACCAAGTTAAGCGGTTAACACGCCTTGTCTAATCTTCAGCATGCCCTAGTAAGACAGGTTTGCCATCTCCACTTTGCAGGTAGGTGGACTGAGACACAGAGAGGTTGTTAGTGCCTAGAGGTGCTGTAGCTCGTTAGTGTACTCGTCAGACTCAGCTAGCTGAACTCATACCTAGGTCTGTTTAACTCCAAAGCCTGTGATTTAACAAACTCACTCTGCCGCACGTATTCATGTAGACAAGCATAACGGTTTCAGGACATGATAAACCCATGAAAGCCCTGAGCAGCACCCTTCCTGAGTGCCAGGGACATAATTCCCTCTTTCCCTCCTCAAAGATCTCACGGGTCAATGGGGGACAGACATGTCCCTTGGTGGTCAGTGCTGTGAAGGAGGAGCTGGAACCACAGAGGAGGGTCATCCCTCCCAGCCAGGGGTGTCAGGAAGGACTTTCCAGATACAGGAATGTCACTGAGTCACTGGTTACTAAGGGATAGGTGGGCAAGGGCATTCCCGGCAGGCAGAATGGTGATAGGCAAAGGTGTGGGAGCAGGAGAGGGCATGGCATGTTTGGGGACAGTGAGAGGCTAAGGGGAGTGAGCACAGATGATGGGGAGCATGAGGACTGGAAAGTAGCAAATGATGAGGCTGAAAATGTCAGGTTCTCTAGCAATCAGGCTGGTTTTTTTCTTTTTCTGAGACGGAGTCTTGCTCTGTCACCCAGGATGGAGTGTAGCCTCCACGTCCTGGGGTCAATCAATTCTCCTGCCTCAGCCACCTGAGTAGCTGGGACTACAGACATGTGCCACGACACCTGGCTAATTTTTGTATCTTTAGTAGAGACAAGCTTTCACCATGTTGGCCAGTTTGATTTCGAACTCCTGACCTCAGGTGATCTGTCCACCTCAGCCTCCCAAAGTGCTGGGATTATAGGTGTGAGCCACTGTGCCTGGCCAATCAGGCTGTTCTGGCCACAGGTAACAGAAACCCCAACTAGCAATTGTATAAACAATTAGCCGATTTTATTATCCTATGTAACAAGATGTCCAGAGGGTGGGGTGGCCTCAGAGTTGGTGAAGTCTTTGTGGTATGGCTCAATGACATTGTCAAGAACTCATATGTATCGATCTTGCTGCTCTGCCATTCCCTGTCAGTTGACTTTCATCTCAGACTTGTGCCCTCATGATCACAAAATGGCTGCCATAGTGCCAGTCATCACTTAAAACCATGATGACATAAGCAGAAGGGGACTTATTTTTTGGGCCATAGTGCCTCTGTTTTATCAGCAAGGAAACCTATTCCCAAAGCCCCCATTGACATCCCATCATATTTCACTGAATGACACAAACACCCCTAAACAGAATACCAGCAAAAAAAAAAAAAAAAAAAGAATTTCTACGATTGGTTTAGACCCATCAACATTAATTTCTTCAGAGATGCACAGCTGCTTGCTCTGGAGAAGACAGAAGCATCTAGACTGTCTTTCAAAGTGAGCTTGAGAGTTATTAACATTGATACTAGCCCCAGTATCTGACTCTCTCCACACACGGAGTCCTTTACATAGAAGACCTTGAACCCACTAGGAGATTTCATGAGCCACACAAAGAGAAACAACCTGGTCTTACTGACTGTACCTCTAGAAACTGCTCCCTTGGCTGTAACTCATTAGGAAACTGTCAACACAGTCATAGCATGTCTTCAAAGTTAAGCACATGGAGTCAAGAATACTGGAGTCTTGAGTTTTTCCTGACCTACCTAATGTCTCTGAGCCTCAGTTTCTCCATCTGTCAAGTGGGATAGCTATAGTACCTACATTGCAAAGCTGTATGTGAAAATAAAATAAGACAATGCATATGATGTGCTTACTGTGGGCACAGGGCATTGCAGGTGATTGATAAATGTAAGCTATTCCTATTATTGGGGTTAATATTAAACCATCAGTCTCTCCTCAGGATGAGCCTCAGTGAGAAGGCAAGTCAGGCCCTCTGCCTCGGTCTTGGTTAACAGCTGGGGCCATGAGAGGGACAAATGGGGCATGAGAAGGAGAACTCTCTCTCCCAGAGGTCATCCTGTGCTTGGGCTGGAGAGGCTCACCCAGGTGCAGGAGCTGGTGCTGTGTAGGAGGGATACTGCCTCAGCAATGCCAAATGATAGCAGAAGAGGTTGTCAGAAGAGCCAGGCAGAGACAGAATTGAAATCTCAAGTCGAAATTTAATTCTGGACTCTGTCACACAGTCTACAGGGTGGTGGTTAAGAGACTCCAGCTGCTGACTGGCTTGGCTTTGGGGATGTCCTCCATTTGCCCTCCAGACCCATTTTTGACCATGTATATGTCCAGGCAGCAGATCTCTATGGACTGCCCCATGCAGGTTCCCTCTCCTTCAGATTCTGGTGTGGTTTAGAAGATCAGAGAGGAGAGGAAAGTTGGGGCATTTCCACTCCCCTTCCTGTATGACCCTGGGTTTTGGGGTCGTACAGAATTGGGTTTCCATCTTGGCTTAGTGTCTTAGTCCATTTAGTGTAGCTATAAAGCAATATCTGAGGTTGGGTAATTTAGAAAGGAAAACGGTTTATTTGGCTTATGATTCTGATGGCTGGAAAGTTCAAACTGGGCATCTGCATCTGGTGAGAGCCTCAGGTTGCTCCCTCTCATGGTGGAAGGTGAAGGGGAGCCTGTGTGTGCAAAGATCACATGGCCAGAGAGAAAACGACAGTGAGAGAGCGAGAGAGCGAGAAAGAGAGCTAGAGGGAGAGAGAGAAAGAGAGAGAGAGAGAGAGAAAGAGAGAGGAAGCGAGCACAGAGTGCTGGACTCTTTTTAACAACCAGCTCTCAAAAGAACTCAGAGCGAGAAGTCACTCATCCCTGAGGGAAGGCATTAATCTGTTCATGGCTGAATCTGTCCCCATGACCCAAACATTGAAGATCAAATTTCAACATGAGGTTTGGAGGGGACAAACATCTAAACCATAGCACTTAGCACCTCACTAGCTGTGTGATCCTAGGCAAGTAGCTTCCCTTCTCTGAAACTCAGTATCCTAATCTGGAAAATGAGAATAATAGCAGTGTTTATCTGAGTAAATATTTACATGATTCCCTGAGTCATTGTGGGGATCAAATGTGATAACATAAATAAGGTTCTTAGTTCAGTGCCCGGGACATAATGAATGCTCAGAAAATGTCACTGTTATAATAATAACAATAATAATATTTACCCTTGGTGTTAATTGGCATAAGGAGGCTATTAAAGTCTCCCATAAGGGTCGGGCACGTTGGCTCATGCCTGTAATCCTAGCACTTTGGAAGGCCGAGGCGGGAGGATTGCTTGAGCCCATGAGTTCAAGAACAGCCTGGGCAACATGGCAAAAACCTGTCTCTCCAAAAAAGAAAAAAGCAAAAATTAGCTGGATGTGGTGATGCACACCTGTAGTCCAGCTACGCAGGAGACTGAGGTGGGAGGATCACCTGAGCCTGAGAAGGTCAAGGCCTCAGTGAGCCACGCCGTGACTGCACCACTGCACTCCAGCCTGGGCAACAGAGTGAGAACTTGTCTCAAAAAACAAAAAAAGCCTCCCATGATTCTGGAAGCCAGACTGACCTGTCTTCACTGTGTTACTATTTTATGTCTTCTACTAAGGCTGTGTCCACTGGGACCCTGGCAGGAAACAGCCCCCCACTGAAAGGGGGCACCTGAGGACAGCTCAGTGATGGGATGGACAGGGTCAGAAGAAGAGCCAGAGACAGAGTGGGGAGCAACGAGCATCCTGAGGCCGGGAGGAACAAGGGAGGGGTGGTGTTGCCAGAACCCCAAGAGAGCTGGAGCCATCAGGGAGGGCTGCCCGCAGGAGCTGTGGCTGTAGGAAAATAATGGAGTGAAACTGCAGCAGGCAGGGAGGGGAGTGGCAGTGCTCTCTCCTCTCCTCTCTCCGTCTGATCTGAACTACACCGGAATCTGAAGGAGAGGGAACCCACATGGGGCAGTCCATGGAGATCCACCGCCCAGACACATGCAGGGCCAAGAATGGGTCTGGAGGGCAAATGGAAGACATCCCCAAAGCCAAGCCTGTCAGCAGCTGAGGGCGCCAAGCAATAAGCCAGGAGTAGAATAGGGCCCTGCACGCAGCAAGGTCTTCATAAATGTTTGTTATTGACAAGAGCGATCATGGTTTTGGAGAAATAAGTGGCAGGGAAACTACACTAGACTGTGGCTGGAGCCCTCCCCAGGATAGCTCTCTCACCTGGGTAGGGGCCAGGGAGCTGGCTGGCAGGCGGTGTGGATGAGAGAAGGGAAGAAGCATTCCCCTCTCAGAAACATGCTAAAATTAGTTTTATGTTTATAGATTGTATTGGTCAGAACTCATTCTGTTATATTTGAAAAAAAATGCAAATGACTTAAGTAAAAATGAGATTTATTGGCTCATGTAACTGAAAAGGCCAAGGGTATTAGGCATGGATGGACCCAGGTGCTCAAATAAAATCAGCAGATGTCAGTCTCTCTCCATCTCTTGACTGTCTTCTCTTGGTTGGTTTCATTCTCAATGAATGGGTTTCTTCCTTGCACTGGTAAGACAGCCTCTAGCGGAGCAAGGGTAAATCTTACCAGTTTAGCAACTGACGGGAAAGAGAGAGCCTTTCACCAAACATTCCAGTAAAGGCCCAGGAGCTGACTCTCATTCTGACTTGACTTCACCCACTCTTGAGCCAATCACTGTGGCTGTGGTTAAGGAGGTGGGAGGTAGGGTGATTGGTCAGGTCTGGATCTGGCTCAGAGCTCAGAAGTAGGGATCCTCCCACCTGCTTCCTAGCTGTGTGACTTCAGACAAAGTACGCGTCTCTCTGTGCAGAAATTTCCTTACCATGGGCAACTTAGGATGATGCAATTAAAACAGGCAAGTGCTTAGCTCGGTCCAAGTGCTCCTCGTAAGTGTAAGCAATGCTGCCTGAGGACGTGGTGTGTAAAGGCCCAGACTCTGGAGCCTGCAGACCTGGGTTCACACTGGGGCTCTGTCATGTCCCAGCCCAAAATGAGATTTAAGCCTAGGGAAACTTTGTGCCTCAGTTGCCTCATGGGGATAATTGTAAGTGTAAGTGTTAACCTCCTGGATGTGAAGATTAAATAAGTCAAAACAGGCTAGTGTGGTGGCTCACACCTGTTAATCCCAGCACTTTGGGAGGTTGAAGTGGGCAGATCACTTCAGGAGAGGAGATCGAGACCACGCTGGGCAACATGGCAAAACCCAGTCTCTACGAAAAACACAAAGATCAATCAGGCGTGGTGGTGTGCGGCAGGAGGATCACTTGAACCTGGGAGGTGGAGGTTGCAATGAGCCGAGATCACACCACTGTACTTCAGCCTGGGCAACAGAGTGAGACTCTTCTCAAAAACAAAAACAAACAAATAAATAATAAATAAGTCAAAATACATCATATACTTAGGACAACGCCAAGCACAGATAAATGTCAAGTATTAGCTCTTCTTATTTAGTGTTGCTATAAAGCGATACATGAGGCTGGGTAATTTAGAAAGGAAAAAGGTTTTTTGACTCATGATTCTGATGGCTGGAGAGTTCAAACTGGGCATCTGCATCTGGTGAAGGCCTCAGGCTGCTCCCTCTCATGGTGGAAGGTGAAAGGGAGCCTGTGTGCACAGCAATCACATAACCAGAGAGACAGCAAGAGAGAGAGAGAGAGATTGAGAGAGCGGGTGCAGGGAGGTGCCAGGCTCTTTTTAACAACCAGCTTTCTAAAGAACCCACAGGCTGGGTGTGGTGGCTCACACCTGTAATCCCAGCACTTTGGGAGGCCAAGGCAGGTGGAACATCTGAGGTCAGGAGTTCATGGGACCAGCCTGGCCAACATGGTGAAACCCGGTTTCTACTAAAAATACAAAATTAGCCGAGTGTGGTGGCACAGGCCTGTAATTCCAGTTACTCAGGAGGCTGAGGCTGGAGAATCACCTGAGCCTGGGAAACTGAGGCTGCAGTGAGCCGAGATTGTGCCACTGCACTTCAGCCTGGGCGACAAAAACAAAAACAAAAGCTCTGTCACAAAAACAAAAACAAAAACAAAAAAAACCTCACAGAGTGAGAACTCACTCACCCCTGAGGGAGGGCATTAATTATCAACTGCTGATATGTAATATGCTGAATATATCAGCGGTTCATAATCTTTTGGTCTCAAAACTTCTCTATGCTCTTAAATATTATTGAGGACCCCAAGGAACTTTGTATTGTGTGGATTCTATCTACTGATATTTCCCATACTACAGATTAAAATGAGAGCTTTAAAATGCTTATTTATTAATTTTGAAATAGCAAGGTGTTTTAAAAGGTAGGTTACTTGGACAGATGTTACATTGGGTTGCACATGAGCTCTCAGCTCGGCAGCCATCCTTGGAGCTGGCTTCACAGGTTTATACTAACTGCACAGCACCCCACAGCTTTCGGTTTGCCCCACCATCTCCCTCTAGGGTCCTAGAATCTGGCAAGCCTGGTCTCAAATCCCAGCTCTACCTTCATTCATGCAGCCTTTTTTTATTATTATTATTTATTATTGAAATAGCAATAATAAATCCACTATCTCATCCATTATCTAATTACCTAATAACATAAATAACATATTTTTATGAAAAATAAGCTATTTTCCAAAATGAAAAGACAATTTAATGAGAAGACTACCCACCTCAACCTCCCAAAGCGCTGGGATTACAGGTGTGAGCCACCACACCCAGCCTGTTTTGACTTATTTAATCTTTACATCCAGGAGGTTAACACTTTACAATTACATTCTTGCATATTTTAAAAAAATCTGACTTAATAGGTTCTGGCTTCCCTTACCTGCTTCGCATTTAATCTGTTTTTTTGTCGAAGTATATGAAGAACCTGGCCTCACGCAGACATATAGTTGAGAAAGTGAAGACTGCAAAGATTCCTTGAAAGGGTAATAGGACAACTTCAAGAACAGCTGGTATACATCAAGCAGGAGAGCCAACATGCTGTTCACCTGTAGCTGTTCAACTTGGAAGCAGACTGACTGGATTTAAATTTCAGATGTGTGGGCAAGCCACCTAAGCACCCTGTGCCTCAGTTTCCCCCTAGAGAGGGTCAAATGACTTGTTTTCTGTGGCAAGGCTAGAGCAATGCTTGGCACATACTAAGTGCTCAATAAATACTGACTGTTAGAATCATTGGCTCTGCGCCTGGCACTAGTAGGTGCTCCCTTTTCTTCCCAGGCCAGGCATCCCCTCAGAGACTATCTTTAACCTGCCAGGAATGACCTGGGTTCCATGATCTCCAGGGCTGCCCTGAGACCTTCAGCTTCTTCAAGGGAAACCCAGCCAAGCCCAGTGTGTGCCTTGTGCCATCTCTCTGGCCACAGGCCCAAAGCAGCCTTGCAGTGTGTGCGTGCCAGCCTCTGGCACGTCGGACGGGGTGTACCTGCGTCGGAGCTGAGACACTTTCCTCCCCAGCAGCTGGTGATTAGGAAGTCACTCTCTATAATGGACGAGGCCTAATCAGCCTGCTGATAATTACCAGGCCCAGAACGTGGCCGGGATTCAGGAAAGATGATCCCCAAAGACGAGAACCACTTAAATCCTGGCATTGACCACGGGTCCCCTTGGTAACCGATAACTCTCAGCACAATTTAGCCACTGAGCTAATTGATGTTCTCCGAGGCAGTCGGCTCATACCCCGGCAGTCAAAATGGGCTCTAATTGCCGACATCCTTCAGGTAAGAAGCCCCACATGTTCTCATGCCACCCGAGAGGCCTCAAGCAGGAACTGAGTCTCTCATCAAACCAGTCCTGTGATTGCATCCAATTAATCAAACTTAGGTTTGCAGAAATAATTAATTAAAGAACATATCAGAGGAAGTCGTGACATTGAGGTGTTTCACAGCAAAGCAGGGCAGGCACCTTCCCTGAATGTGAGAGGCGGCTCCTTGAAGAAATGTTCCCCAGCTATCAAAGCTGCCCAGGCGACGCACAGCAGGTGTAGATGAAAGACCAGTGGACTTGGAGCCTTCCAGAACTGGGCACAGTTCTGGTAAGCCTCGGGCACATCACTTCACCTCGCTGAGTCAGGCCTTTCTCGCCATAAAGTGAGGGTATTAACGGTGCTGGAAGTGCCTTGTACAGGGCCCAGCACATGGTGGCTTCTTAGTGACACAGTGCAGAGTGGGAAACTGACAGCCAGCAGAGGGCCATTTGGTGTCCTCCAAGGTGTTTTAAAAGGTAGGTTACTTGGACAGATGTTACATTGGGTTGCACATGAGCTCTTAGCTTGGCAGCCATCCTTGGAGCTGGCTTCACAGGTTTATACTAACTGCACAGCACCCCACAGCTTTCGGTTTGCCCCACCATCTCCCTCTAGGGCCATAGAATCTGGCAAGCCTGGTCTCAAATCCCAGCTCTACCTTCATTCATGCAGCCTTCCTTCATGCATTTGGCAGATACTTACTGAGCACTTGCTCTGTGCCAGGTGCTGTCCCAGGTGCTGGTCCGGGAGTATGTGGAGCCTAGAGTTGGATGAGGGAGGAGCCATTAATGAAATGCCACCCAAGAAGACTGCAGCAGACACTGCAGCAGATGCTGTGGGAACCTCACTCACCCGCTCAGCTCTCACCTTTGAGGTGAATGCCGATGATATCCTGAGATTCTTCACTTAAGGGCCTTCTCAAGGTTGGCACAGAGGGCAAGCTGGAAGTTTGAACCTCTCAACACCAATCCACGGGAATTGGAAGACAAAAATATCCAGCTTCCTTATCCAATCAAGTGGGATAGCTCTGAGGCCTGTTCTATAATCTCCCAAGGACCCCTAGCAGGATGGAGCCCCAGCTGCCCACAGCAATAACCTGCTCGCGAATGCACTCCACATCACGTCCTTCCCTTCCCTGAATCACTCCCTCGCTCCCAGACCTGGGCTCACTCTCCAAGTAAACTACTTACACTCAAATCTTTGTCTCAGAGTGTGGTGCTGGGAAACTCAGCCTGAGACAGATGTAATTACAAACTGTGATAGCTACAAGTAAGGAGAGGGATGCCGGGCCACATCCTGATAAGGCGTTGTCTGAAATGACAGCTAAGGAAGCATAGGTATTATCCGATGTAGATCATCAGGATGCAGCACAGCAAACAGAAACTGTTTTAGGAACATTAACAGGAGTCAGGAAGGATTGACCCAGCAGGGCTGGCTGTCAGCTCCTTGCACTGCCGCTATGGCTTCACAGGTATGTCAAGCCAGAATCTGTCCATCCAGCTGGGACACATGTCCTGATCAGCTAATGCCTGTCTTGGACCTGCTGATGAATGTTTTGAATATTGCTTTGGAATTAGGTGCTCATACAATTGCTGCAGAGCTTAAAGAGTAGGCTTGCAGGAAACTGTTTTCTCTGTTTCCAATCAGGAAGGTGAGAAATCAGGAGGCCACCATTGGAATTATTAATATTCTAAAGCTCATTTATGGTGAAAGTTGTACCCCTTGGTAAGATTACTAAAGAAATCACTAGGCCAGGCGCAGTGGCTCACACCTGTAATCCCAGCATTTTGGGTGGCTGAGGCGGGCAGATCACAAGGTCAGGCGTTCGAGACCAGCCTGACCAACATGGTGAAACCCTACCTCTACTTAAAATACAAAACTCAGCTGAATGTGGTGGCATGTGCCTATAACCACAGGTGCCCAGGAGGCTGAGGCAGGAGAATCATTTGAGCCTGGGAGGCGGAGGTTGCAGTGAGCTAAGATCGCACCACTGTACTCCAGCCTGGGCGACAGAGCAAGACTGTGTCAAAGAAAGAAAGAAGGAAAGAAGGAAGGAAGGAAGGAAGGAAGGAAGGAAGGAAGGAAGGAAGGAAGGAAGGAAGGAAGGAAGGAAGGAAGGAAGGAAGGGAGGAAGGAAGGAAGGAAGGAAGGAAGGGAGGGAAGAAGAAGGAAAAAATCGCTAAATTGTATACCTTAAATGGGTAAGTTTTATGATATGCAAAATATAATACAATAAAACAATTTAGCAGTTCCTCAATAAGTTAAACAGAATTGCCATACGATCCAGCAATTCTACTCCGGGGTCTATACACAAAAGAACTGAAAACAGGTGTTCACATAAAGATTTATACACAAATGTTCATAGTAGCAGTATTCACAATGGCTAAAAGGTGAAACAACCTGAATGTCCATCAACTGATGAATATATCAACAAAATATGGTATTTCCATATAGTGGAATATTGTTCAACTATAAAAAAGGAATGAAGTACTACTACATGCTAAGCTATGGATGGCCTTTAAAAATATTATGCTGGCCGGGTGCGGTGGCTCAAGCCTGTAATCCCAGCACTTTGGGAGGCCGAGACAGGCAGATCACGAGGTCAGGAGATCAAGACCATCCTGGCTAACACGGTGA